>NC_080571.1:186643027-186990783 GCF_030247185.1 Malaya genurostris
GTTTTGCCAGTGTAATGCACTGTATACCTTTATAGCAGAATAATTGAACAATTTAGATTTTGTTCGGTGAGTAGTGCTTTGAAAAACCCATCTTTTTGGATCAGTAAAAGATGTAATTATATTCCTTGTTGATGCCAAACATTAGAGCATCACCTAAAAGAATGACACACCAATTGAACAAAGTATCTTCATAACTTTGCTGGCTTGAATTTTTTTTTGTGATAGCACTGCTAGTTTATAGAACAGCTAAGAATCATCTGTTTTCGAAAATGCCATTTAAGCTCATTAGACAGCAATCAATAGATTTAAAATAGTCGAGCATTTTTTTCGTAATTCATTAATTGATGTTAACATAAACAAATAGTTTAATGTAAATCAGAAAGCCGAATACTAGTACAACATGTTACAACAAAATACAAGAGTGCTGCTATTATTTATTACATATCTAAATTATATTATTTTAATCGATTGATTTAGATGATTGGAATATAAACATTTGAAAAAACTTTTTTTCGAATGTCTAAAAAACAAATATCTTAAATAATTAAATCGATAGTCGTTTTAACATTTCAGAAAAGATCATTTTTTTGTACAACAAGCGCTACAATCTCTCTTTGAATGTTGACAGGAAATTGATTGTCCGTTATCATAACGCGATAATTTACGGTCTGACAAAATTATTACATGTAACTAATTTTTCCATGACGTGTCCAACTCTGAAAATTCGTATCAAAAATGCAATGTACCTTCACCACCGATACGAACTTTTTTCGATGGGTAAACGCAATGCTGTATCCGGTGTTCTCGAGCTACTCATTGATTTAGATTACGTTCAACGGAGGGGAAAATGATAATTGTAATAGAAAACGGTTGCAGTTTTAATGAAAGCAAAATCTTTCGAAAGTTCACCGAGTACATAAGCCGATTGAAGGAAAGAGCGAAAAAATAGGAGAAAGCAAAATATGTACATCATCATACTGTAACGTTACGATTCACCGAATTAAACAGTAATCACATAGCCTCGTGCGCCAAATTTCGCTTACTATTGAAGTAGTATGTTCTGTGTTCGACTGTCTCGATAGGAACTTAATGAACTTAGTATATATTTAACAAAAACTCGAACGGAGCGATAAGAAAAAGTGCAACTATGAGTACACGGATCAATCTTATTCTAGGCTTGTTTGACGTTTGACGACAAGTTTGTTTACTTTCACTATTTAAATGAGATCTGTATACTCTATAAAAATTTGCATTGTCATTAATTTTATCTCTATCCATTTTTGCCAGTCTCATATAAAAAGTCTGTACAATCATTGTGAAAACCTACTTTTGAACCGAGGCCAGGAGGGCCGAATTTCATATTCATATACCATTTAGCTCAGCTCGACGAACTGAGCAAATGTTTATGTGTATGTGCGTGTACGTATGTGTGTATGTGACAAATAATGTCGCTCGATTTTATCAGAGATTACTGAACCGATTCAAATTCAAATGAAAGGTCTTATGGTCCCATAGATCGTTATTGAATTTTATTCCGATCATAATTCCGGTTCCGGAAGTACAGGGTGATATGCACCACAAAAATGAAAGAAATGTCACTCACTTTTCTCAGAGATGGTGTAACCGACTTTCACAAAATTAGATTCAAACGAAAGGTTTTATGGTCCCAAAGCCCATAGAGGATTTTTTCACAATTGATGACAAAACGAGGTGCAAATTTTTATAAAATTTACTGGTAAATTCATCTAGTTTGCACACCTTGTTAGTTAGTGGATATATAAATCTACCTTGTGACTACTAGTCCCCGGTTTCAAGCATGTCCAAACACTGCACTGCACCGCGTGCTTCATATAACCACCGCCACCGCATGTTTTGAGAATGCCATTGCGTGCCAGTGCACAAAGAGAAACACGAAACTCAATGACCGAAGCCACGGCGCTGGTGTTTCAAGCTTCGGCATACACCGAAACCGCGTGTTTTCAGTTTCATTCAACACCGGAGCCTAGTATTTTGAATTTCGCGAAGGCATCGAAGATTACCCATGCGTTGGTGGCTCAGGGTCATTTCGCCGAAAGCCATTTCGCCGAAAGCCGTTTCGCCGAAAGTCATTTCGCCGAATGACATTTCGCCGAATGGGTCACTTCGCCGAATGCCATTTCGCCGAATCCTGAAATCGTCCTGAAATCGTAATTAGAATTGATTTAAATTAAAGACGAACGAAAGATGATAGCGTTAACGCCCGTTTTGTTAACCTACCATTGTACTTCTGAATAATGATTGATTGTTGTACTCTTGAATAAAGATTGATTCATGAACCTCAGAAAGTAATTCCCAAGAAAACTTGTTGACTATTAGCTAGTAAGCATCAAAGCAATTGCATAGGTGTATCTACTAGTCAAATGTAGGTGGTATTTTCCGTTTATTAAGTGAAAAATGAAAAAATACTAATGCGACTACGCCACATCGTTTTGGTTCATGTGCTGTCCGACCTCGCTACCGCTCGTTCGGATCTAACTAAAGCAAAGAAACCTAGCTTTGAGTAGACCGGGCAAACGAGGCGGTTACAGGTTTGTATGCAAGAGGCCGCCGCTTCCGACGGCGGGTCGGCGGCCGACTCAGCTGGCGGTTATGTGGCTGCGCCACATCAGTTATACAGGAGACATAACATGCAGGAGATATGACCCTTACGGCGAAATGATCCTTTCGGCGCGATGACCCTTTCGACGAAATGACCCTTTCGGCGAAACGACTTTCGGCGAAATGACCCTTTCGGCGAAACGACTTTCGGCGAAATGGCATTCGGCGAAACGTCTTTTGGCGAAATGGCTTTCGGCGATATGACCCGCTCCCATGCGTTGGTAATGTTGTCAATGAATTGAATTCAATCAAACGCGTATTGATGACAAAAGAATAAATCTTTCATACGCATTTTTCGTCACACCGTGTCGGTATAGGCGATTATAGTACAAGCAACCGTATAACGCAAAATCGGAAACACTCGGCTTCGGTGTTCCAAACACCGTTGCTTGGCAATTACACGACCACCGCTACGGGTGTTTTTTCTGCTGCGTTCGGTGTTTGTTATTCAACACAGGCACGGAGCGTAGCATTCAATACTCCTGGTAGTGGGCTCATGAGTTAAGTTGAGTACCGTGTAGAACTCTTAGTATCTTCAAAGATACTGTGCAATTTTATTCTGATCCGACTTCTGGTTCCGAAATTATAGGGCAATGAGTATCAAAACTTTCAAACTGTCATACAAAATGTTGCAAAATCGGTGCTGGTACGGAAGAAGAAAATGCCACCGTCTAGCACACAGCGAGCTTTGTTCAATTTTGTATTTCGTGCAGGTTGTCATATTCAAATCTATATTAACTTGACATAACAGTTTACAAATTAAGAAGGTGATGATAGTTTATACCAAAGAAAGTTTTTGATTTTATTCAAGTTTGAAAAAAAAATCCTAACTGAATCTTCTAAGTATGTTTTTGAAAATATAAGTAATATGAGAAAGCCATTATTACACCACTAGGTGGAATGAAAAAGGTTTATATTAAATATTCGTTACGTTTAGTAATTGTTCAGAACGATATAAAATGTTGGTTTTCCCACTTTGCCCCATGTAGAGGCCCAAGCGGAGAACTCTATAAAATTTCACGATCATGCCGTTTATATAAACAAATGTTTATGAATATTTGAAAAATAAATATTCCGTCAATAATTAATGGTTAGAAATTATTTATTTCATTCTTACAAAAACTGTCCAAAAGATACATCGAGTAGAAAATTAACTTTTGCGAACATTCTGTTGAAAAATAATAAAAAAAAAAAGGATTGAATATGAAGTATAATAAATTCTTTCTTGGACATTGAAATCGAACCATTGGTAATTTACTATATTTTGCAACTATTCGGGCAAAACTATGGTTATATTTCGCTGAGCAGTGTGCAATACCCCGATTTGCCACAAGAAAACATTTTTCTTCCCAACTTGTAGTAAACACAATAATACTCGGAAACGAAGAACCTAATACGTTATTGTAGCACAAAAGAGCATTATGTAACACTACGAAACTTTTTGCCTTTCTCATATAGAAAGGCTATGCAATTACTATGTAAACCGACTGTTTAACCGAGGCCGAATGTCATAAATCATTCGACGTGTGTGTGTGTTTGTATGTATGTATGTAACAAAAATATGCACTCACTTTTTTCAGAGATGGCTGAATCGATTTTCACAAAATTAGATTCAAATTAAAGGTCTAATAGTATCATAGCCTGTTATTGAATTTCATTAGGATCCAATTTCCGGTTCCGGAGTTACATGGTAATATGTGAAAATTAGAGAAAAGTGTGAATTCATTTTTCTCTGAAACGTTTCAAGTTATTTTCACAAACTAAGATTCAAATGGAAGGTTTTATAGTTTTCTAAAAACTTCTTTTTTCATTTTATCCGGATCCGTCTTCCTGTTCCGAAATTAAAGCGTGATAAGTTTAAAAACACCAATTTCATAAGTATTTTTTTTCACAAACAATAGTCAAAACAGGTACAAATTCCATAAAACTCTCTAATAAGTTCTTTTACTTTGCAGAGCTTGTTAGTTTGTGGGCATAAAAACTGAATTCGGCACTACTGGCTTTTCCTGATCCGGAAGCACCGGAAGTGGTGAAGAAAAACTCCAAAAACCTGTTTTAATCCACCTAGTGGTGTAATGATGTCTTTCTCATATATATAATACTGTGGTATTCTATTCAAAATGTTTCTCTTCGATTTTTGAAAGAAACCAAGAAATTGTTTGTACATTAACTAGTATAACATGAAGAACGAAACAGTTCTCTGATCGGTTAGGCCATCCACTAGAAAACGAAGTGGGTTCACTATTATATGTACTTCCAGCACCGGAACCTGAGAACCGGTATAATCGAAGTCGGTTCGAACGGCCACCAACTAACATGACATACAAACTCTACTAGGTTTTAATCAAATTTTGAAGATTTTATACGATTTTGCCAACGTACTCTAAACGACGATTTAAATTTTCGTTGTATCCAATAATATGCAGTAGTTTTTGGTAGGACCATAAGATCTTTCATTTGACCCTAAGATTGAGAATAACGGTTTTGAGACCTTAGATTTTTTTACGGTTTTTGTTTCGCCGGTTTAAGTGACGGTGTACAATATTGAACACACTTTACTCTATAACTTTACTCTATAACCGGAAGTTGGATCCAGATGAAATTGAGGAATTTGTGGTGAACGATTAAAACGACACACAGAAATAAAAGCATGGTCATCGAGCGGGGAGGGGAAAATAGAGGAATGGTTTTTTCATTCTTCATAACAAAAGAAAAAATCAAAAATCGAAACAAATTTGGCTTGCGAATTAATTTGTTCCAATAATGTATTTAAAAATCTCTTGATACGATGATATTCCCACGATCACAATATTTTTTTTATTTCTCTTATTTAGGGGCAATATTGCAGTCCCCTCGGGCCCAAATTTTCTCTTGATTGACGAAAACGCATGGCAAAGTTCTAGGGTGTTTAAAATCATGAACATGATGCTGTTATTTAACTAAACAATTTGTTAATGAAGCATATGAGTAGAGGAATTGTCAAGTGGAAAACAATGTGGCACTCTTCAGCGTTCTCATTCCATCTTAAATAACGGACTCAGTTAATGATCGTTAGAAATCGATGCGTGAAATATATTGTGGTGGCAATCATACGAGCACCAGACTGGTTCAAAATTAAATGATAGACAATATTCCATACAGAATATTGCTTTCGCCAGATTTTGAATATTGCTGCTGAAGATTTTATTGAAGATATGTATAGTTATGAAATTTATAATGCTCCAGAAGTTTCAATTGTAATCCGTATGTGGAATGATTTCATACTCAATACAAAGTACTTTTAGGCAAAAAGGTAACATTAACGGTGTTTGTAAAAGCGTTTCACTAGCTAACAATTGTGAATATTATTGAAAGTTTACCTAAATTTCACTCAGCACCTGATAAGTAATGCAGAATTCAGGGGTCGGATCAAAAACAACAACGAATTTATGATTCTAAGCAGTGTTTGGAGCTGTTATATCGAAATAAAACCGATTTTTTTCGTCGATATATAACAATGGACGAAACATGGCTCCTTCACTTCACTCCGGAGTCCAATCGACAGTCAGCTGAGTGGACTGCACGCGATGAACCGAACCCAAAGCGTGGAAAGTTTTGTTTCATCAAGACAATGCACCGTGTCACAAGTCGATGAAAACCATGCTGAAATTGAACGAATTGGGCTTCGAATTGCTCCCTCATCCACCGTATTCTCCAGATTTGGCCCCCAGTGACTTTTTCCTGTTCTCAGACCTCAAGAGAATGCTCGCTGGTAAAAAATTTAGAAGCAATGAAGAGGTAATCGCTGAAACTGAGGCCTATTTTGAGGCAAAGGACAAATCGTACTACAAAAATGGTATCGAAAAGTTGGAAGATCGCTATAATCGCTGTATCGCCTCTGATGGCAATTATGTTGAATAATAAAAACGAATTTTGGCAAAAAAATGTGTGTTTCTATTAAACGATACGAACTTTTCAGCCGAACTGTTATTGTGGTGGCAATCATATGCGCACCAGACTGGTTCAAAATTAAATGATAGACAATATTTCATACAGAAAATTTCCTTCGTCAGATTTTGAATACTGCGACTGGAGATTTTATAAAGGATTTGTATAGTTACGAGATTTATAATGCTCCAGAAGTTTCAATTGTTTATTTTGTTTATTTTTTTTTTGTTTATTTTTTGGGAGCAGGGAAAAGCCCGATGGAGATGAAACTTGGCAATCTCTCTCTCCAGCAGGCATAAAACCTTCTCATCTTTCGTATCAACAGATTACAATGATCCAACAGATACAATAAGGCTTAACACTAACAATAAAAACTTATAATTAAAACTAAACCTATAACCCTATATCTAGTTGATGACACCAAGCACTACAGGGCAGCAATAGTGTTCTTGCTTCAACTGGCGGAGAAAAGGGAATAGGTAAATGGATGATGAAGGTAGGTGAAGGGGGTGGAAAGTAAGCGTGGTCGAACAACGGTGTTAGAATCGGCATGTAGATCTAATTAGTGGTCGAAAAGATGGTGGAAGACGGAGAGAAAGACGGGGTTAGAATCGGCAAGTAGATCTAATTAGTAATCGAAAAGATGGTGGAAGACGGAGGAAATAAGGAAGTGCGACCGGGTTAGTGTTTGCAAGCGAATCTGATTAGTTTCCAATAGAAATAAAGAAGACGAAGAAAATGAGAAGGGGAGCGAAAGGGTTAATATCATCGAGCGAATCTGAGTAGTTTCCAACGGTGATGGGAGAAATTTTAGTATTTTTGTTCAACCATCACTAGGTTGAACAAAAATACAAACGGTTACAGACAAAACCTGATCCAAAGTTAATCTGACAAGTGGCAATGAAACAATCGTTTGATCATATTTCGGGATAGATGAAAGTCGAAAACATTGGAGCAGCTATTGAATGTCCTGCACATACTGGAAAATGGTTCATTGTAACCATAATTTGTTCGTGCAATGGGTAAACTCAAGAAACGATGAGAGCGTAGATTACGTCGATGAATGTCCAGATTAATCAATTGCAGAAGTTCGGGACAATCGATACGTGATTGTAATAAATCAGCAACAAAAACGGCTTTGGAGACATTCCTACGAACAGATAGTAGATCCAGGTCAATAAGCTTACAACGATCTTTGTAGCTAGGAAGATTAGTGGGATCCCTCCAAGGTAAATTGCGCAGAGCGAATCTAACAAATTTACGCTGGATAGTTTCGATGCGTGCAATGTCGATTTGATAGTGAGGTGCCCAGACAACAGCTGCATATTCTAGCGTCGAACGGATAAGAGCACAATATAATGCCTTAAGACAGTATACATTAGTAAAGCTCTTGGTAACACGAAAGACGAAACCCAATAGCTTGGAGGCCTTCGAAATCACATAATCGATGTGACTTTTGAAGTCCAGCTTGGAATCAAGAATGATACCCAAATCTTTCACGGAAGATTCACGTTTCAGTATATTGTGCGAGATGCTATAGTCGTAGGTAATCAGCGTTTACGAGTAAACGACAAAACGGTACACTTCGAGGCATTCAAAACCATTCTATTATCCTGACACCAGTTTGTGAATAAGTCTAACTGTGACTGCAAATATATAGTGTCTTCTTCACATTTAACTAAAAAAAATAGCTTGATGTCGTCTGCGAAGGATAGTTTGTGGCATTTTAATATGAAGTTGAGATCATTGAGGTAGAGTAAAAATAAGAATGGACCTAAGTGACTGCCTTGAGGTACCGCTGTGATGAAATGTTAATTTTACTGGAAAAATCAGCTAACGATGAGGAACAGCTGATATCGGTAACCCAATTTAGTATATTCATAATTTAGTATATTCATAAAAACAAACAGAAATATTCTTGTCAGAGCAGGATCCTGAATGTGGTCACCGTTAAACATACAAGACTATGTATCACCGCCGAACTTATCCGTCAGATTCAGCTTTAGTGTGATGTAATCGCTGAAAAAAGACAACGAGACATTGAATGTAATCTAATTTATATGTGACATCACAAAAACATAGAATGTTGAAGAATAAGCAGACATCCGATAATAGCTTTTGTTAGTGTCCGAACAGAAGCGAATTAGTTATATTAGGTCGAACATAATAATCTCTCCCCTACTAGGACAAACTTGATCTACACTTACCCAGTGGCGTACCGAGGAAATTTGGTGCCCGGGACAAAATAGCAAAATAAGAGATTTTGCCACCCCCATCGTCGGTTTGTGACAGGTGAACTCCATCTCCGGAAAGACGAACTTGGGCTTGAGCGAGCAAAAAAACTGTCCTAAGGATTGATACACCACTGTACTTACCCAAATTAGAATAGGATAAAATTCAACCTCCTGAAACCCATATGTTTCTGGAGTTGTTCCTTAATTACC
This sequence comes from Malaya genurostris, assembly GCF_030247185.1. Taxonomy (NCBI): domain Eukaryota; kingdom Metazoa; phylum Arthropoda; class Insecta; order Diptera; family Culicidae; genus Malaya; species Malaya genurostris. The sequence goes on from NC_080571.1 coordinate 186,652,036, forward strand.
CAGGTGGCCAACTGGGGGAACGATTCGTGAAATAAAAAGTTTCAATCAGCCCAACAAATTAGGATACAGAAATATTTTTACTTATCTCGTATTCCACTTGATTCACCGTTTCCAATAATTCGCGCAGTTTTTATATTTTCGTTCCGAAAACGAACGCCGTTGTGATCTTGCCTGACGAATGACGCTATTAGATCGCATACGATCAACATTGTAGGAAGGCTGAATTGATTATTGTTTTTATTGACTGTATTTCCCGATAAGAGAATCGATACAATAATAAATCACAGTAGTAGATTCTCACTATTGTGTTCAAAGTGATGTATAAGCACAGCATTAAAATCGCATAGACTAGCTGGCGCACCTTCTTGCGAAAGTTCCTCATTAAATTCCGTACAGACTTCTTGGCGACAAGTTCTGACACTTTTTTCCAATCTTTTTCGAACTGTTGAATGGTTTCGGCCGCGGAGACATCTTTTTGCCTTTCTCATATAGAAAGGTTATGCAATCACTTGAAAAACCGACCAGTGAAAATTGGCCCGGAGGGCCAAGTGTCATATACCATTCGACTCAGTTCACCGAGCTGAGCAATGTCTGTGTGTGTGTGTGTGTGTGTGTGTGTGTGTGTGTGTGTGTGTGTGTGTGTGTGTGTGTGTGTGTGTGAGAGAGAGAGAGAGAGTATGTGTGTGTGTGTGTGTATGTGTCAAATAATCTCACTAGGTTTTCTCGGAGATGGTTGAACCGATTTTGACAAACTAGGATTCAAATGAAAGGTCTCATGGTCCCATACGGAATTCCTGAATTTCATCCGGATCCGACTTCCGGTTGCGGAATTATAGGGTAAAGTGTGTTCAATATTGCACACCGTCACTTAAACCGGCGAAACAAAAAACGTAAAAAATGTTCTAAACTGGTCTCAAAACAACACAAATCGATAGTCATTATCAGTAGGCAACTAAACAAACCGATTCCGGCTATCCTGGGTCCCGGTATCCGGTTCCGGAAGTTCCGGAATTAGTGGTCATATATACCAAAATGGATCTCACTCACTTTTCTCAGCGATGGTTTGACCGACTTCCACAAACTTAGATTCAAATGAAAGGTCTTCTGGTCCTATATGGAATTCCTGAATTTCATCCGGATCCGACTTCCGGTTCCGGAATTATAGGGTAAAGTGTGTTCAATATTGCACACCGTCACTTAAACCGGCGAAACAAAAAACGTTAAAAATGTTCTAAACTGGTCTCAAAACAACACAAATCGATAGTCATTATCAGTAGGCAACTAAACAAACCGATTCCGGCTATCCTGGGTCCCGGTATCCGGTTCCGGAAGTTCCGGAAATAGTGGTCATATATACCAAAATGGATCTCACTCACTTTTCTCAGCGATGGTTTGACCGACTTCCACAAACTTAGATTCAAATGAAAGGTCTTCTGGTCCTCTATGGAATTCCTGAATTTCATCCTGATCCGACTTCCGGTTCCGGAATTATAGGGTAAAGTGTGTTCAATATTGTACACCGTCACTTAAACCGGCGAAACAAAAAACGTAAAAAATGTTCTAAACTGGTCTCAAAACAACACAAATCGATAGTCATTATCAGTAGGCAACTAAACAAATCGATTCCGGCTATCCTGGGTCCCGGTATCCGGTTCCGGAAGTTCCGGAAATAGTGGTCATATATACCAAAATGGATCTCACTCACTTTTCTCAGCGATGGTTTGACCGATTTCCACAAACTTAGATTCAAATGAAAGGTCTGATGGTCCTATATGGAATTCCTGAATTTCATCCGGATCCGACTTCCGGTTCCGGAATTATAGGGTAAAGTGTGTTCAATATTGTACACCGTCACTTAAACCGGCGAAACAAAAAACGTAAAAAATGTTCTAAACTGGTCTCAAAACAACACAAATCGATAGTCATTATCAGTAGACAACTAAACAAACCGATTCCGGCTATCCTGGTTCCCGGTATCCGGTTCCGGAAGTACCGGAAATAGTGGTCATATATACCAAAATGGATCTCACTCACTTTTCTCAGCGATGGTTTGACCGATTTCCACAAACTTAGATTCAAATGAAAGGTCTTCTGGTCCTATATGGAATTCCTGAATTTCATCCGGATCCGACTTCCGGTTCCGGAATTATAGGGTAAAGTGTGTTCAATATTGTACACCGTCACTTAAACCGGCGATACAAAAAACGTAAAAATGTTCTAAACTGGTCTCAAAACAACACAAATCGATAGTCATTATCAGTAGGCAACTAAACAAACCGATTCCGGCTATCCTAGGTCCCGGTATCCGGTTCCGGAAGTTTCGGAAATAGTGGTCATATATACCAAAATAGATCTCACTCACTTTTCTCAGCGATGGTTTGACCGATTTCCACAAACTTAGATTCAAATGAAAGGTCTTCCGATCTCATACGGAATTCCTGAATTTCATCCGGATCCGACTTCCGGTTCCGGAGTTATAGGGTAAAGTGTGTTCAATATTATACACCGTCACTTAAAATATTTTCGGATGCAACAAACATTTAAATCGAAATTAAGAGTGCGTACTAGTAGAGTTTGTATGTCATGTTAGTTGGTGGCCGTACGAACCGACTTTGATTATACCGGTTCTCGGGTTCCGGTGCCGGAAGTGCATATAATAGTGAACCCACTTCGTTTTCTTAAGGATGACTTACGCAATCAAAGCACTGTTTTATTCTGTATGTTTTGCACAAACAATCTCTTGGTTTCTTTCAAAAATCGAAGAAAAAATTTTTGAATAGAATACAACAATATTATACATGAGAAAGGCATCATTACACCACTAGGTGGATTAAAGCAGGTTTTTAAGATGTGCCTTCGTTAATGTCCAAAATTGCTCAATTGGTCGAAGTTGTGGGCAATATGGTGGATTCATGACTTTTGGGACGAAAGTGACATTTTTGGTAGTATTCTATTCTACCGCTGATTTCGAGTAGTGGCAAGAAGCAAGATCCTCCCAGAATACAACCGGATCCTTGTGGCTTCGACTCATGGGTAGAAGTCGTTTTTGTAAACATTCCTTGATGTATATTTCGCTGTTCATTGAAGTAGTGGTGATGAAGGGTTTCGAAATCTTACCGCAGCTACAAATTGCTTGCCAGACTATAGCTTTCTTACCAAATTTTTCGACTTCAATCGATGTCTCGGACTGGTTTAACACTTGCCCTTCGAGTATACGTAGGTTTCGTCGTTCATGATTATGCAGTTCAAATTTCCAACAAGAATCGTATTGTACAGCTTTCGAAACCTCGGCCTGATCGATGCTTCTTGTTTCGGACTACGTTTTGTTTGTTTCTGCTTCTTATAGATTCGAAGATTCAGACGTTCTTTAGCACGAAGAACATTTGACTTCGAAGTGCCCACTTTTTTGGCCACATCCCGAATTGAAATCTCCTTCTTTTGCTGGAACGCCTTCAGTATACGTTTATCCAACTGAGGGTTAGCAGGACCTTTTTTTCGACCCGTTCTCGGTTTATACTCAAACTCAAAGGTGTTATCCTCACCGAACTTCCTGATTGCATTTCGCACGGCTTTTTCACTTACTCCTTCCATTATAATTATAATTATATTATAATATAATATAATTATAATTATAATTATAATTTATAATTAGGATTAAATCTATAATTATAATTATAATTATAATTATAATTATTATAATTATAATTATAATTATAGATTTAATCCTAATTATAAATTATAATTATAATTATAATTATAATTATAATTATAATTATAATTATAATTATAATTATAATTATAATTATAATTATAATTATAATTATAATTATAATTATAATTATAATTATAATTATAATTATAATTATAATTATAATTATAATTATAATTATAATTATAATTATAATTATAATTATAATAATTATAATAATAATAATAATAATAATAATAATTATTATTATCATATTATTATTATTATTATTATTATTATTATTATTATTATTATTATTATTATTATTATTATTATTATTATTATTATGATTAACAAAGAAATATTATATTTCATGCAGTACTGCGACGAAAGAAGAGCATAACTAACACTGCGACATCAACTGTTATACATTGTATCATAGCATATTATTTCATATAGTATCTTCTGTTATGTTAGGGGCTGTCCATAAAAGACGTCACGCCGCAAGGGGGAGGAGGGTGATGCGAAAACGTTGCTTATTAAAGACTGTCCCAGAAAGTATGGACGCAACCAAAAACCACTGCCATTTCGCAATGGTTCAGAATCTGTCAATTTGTATGGCTGCGTCCTGTTGTTTACACTCTTCTCTAACCACTTGTGCAGTTGTTTATTCGTTTTCATTAGTTTGTTTCGAAATGCGTGGACTTTCAGCAGAACAACGTCGGAAAATTGTGTACAAATGGTGCACATAACGCGGACTGTCACTGAGAAAGATAACAAAAATGGAAGGAGTAAGTGAAAAAGCCGTGCGAGATGCAATCAGGAAGTACGGTGAGGATAACACCTTTGAGGATAAACCGAGAACGGGTCGAAAAAAAGGTCCTGCTAACCCTCAGTTGGATAAACGTATACTGAAGGCGTTCCAGCAAAAGAAGGAGGTTTCAGTTCGGGATGTGGCCAAAAAAGTAGGCACTTCGAAGTCAATTGTTCTTCGTGCTAAAGAACGTCTGAATCTTAGAAGCTATAAGAAGCAGAAACAAATAAAACGTAGTCCAAAACAAGAAGCATCAATCAGGCCGAGGTTTCGAAAGCTGTACAATACGATTCTTGCTGGAAATTTGAACTGCATAATCATGGACGACGAAACCTACGTATACTCGATTACAAATCCTCGCCGGGACCACAATATTATACGGTGTGAGAAGGGCAAGTGTTAAACCAATCAGAGACATCGATTGAAGTCGAAAAATTTGGTAAGAAAGCTATAGTCTGGTAAGCAATTTGTAGCTGCGGTGAGATTTCGAAATCCTTCAATACATGCTTCACATTTATTTTATCGTTGTGGGGGCAGAGATGGCATTTCACCAGAGTGATACATGCTTGCGTCAGATTCTTGTCCACATCGAGGATGCAAAATACGAAGCATCGCACAAAGAGGAAAGCGCACTTTTTCTCAGTGTCGAATAGACAGCATTTGAGTGTGTGCTTGTGGTTAAAGCAGCTGGCGCGAGTGAAACACATTCTCTTCGCATGAATCGATTTTACGATGTCCACGCTTCTTCTACGCAAACCATACAGAAGAGTGCTCATCGGCGTGTACACCTCTGTGAAAGTATCTGCATCCACCTCAGAGAATTTATTGGCTAATGCTCTAGCACTTTAGTGCGATTCAGTGGAGGAGGTTAAAGGAAACAAACGCACTCATGACGCGTGCACACTTTATACAACAGTGGTGTATATATGTGAAAGAGAAGAGCTCTCGTTGAAGTTGTCAAAATTTCTCCCCTCGCGAAATTTTGTTTGCTCTTCTTCACACAGAGGAGATGGACATCTCTGGTGGGGGGATTGTTTAACCGTTTGTTACAAAGTCCTCTTATAATTTTTAATATATGTCTAAATGTTATTTATACTGTCACGTTTCTAAATGTTATGTATGTATGGGTGTATTGTTAGTAGGATTAGTCAAATAAAAATTAAATTTTTTTAGATTATACCTGTTATTTGTAAAACTAGGATTAGAAGGGTTAAAGAAATGAAAACACACAATTGTCAAAACACTAAAACAACGCAGTGGGTACAAATGAACACCGAAGCGTATAACAAAAAATACGGAAGGAAATCTGTTCTACGGCTGATGAAGTAATATTGCACAGCACACTAATTGTTCGCGCCTGGAACGATGTGAATACAACCGCCAAATTCAGTGACCAGGAAGAAGAAGAGCAATCGAACTCAAAGCAACGGTTCAGATTTAATCTGGCGTTCGTTTGCTGAGGTTCAGTAGAACAGTAAAGAGTATGAAAATACTGGCATTTATCCCTACACAAAAATCTCAGAATTGCGGAAGCAAATGATGTCCTCATGGTAATAACCAAATCATATATATAATAGGCCTGAAAAGTCATCACTTGTGGCTGAACACCCAATTTAAATCTTAATAATTTAATTTTAACTCATATTCCAATAAATAGTTATTTAAAAAAAATAGTGGTATTTTGTCTAAATTGTGAGGTGTGATAATTATTCGTTCAGGTAATTGTATAGAGCTGACGTAAACTAAACAGAAGCCAACTGTGCCAGTCCGGGTAGAACTAATAGCCGTCTTACATACACCCTCACAAGACCTTTTTGGTTTGTTAATTGAACGCATTGGACTGAAGAAAAATTCTCTCAAGGTAGCACACGATTGGGCCTAGTGAGCCCTGGATGCTAACTACGTCTAACCCGTCAAAGACCAGCGATCCACAAAGGAGCACATACTCCTCTCGGCACGGTCACTCCGGTATCGTCTTGGGCCTGTCGATCTCCGTCAAAGAGGGAAGACGCCAGTACAGCCGTAACACTACATCATTGAACCCACCAATTTCGACCAGCCGGAATTCTACGCCAGCCATAGTTCCCGTACAATCGCACCGTCTGTAGCAGCCACGCAAGCGCTCGTAGGACTGTCCCGATTGTGGAATAAATTGGTACATTTGGAACACACAATGAAATCTGGTTCAAAATCCGGGCAAATTAGCTGAGCAGCACTCCCATGACGACTGACGACTTCCACTGGTAGGTTTTCGGTGTTGTTTTGGTGTGTGCCCGGCTGCGACTGTTCTTCGGCGTTCACTTCATTCCGGAAGTGTGCATGACGACTGATGACTTTCACTGGCAGGTTTTTAGTGTGTGCCCAGCTGCGACACAATTCCGTTTTTCGGCACTCGCTTCATTCCAAAAGCGTGATCTCATACTCAGAACGCGTTCTGATTAGCTGGTGTTGAAATGGAATAAACCAGACAGGTTATTCAATAGTGTACTATTGAAACACTTCAATGTTGTTTCAAAACACGTTCAAGTTGAATTTATTGATAGTTAGATTATATAAATCCGTCTACGGACCACTGAGCTATGAGCATTCAAAATACGAGAAAGGCAAACACACGTCATGAGCTTTCCTCTTTGATGCTCGTTCATACCAAACATTTATGAAAAGTTTTATTTTGAATTATTTAGGATTATGTCATACAACTGAAAATTTTATCATAAATTTATAAATTTAGCAAACATTATGTGGATACGTTAGATACAACCAGAGATATTCACGATCAAGAACATATTACTGTCTCAGAGGGAAATTTCGAAAAGACGCTCCATAGTAAAATAAGTCGTATACATTGATAATGAAACCGTCTTAAAAAAAATGATAGGTTCCTTTGAATTTCACCATGAAAAACCCTTTTTTAATCCACCTAGTAATGTAATGATGCCTTTCTTATATTACTTATATTTTCAAAACTATCACTAGAAGATTCTGTGAAGAATTTTTTTTTCTATCTTGAATAAAATAAGAAACTTTCTTTGGGTATAAACTTACATAACCTTTTCAATTTGTAAACAGTTATGTCAAGTTAATAGAAAAATCTCTTTATTTAGCATCGTCGTACTAAATGATTAAACACAATTTACCCTATAGTTCTGAAACTGGAAGTCGGACCCGGATGAAATTAAACAGTAATCTATGAGACTATAGGAACTTTTATTTGAACCTGTTTGTGGAAATCAACCGGGAACTTGGAACCAGTATAGCCGAAGTCGATTCGTTTAGTAAGTAACTAATATAGCTCAGTTTTGAGCCAAATCAAGAAGAATTTTACTCTTTTTGCATCGTCACTCTAAATGATGGGACTATGAGATTTTTCATTTTATGAGTGACATTATTTGACACTGTGGGGATGTGAACGTTACCCTTATGGATTCTTCGATAGCGGTGAGCGGTAGATGTCCAAATCCCAACATCGAACGAGAGATCACCAAAGAATGGCGGAATGGCATGCAACCAACATGCAATGGGTAGCACTATACCGAAATCGCTACACCGACGTCTTATTGTTTCCGGGATAAAGTTCCCTCAGTAACGTAGGCGCATATTTTGTACTGACACACTTTTATTACTGACAACACATTTTATTTAAAACGAACTATGCATGCTTCTAATTTATTCTTAACTAGGTAATTTGAACTTAACTATAACAGGTTAAAATCACGACGGGCGTGCCACGAACCCATTTCGTGTGTCACCACGGCAAGGTATCATTCCAGACTGGTTACATCTCTCGATCGCGTGATCGATAGACCGATAAGATCAGGCAGCTTTCAATTCGGCGATGTTTTGGTTGAAGCAGATAAAGATCAGTCTCGCTCTCATCAACTTTCCTTATCACACCAGTAATCGGATGAATGATGATGACGGAGATGGCTATGACGATGATGATGATGGTGATCTGCTAGAATTCTCACTGTCCCATTCTATTTCGGATTAATTTGTCGATCCAGGATCTCTCAATATAGATGCTGCTGCTGAGAGGGCTTAACACAGGGTTGTAGTTGTGGGTGGTCTGTATCTCGAACATCCTCACCCACCCAGAAATGTCATTGATTTCTGCAAATAAAGAAAATCCTTTTCGCTTGTAAAGGTAGGGAATAGGATCTAGGAATGTTGCTTTTCATTTTCTAAGGAATGTGAGCTGCTATTCTCGGGTAATAAACAGATCTTTTCTACTGGACGAGTCAGCATTCCCGTAGCGGTTTTCAGTGTAACCACTCTTACGGTTCCATCATCACCAGGACGAGTTTGAACAATTCGTCCGATTTTCCAGCGCATGGGTGGTTGATTGTCATCTTGAATGATCACCAATTTTCCTACGTCGATTTGAACAGCTGGCTTCCATCGTTTTGCTCTTGCTTGAAGTAGACAGAGATATTCTCTGCGCCATCTTTTCCAAAATTGTTGCACTTTCTGTTGCATTAACTGCCATTGAGTTAGACGATTTGTGGGAATGTTCGTTAGGTCTGGCTCAGGTATGGTTTGGAGTGATTCACCGACAAGAGAATGACCCGGAGTCAGTGGTTGCAGATCGTTCGGATCATCAGATATGGGTGTTAGTGGGCGAGAGTTCAAGCATCCTTCGACCCGCACAAGTAAGGTGTTTAAATCTTCTGGGGACACGGGAGTTTCGCCCACGATCTTTAAAATGTGATTTTTAGCGGATCGAACAGCTGCCTCCCAGATACCACCAAAATGAGGTGCGCTCGGTGGATTGAAATGCCATTGAATCCCTTCCTTGGCTAATTCCTTGGAAACTATGTCGTGATGATGCGCCTCTTTTATTAAGTTGAGAAACTCCTTCAGCTTATTTCTAGCACCGACAAAATTGGTTCCATTGTCGGAATAAATATCCGAACACCGACCTCTTCTGGCCACAAAACGACGTAGTGCTTGCAAAAATCGATCTGTAGACAAATCTGTGACCAGTTCTAAGTGCACTGCCTTAGTGCACATGCACACGAAAATAGCTACGTATGCCTTAACAGCCACACGTCTTGGTGCAGGTCTAATGTAGAGGGGTCCAAAATAGTCAACACCGGTTCGTGAAAACGGGCGAGATATCGTGACTCGAGCAACAGGTAAATCACCCATAAATTGTTGTATAGTTGTTGGTTTTGATCGAAAGCACTTATGACATTGATGCACAATATGTCTCACTACACTTCTGCCTCCAAGTGGCCAGAATTTAAGTCGAATAGCTCCTAAGATTAATTGTGGTCCAGCATGTAGAAGCTGTTCGTGATAATAACGCAACAGAAGACGTGTGAGCCAGTGTCGAGCAGGTAAAACAACAGGATGTTTAGTGTCCTCTGACTCCATTGCATGTCTTAAACGACCTCCTAGTCTGATCAGCAACTCTTTGGAGATGAATGGGTTAAACCATCTTATCGGCGAACCCTTGTGAACAGCAACTCCCCTTGTAAGTGCCTTCCATTCGCTTGGAAACATTTCTTGTTGAACTAGTCGGACAAGTGTGTTTTCCGCCTCTTTCAGCTCATTTGTGGTCAGGAACGAAAAAGGTTTCCTAGCATCTCTCGGGGTCCGTAAAAGATGGATCAGACGTAACCAATAAGCAGTGCAACGCAATAAGTCGTTGTATGAAGAAAATTTAGTCATGTAATAATTGTTAAACTCTGCAGTTGTGGAAACAGTCACAGCTATAACCGTCCGACGTTTCTCTTCATCGCACTCATTTGTTGGTGAGAATTCCGCTCTACTAGGCCATCGCTCTTTAGTCTCTTGTAACCAGCTCGGTCCCTGCCACCAAAACTGGTTGGAAACAATATCATCTGGAAGAATTCCTCTGGAGATGAGATCTGCTGGATTCTGAACACCAGACACGTGATTCCATTTGGATCCCTTTGTAGCTGACTGTATTTTTGCCACCCTATTTGCAACGAATGTTGTCCAGGTCGATGGAGTTGCAGCGATCCAGCGCAGGACGCACGTAGAATCCGTCCAGAAATATGATTTAGCGGTAATTTTTATCGATTGACGAACCTTTTCGTACAGCTGTACTGCCAGCAGTGCACCGCACAACTCCATCCTGGGAATGGTCTGACACTTCAGGGGAGCAACCTTAGACTTCGAGGTTAGCAGCCTTACTTTTACCTCTCCAACTGAATTTTGACTCCTAAGATAAAGACATGCACCATACGCTTTCTCCGATGCATCCGAAAAGCAATGGATTTCCACACACAACGCTTCTGGGATGATAACACAGCGATCGATACGAATTTCGTTGAATAGTCGAAGCTGATCATAATATTTTCTCCACCTCTCACCCACCATTGGAAATAACGGCTGATCCCAGTCTAATCGTTGATTATTTTCATCACGCAACGTCCACAACAGCTGCATGAAAATTTTTGCAGTGGTGATTGCAGCACCCAGAAGGCCTAATGGGTCGAAAAGTGATGCGATCACCGACAATATCTTCCGTTTTGTAAATGGTTCACCTGTATCTTGCATAGGAATATTAAACTGATACCGAAGTGTATCAGTCATTGGCATCCAAGTCAGTCCCAACGTTTTTATCGAAGTATCTGGATCCAGAACGATTCCTTCCGAAACTCGAATGGCAAGATTCTCTTCTGCTATACCTTGTAGCACTTCAGGACAATTAGACGCCCACTTCCGCAAAGAAAAACCCCCACTTGATGTCATCGAATCAAGCTGAGTTCGCAAAATGACTGCTGATTCAATCTCATTTGCTCCTGTGATGACGTCGTCCATATACGTGTCCTCAAGAATTGCCTTGGACGCTAGCGGATACCGCTCTTCCTCATCTAGCGCTAGTTGTTTTAACGTTCTTGTTGATAAAAATGGAGCTGGCTTGGTTCCATACGTCACCGTATTCAATTCGTAGGTAGATATCTCATCCGACGGCGAGTTACGCCACAAAATACACTGTAGCGGTCGATCTTGGGAAAAGACTTGAATTTGTCGAAACATTTTTTCAACATCGGACACTAGCATAATTTGGTTTATTCGACTGCGTAGAATAATCGAACGAAGGTCCTCCTGTATGACAGGACCTGAGAGTAGCACGTCGTTTAGTGATACCCCCGTAGAAGTCTTACACGAAGCGTCAAATACGACGCGTACCTTGGTAGTGGTACTAGAGTCCTTTACTACAGGATGGTGTGGCAAATAACAACGTTTATCCGATCCTGGAGTCGCGTCATCAATCCTACGCATGTGGCCAAGATGCAGGTATTCTTCAATGAACATCTCATATTGTTGTTTCAAATATATGTCTCTTTCAAGCCTACGCTCCGTCCCTTGAAGGCGTCGTACTGCGATATCCTTTGATGCACCTAACTTAGATAATATATCTTCATTTTTGGGTAAGGCGACGGTGTACCTACCACTTTGATCTCTTTGAAACGTATTCAGAAACAGTTCCTCAAAACTTTTCTCTTCGAGCGAGAGCGCCTTTTCTTGTTCAACTTCCTCACAAGTCCAAAATCGCGTCATCAGCGATTCTAAATCCTCCGTGGTTGACACATTGCAGCTCATGCTTAGTGATCGATTGGAATTTAAATATCCACCGCATACGACCCAACCGAATACAGAATCATTCAATGTTTGTAGCTGCTGTCCTAAAGAAATTCTTTTCCCTGTTTCGAAAAAATCGAAGAATGCCTCGATGCCGAGTACCAGATCGACGACCTTCGATTCGAAGAAGGCCGGATCAGCCAATTTGATGCCCTCCGGAATTATCCATTTATCAGTGCAGATAGTAGTGGTTGGAAGATTAACAGTAACCTTCGGGAGAACCAAAAAACTTAACTCTCTGGAGTATTCCGATACTCGCGAACGTAAAACTGCTTGAATCCGATATTTGACCTTGGACGCTATTTGTCCAATTCCTACCACCGATATATTCACTCGCTCTCGTGTTAACTTCATGCGCTGACCTAATCTCTCGGTCACGAAATTGCACTCAGATCCCGAATCCAAAAGAGCACGAGCAGGAAATCTATTGCCATAATCATCCTCGATCATAACAATCGCTGTAGCCAAAAGAAACTTAGCAGCACGTTGATGTGTCGAATTAACCGCTAGAACCTCTGTAGCCGCCACGTTGGCTATTTGTATCGTAGAATCATTGGATGGTTCCCTTGACGAAGAAGGATTGTTGCCCCCACCAACTACCGCGACCTTCTTGTCGTGCTCCCTTTCTGACCTGAAACACACGAGAGTGTGGTGTCGTGCCTTACAGTTTCTGCAAGAATATTTAGACTGGCACTCCTTAGCCTGGTGTCCAAATTTGAAGCAATTCCTACAGAGTGAGTGAGTTTTCAGCAGAGTGCCCCTATCCGAAACCTCCATTCGCTGAAAGGAACCACATTGATAAAGTGGATGATTTGACGAGCAAACGACACAACGTCCCCCAGACGCTTGCGTTGAACTGTAACTATTCCTCACGGGTGGTATTTTTTGCCTTGGTTGTAATTGCTGTGGCTGAACACCCCTAGTGTCAGCAACCCTTGTTGGCAAGCAGTCCAATACCTGAAGCCTACGCCGGAGGAAGTCAAACAAATCCGTCAGTGTATCAGTTTCCTTCATGGCTGAGAACTCTTCCCAGTTTCTACGAGTGACGGGGTCCAATCTTGTGGTGAGGATGTTCACCAATAGAAGATCCTTGTAATCGGCCGATTGAATGATTTGATCTAACGTTTGCACAGTTCTTTCAAACCCTTCAACTAGACTGTGTAGATCGATAACAGATTCCTTCGCAAGGACAGGCAGATTGAAGAGAGCTTGTACTTGACGTCGTTTCAGCTGCTTACTATTGTTGTACCGTTTCAACAATAAATCCCACGCTACTTGATAGTTGGCCTTGGTAATCTGAAGAGGGTCGACAAGACTTTTGGGCTCACCTTGCAGACACCCTTTCAGATAATGGAATTTCTCAACCTCGGGTAATTCAGGTTTCCAGTGGATGAGTGATGTAAATAGATCCCGGAAGCTCAGCCACTCGTCTATGTTTCCGTCGAATGACTGCAGCTTAATTTGTGGTAGCCGGACGTGGTCGCTATTTCCACGTATCGACGAGTCACCGAGTCGGGTAGATTGATCCAACACATTCGGTTCTTGTAACTCCTTAGCCTTGTCAACTAAAAAGGATTTGATCTCGTAATACCGATCACTGAGCTCCATGCGCTCCTTTTCCAAAGCACTGCCTTTAGCATTGTAATCATCATGAGCAAAAATGTCAACTAATGTTTCACCGAACCCTTCCCACAGCTCGTCTAACTTATTCAGGCGCACTTCAACCTCAGTTGCTCTATTCGTTTCCTTGAAGGCTTGTACGAATCTCCAAATATCGTTGAAAGATAATTGAATCTCCTTTAATCTAGCCGTTAACGCCCGCATTGATGGTGGCTTTTTAGCCGTTGTGGTACCAGCAGCAGGCATGATGTTTGGTGAAAGTAAACAAAAACCAAAAAAGAGGACGAGGTAGTGCTCTGCGAGATGATCTAGCTTTGCTAGGCATATACTGTGTAAATTACCCACGAAAACAGTATTTACGCTATATAACAGTGTCCAACTTCGTTTCGTCGCCAAATGACATCCAAATATATGTAATACTCATGGGTAAAATATGATCGCCAAGAGGAAAAAATTTATGTAGTACCAAAAAAAGTCGGCTTCGGCCGGGCATATACTGTGGCAACTCACCCAGAGAAACCAACAGCGACGCAAGACTACGGCGAAGTAAACTGATTCCAACTCCAAGTTTAAAGAAAATGCCCAAAGGCATTCAAGGCTCAGTAAGTTTATGCAAAGTCGAAGAGAACATCATTTAATTACAATTGTGTATTTTCTGTACTAGCTTCGGCAGTATACTAATAGTTCACTCACCTGAGAAAACTATTATGACGCATCCACTTAGTATTACGCCCAGCGCGATAACGATCCTGAATTGGTTTCCTATACCAATACTGCCAATCGTCGTTGGTCCAACGAAATGACGTCCCTTGCCGTAAGTTGTAGCCAAGTATTGAGAAACGCGTCGAAATTACAGTGTTAGTATTCTGGTGGAAATGCTTCGACTGGACATATACTGCACTAACTTAATTTACCTTCAAAAGAAAACGTGGCGCCGGTCCAGTGATTCGAGCATCAAATGTAGTCCAGTTATGGAATCCCAGAACGTTGTTTACCGATTGATCCGTTGGTGTAATCCAGAAGCAATGGCGGCTCCGACCCAATCGACGCCAATTCCAAGGCGCGATTATATTGTACAGCAACCTATTGTTCTTTATGGTCCAGTGCGATGGCGGCAACAAGCGTCGTTTACCATCGGTGGCGTCGGTATCATGCAGAACCTTCCTGGAATCCTTAACTTTGTAGGTCCCAAATCCGGTTCGAAGGACCAAAATGTGGGGATGTGAACGTTACCCTTATGGATTCTTCGATAGCGGTGAGCGGTAGATGTCCAAATCCCAACATCGAACGAGAGATCACCAAAGAATGGTGGAATGGCATGCAACCAACATGCAATGGGTAGCACTATACCGAAATCGCTACACCGACGTCTTATTGTTTCCGGGATAAAGTTCCCTCAGTAACGTAGGCGCATATTTTGTACTGACACACTTTTATTACTGACAACACATTTTATTTAAAACGAACTATGCATGCTTCTAATTTATTCTTAACTAGGTAATTTGAACTTAACTATAACAGGTTAAAATCACGACGGGCGTGCCACGAACCCATTTCGTGTGTCACCGCGGCAAGGTATCATTCCAGACTGGTTAAATCTCTCGATCGCGTGATCGATAGACCGATAAGATCAGGCAGCTTTCAATTCGGCGATGTTTTGGTTGAAGCAGATAAAGATCAGTCTCGCTCTCATCAACTTTCCTTATCACACCAGTAATCGGATGAATGATGATGACGGAGATGGCTATGACGATGATGATGATGATGGTGATCTGCTAGAATTCTCACTGTCCCGTTCTATTTCGGATTAATTTGTCGATCCAGGATCTCTCAATATAGATGCTGCTGCTGAGAGGGCTTAACACAGGGTTGTAGTTGTGGGTGGTCTGTATCTCGAACAGACACACATACACGCACACGCATACACAAATACATTGCTCAGCATACGGAACTATGTCGAATGATATAGAACACTTAGCCCTTTGGGCCAATTTTTCTAGAGATTGCATAAACTTTCTATATGAGTAAGGCAATAAGTATACTTTTATAGAAAAGCATATTTACCATGATCTTGTAATAATACTGAAAAAAAGGTACTAACTGAATAAAAGAATTATAAATTTACATTTTTTCACCTGAAAAAAATAAATTGTTATGTGGCAACCCTGCACGCTATTCGAAATTGAACAAAGCACGCTGCGAACGGAGTAAAGCCGCACGTACCGTTGCGTACTAGTTTTACATAGTCATTTTGAATGACGATTTGAATGTTTTGACACTCATCGCCCTATAATTTCGGAACCGGATGTCGGATCAGAATGGAATTGCACAGTGTATTTAAAGACAATGAGAGCTTCAATTTGAATAATGATTCGTGTGTCATCATGATCAATTTGAATAATGATTCGTGAAAATGCTGGGAAATGGAAGTGAGTTCCGGTTTTGGAGATATTCTTCACTACTATCGGTGCTAGATCGTCAAATTGTGAGATAACTAAGTCCTCACAAGTTCGTATCTCATGCCTCCCCAAGCGTCTATAATGACATTTGGTCAATAGAACGGCGTCGACTGGGTGCTATCGCCTTCTGCGTTAGTAGCAAAATGAGAGGGTGCGAAATGGCTTGTAGTTTGAAGCTCATCCTAAAGTGCAATATTTATGGTAGTATATTGCCACATGTGGTTCTGTTGTTTGTTGCATTATTTGTTATATATTGAATTGAATTATATTACATTGTATTATATATTGTTGTTTTTATTATTATTATTATTATTATTATTATTATTATTATTATTAATATTATTATTAATATTATTATTAATATTATTATTAATATTATTATTATTATTATTATTATTATTATTATTATTATTATTATTATTATTATTATTATTATTATTATTATTATTATTATTATTATTATTATTATTATTATTATTATTATTATTATTATTATTATTATTATTTTTATTATTAGTATTATTATTTTTATTATTACTGCCTCCGGTATCGAAGCGGAGACCGCCGCGGTAGATGTTGCTGAGAATATAGCGCACATTGACACATTTTTGATTACTCCCATTATGATTGTTGCCGCAGCGTAAAAGTTAAAACGATCGTTTTCGCCCGGACCAGATGGTATTCCTTCTGTGGTGTATAGTCATTGTGCTTCTGTTTTAGCTGATCCTTTGTGCACTATATTCAACAAATCATTTGAGCAAGGAATTTTTCCGGTGACTTCGAAGCAGTCTTTTATGTTTCCTGTATACAAGAGCGGTGATCGAATTGACGTAAAGAATTACAGAGGCATAACGAATTTATCTGCTGCATCTAAGCTATTTTAAATAATTGTGAGCAAGGAGGTTCTTTCTCGTACAAAAAACTACATCTCCTCTGATCAGCATGGATTTATGCCAGGTCGTTCGGTCAGCACGAATCTCTTAGATTTCACTTCCACTTTTATCTCGAGTTTGAGGAGAGAGTACAAGTTGATGCAGTATACACTGACCTAAAAGCAGCTTTCGACCGAATTGACCACCGAATACTTTTATGCAAGATTTCGCGGCTGGGTGCAACACAAAAGTTTTTTGAATG
Organism: Malaya genurostris; assembly: GCF_030247185.1. Lineage (NCBI taxonomy): Eukaryota > Metazoa > Arthropoda > Insecta > Diptera > Culicidae > Malaya > Malaya genurostris. The sequence continues at coordinate 186,669,368 of NC_080571.1, forward strand.
GCTTTGCTCTTACTTATGTGGTAGAGTTTTGCGAATAAAGCTAGGCTCCTGTGTATCATCTCCGTTTTCAAATCTATCTGGAGTTCCTCAAGGCAGCAATATGGGTCCACTTTTGTTTTTGCTGTCCTTCAGTGATGCTGTTTCGCTGCTCGGTGTTGGTTGCAGATTAGTATATGCCGATGATTTGAAATTGTATCTTGAAGTTCGTTCTATCGACGACTGCATCCGGCTTCAAAATCTTCTTGATACATTCGTCGCCTGGTGTCATAGAAACTGGCTTATTGTCAGCATTGCAAAATGCCAGATCATAACGTTCCACCGAATACTGAATCCAATTCGATTCGGCTATGACATTGATGGACAAAGGCTCCAGAGAGTTGATCGTGTTAATGATCTTGGTGTTATGTTATGTTAAGCTTACCTTCAATCTACATCGTTCATCTATAATTTCAAAGGCAACTCGGCAATTAGGTTTCATTGCGAAGATCGGGCGGGACTTCAAAGATCCGCTTTACTTGGAAGCGTTGTATTGTTCCTTGGTTCGTCCTATACTGGAAAATGCTAGCCTAATTTGGAATCCGTATCAGCTGGTTTGGAACTTACGGATTGAACGCGTACAGAAAAGATTTGTTCGTCTTGCTCTAAGAAACCTTCCTTGGAGGAATCCGCTTGAGCTTCCACCGTATCCTGAACGCTGTCGACTGATCGGACTCGACTCATTGGAACGACGCAGAAAAATTCAACAAGCTGTTTTTGTGGCAAAACTGATTAACGGTGATATCGACTCTTCGAAGATTCTATCTCTACTTGATTTCCGTGCTGCACAACGATCGCTGCGCTCCACCAGTTTACTGCAGCCGAGATTACATCGGGTATTATTAATCGATAATGGACGTTTGGCACTGTTGAACATCTTTTCGATTTTGGTGAACCAATTCACAAATTTTCGCAGAAAGTACTACGTTCTACAATTTTATGACTTGACTGATACATATTCATTAAGAACATTTATTGTCAGATGAATTTCATAATTATAAATAAATAAATTAATAAATAAATAAATAAATAAATAAAATAGGTGACACATACTAGTCAAAGGTTTGTAATAACCGTGGTAAGCTCTAGATGAGAGTATTCTAAGAAATGGGTGGAAACGAAGAATACGGCGATGAATATCTAAGTGTAACAATTGTAGAACATCTGAACAGTCTATACGAGCTTGTATTAAATCAGCGACAAAAATGACTTTCATACGTCACGTCAAACAGAGATCAAATCTAGATCAATCAGCTTGGAAGGTTTAATGGGTCTCTCCACGGAAGATGACGAAGTGCAAAACGGGCGAATTTGCGTTGGTCCATAATAACCTTTTTATTTCCCTTATCAGTCTTCATATAAAATACAGGCTTTTCCCGCAATTCTTTTATTAATACTTTCTCTTTGGATTTTTGTTCTTTTATTGGATCGTTTTTAATGACTTCAATTACAATCGTTCTGGCGTAATTAATTATTGAAAAGGGGAGATTACATTTATTGAAACCCATTTCCACGTCTATAATAACTTGTTCGACATTTAATATAGAAGAAATGGCATGATTCAACCCATGGCTAAGTAGCTCTTTTTGTTCGTCGGTGAAGTTCTGAGATGAACGGTTGACCAAGAAGTCATCTAAAATTTGTATGGAAAGTTTTGGAGGTCGGTCATTGAACTGTTTTTTTTTTTTTTTTGTTTCAATTATAGAGGCTTTAACATTAATGTCATTCGCCTCTTCGGGTCAGAAAAACTTTCTGACCCTATGTGCGGGGTTGGGAATCGAACCCAGGCGGGCGGCGTGAAAGGCATCGACTTACCCATCACGCTATACCCGTCCCCACCATTGAACTGTTTGGAACGTAAATTTTCGAATTTCGAACTCATTCCTCCGCAAATTATACTTTACTTAAGAAAACCAAAAAACCAAAGGGATATTTTTAAAATAAATATAAATGAAGATTAAAGCATTATAAAGTTTTTACGTTTAGAATGCTATAAAATTTTGTAATTTTTACTTTCAAAATTTCATTGAAAACTTTGTTTCGAATGTTTTTTGGGACAGAATTTCCTATTTTTACTTTGCAGCAAGTAGGAATTATACGAAATCTGCTACATGTTTTTAAAAACCCAATATTCTTAGATATTCCAGTAATTTTCTTCTTCATTCTTATAAGATTATTGGGCTCATTTGGCTTGGTAGCCATTATCAAAGTGTTGTTTTTGAGCGGTTAGTGGAATGAAACTAAAACCGTCTTAAAAATAGTGATAGGTTCCTTTGGATTCCACTATGAACCTTAACCACCACAAGGTCTCCAACCTTACATTACCCAAAATAAAAGGGTTACCAAAAGTTCACAAACCTGGCAATGAAATGAGGGAAATTATTGCTTCAGTTGAGTTGGCGGCATATGATTCATGAATACTTACCTTGCTCCTCAAACAGGATGCTGCAATTAAAAAAAAACATCTTCGATATTGGAAAGCTCAGGTTTTCCAGAGCGATCAATTCAAACAATCTTCGATAAAAAATTAAGATCATTGATAAAACAATCACTTACGATTAGGTTTGGTTAACCAAACCGACAGAAAATTTCAGCCCAGATATTGCACATCCTCTCAAATCCAAACTAAAAAAGTTTGCTTTGGATTTGGTTTTAAGTATTAAGAACTATTAATTGAAAACTATATTAGGATCAACAAAAGATCATACAGAAAATTTGAGAAAATCCGGAATATATCAAATCTCGTGTTCTCATTGCGAGAATAAATATATTAGACAGACGAAAAGGACTTTGGAAATTCGGTTTGAAGAGCACATCGCAGAAATAGCGAAAGCTTCTAAAGAATTTTAAAAGGGTTTACCATACAATTTCAATTTGAATGTAGCAGAACACGTGTTTATCGATTATCATGAAATTTCTACAAATGTCATACACATATCAAGGCAAATTTCCTACCCATGGAAATTAGACGTTGCGGAAAGTTTAGAAATATTTAAAAACAATCCAAGTTAGTTATTGAATCACGGCGAAGGCAGCAAATATTCCTGGCTCTTCAGGTTGCTACCTATACATAAAAAACCTGTTTTAATCCACCTAGTGCTGTAATGATGCCTTTCTCACATATAAAATACAGTGTCGTTCTATTCACAATGTTTCTCTTCGATTTTTGAAAGAAACCAAGGGATTGTTTGTATATTAACTAGTATAACGTACAGAATGACGTTCATTTGATCCTAAGAATGGAAATATCGGTTCTGCAAACTGTGAAAAAAGTGAGTGAGATCCATTTTTGAGCATATGATTATTTTCTCCCGTCGGGAAACAGGATAGCCGGAATCGGTTTGACTACTTGTTAAGAAATTTTTTGCGATGTTTGTTTCGCCGGTTTAAGTGACTATGTACAATATTTAACACACTTTACCCTATAACTCCGAAACCGGAAGTCGTATCCAGATGAAGTTAAATCTATCAGTCTGTAATTCCGGAACCGGAAGTCGTATCCGGATGACATTTGGTAATACTATACGGGGTTGTAAACCCTTTCATTTGATCCTACGTTTGCAAAAATTGGATGAGCGGTTTCTGAGCAAATCGATTGCACATTTTCAGTTCATTTTGCACATTTTACCCCATAGCTCCCGAACCGGAAGTAGGATCCAGATAAAATTGAATAGCAACCTATAAGACTACAAGGCTTTTTATTTAAATCTTAGTTGAAGAAAATAGGTTGAGTGGTCTCTTAGAAAATCGAGTGCACTTTTTATTCATTCTTTTGCACATTTTCCCGGTAACTCCCGAACCGGAAGTCGGAAACGGGTAAACCTTAATAGCGCACTATGATACAATGAGACCTATCATTTGAATCTAAGTTTGTGAAAATCGGTTCAGCCATCTTCGAGAAAATCGGGTGCACATTTTTGTTACATACACACACATACACACATAAAGACACACACAGACATTTGATCCGGGCCTCGGTTCTTATGGTGATTACTTAACCTTCTATATGAGAAAGGCAAAAACAAACATAGGACGTACATAAACAGTTACTACCTGAATTAGATCTACCTACAAAAGACACAGCACAGCAAATTTTCTTCTTCAGACTTAAAAGACACTGATGAAAAACGCAAGAAGCGTTAGAAATACCGGTATCTGGTCGTTCACTATTACGTTAGTATCATAACGAAATAGTTTTTACCTTACTCGTATAAGAAGGCTACGCAGACGCTGTGAAAACCGACTTTACATCCGAGACCCGGAGGGCCGAGTGTCATATACCCTTCGACTTAGGTAGTCGAGATCACAAAATGTCTGCGTGTGTGTGTTTTTTTATAGGAATCAAGCAACCAGCACATAAGTGAACTTGGTATGTGGAAGTCGAACCCGAATTAAAACACCCCTCAAGCGTCGTTCCCCTTTTTCTGCCTGGACTACCATAAGGTATTATTTCAGCAGAGGGGCTGTGCTAAAGCATCACCTCTCTCGGTTCGTTGATGCCTCGAATTCCCAAGGCTGGTCTACGTCGCGAAATACTCGGCTAATCCCCGATGACGGATCTAGCTTACACCGACGGAAAAGTTCCCCGGCGATGGAAGTTTCCCCAAACCGACGTTCCCGAAACCCGTGAACGATTCGAACGGTAGGGTGCCTGGGTCGGTCCAGTGATTCCGGTTGGAGGATGACTTCCGGTTCACTGGTGCCCCGACGATCCATACCTGAGCTGCGTCGCAATCTACTCATCTAATCCCTGTCGAAGGATCTAGACTAGGCCGACGGAGAGCTCACGGCGAAAGAGTTCCTCCCGACACCGAATCTCGTTTTTCGCCACGCGGGACACTCGAATGAGTGCCGAGGTCGGTCCTGTAATTCCGGTTGGAGCATGGCTTCCGGTTTACTGGTTTACGACTCGACTTCGGTGCTGTGACTTCTACTCAGTTAGTCCCCGGCGAAAGATCTAACCTACCGACGGAGAGTTCCTCGACGAAGGAAGTTCTCCCGACCCGATTATTCATCTTATGACCCAGGGACACTCGAAGGAGTGCCGAGGTCGACCCGGTGATTCCAGTTGGAGCCTGGCTTCTGGTTCACTGGCGACCCGACGGTGCTGTGGCTTCTACTCGGCTAGTCCCCGACGAAGGATCTATCCTGCCCCTTCATGCTTCCTGATCACCCACGCCGACACGTTTGAGATCAGTCGTTGGGTCCACTTTCCGTTCACCGCATTTTCCCACTCTTGTTATCTCTTCGCCAGCGAGTCCGTTCTAGCAGCTGCTCTCGCATTCCTAGCGTACCTCCGCCGGTAGCACTCGACGTCTTCCTCTAGGGTGATGCAGATGGGCATCATCCCAGCGATAACGAATACAACCTCCGACGAGATTGTACTGTAGGCACTCGCGACTCTCATAGCCATGAGCTTTCCACGGTTTCTCTTCGTTTTTAGCGCCGCAGCCCAGGCTGGCACTCCATACCTAAGTATTGAGGTTGCAACGTGTGCCAAGAGGCGCCTCTTACTACTTCTTGGACCGCCCACGTTTGGCATAATCCTCGCTACTGTATTAACCGCGTTCGCGGCCTGTGTGTGTATGTATGTATGTATGTGTGTATGTGACAAATAATATCACTCAATTTTCTCAGAGATGGCTGAACCGATTTTCTCAAAATCAGAATTAAATGATTGGTCATAAGGTTCATACAAAGTTCCTGAGTTTCATTTAGATCCGACTGCCGGTTCCAAGTTATAGGGCGATGACTAACAAAACTTTCAAATCGTCATTCAAAATGACGATCGCAGTGTGCTTTGTTCAATTTCGAATAGCGTGCTGGATCGCCACATTAAAATTAATATTTTTCAGATGAAAAATATGTAAATTTCTTTTATTCAATTTGTACCTACTTGTTAGTGTTACTACAAGATCATGAAAACGATGCTTTTCTATAAAAGTACACAGAAAGTTGATACAATCACTATCACCATTGACTATTGGAAATTGGCCCGAAGGGCTAAGTGTTCTATATCATTCGACACAGTTCATCGAGCTGAGCAATGCATGTGACTATGTGTGTATGTATGTGAGTATGTGTCAAATAATGTCACTCATAAAATAAAAAAAATCTCGTAGTCCCATAGGTTGCCGATGATTCCACCATCCCATAGACTGCATACTACTTTACATTTATTTGAATGCATCGGTAATACTTAATGAGCCTGTGGATTAGCTTTGCTCCAAGTACGGTAATTTCTCTTGTTGACGTATTCAACCAAAAATGCGCAACATTCAACAATTGAATGCTGATTTTGAAAATAAATTTCCATAATTTGGAAGCGTAGTTCTCGAGTTAACCTATTCATGATGATTTATCAAATAATACTGAGTAGAGACGTCACTTTACACTGTCAAAAAAGTACAGGTGTAATGTCAGAGACATAACTGGATGTCGTTAATAAAACGAATAAAACTGACACTCTTTCTTTATACTTCCGAATATCAATTAGTTGATCAATTGTGTGAATTGTGAAAGTTTTGCCCTTTTACACTGCTAGAATTTGAAACGATACACCCAAACTACAGTATAGATTAGTTACATTAAACATTCTGACACACAAATATTACGAAATAACCAGTGTAGTTCTTTATGATAAAATAATGGTGGTTCTGAAAAGAACCTTTTATGAAGGCGTTCGTGATGGAGAGTGACGAGTTGAGTTCAAATTCCGATTAATACCATTGACTTCCGATGGATACCGCTGACTTCCGTCATCTATTTCCAGGCTGACCTGTTGTCCGTGGTTGCGATACTGATATGTGTGCTGTTGTAGTCTCGTGCTTATTCCGCTTGCGGTAACAAGCTTTGTATTTCGCTTGGAGATTCCTCGATCGCACCATAATTAACACGATGACAACGACAACCAAATTCGAAATGAATGGCTTCTGAGTCGGAGCTATGCTTTTCATATAGCAAATCAGCAGAAAGTTTACTACAAACTACAACTGGTTGAAAAATGGGTCGTATACAGTCTAGTGAAGTAAAATTTCGCATAATTTTTTGGGTATAAAATTATGGTTCTATATTGCACAATAGAGAATTTTGATGTCGATTATTTCATTTCGGATTTCATTATTTCAGTAAAAGAACAATCAAAAAGGTGTACGGGATTAATTTCTGGCATTCCAGAAGGGCCAAATTGTATAATTCTCTAAGATATTAAGGTGAAATGTAGCTTCATAAAATGTGCGCAAAATCTCTTCCGCTTCAGTTGAACGAACCGTCGCACAGTGGTTCGAATCAATAAAAACGTGGACATAAATCAGTAGCAGCCAAACCGTCCTTTAAATGCATATAGTTGCTTTTAAGAAATTATTTACAAATATATACCGCGTAATTTGATTCTATCCCTAATTGTTCATGGCCTACTTTGACAAAAAATATAACCATAGCTTTTTTTTCTAAGGAGATAGAAATTTTTTTTCCTTGACAAACTTTTAGAACTAATAAAAATAATTTACTTTGTCAAATATACCAAAAGTGTAGGTCGCACCGTTTCGGATATCGCGTTTTTGTGGCAACCCCCTAAAATCAATTTTTTCTTCATAACTTGTTTCAAGTTATTTTTTATGTATACTTTGTTTGCAATAATTGAAGAAAATTGAAAATCCCATACTTTTGTTGAAGGTAGTGCATAGGTTTGTTGTTTTCTGGCAAAGTTATACAACATTCTACCTTTTTTTACCTATGATAAAACCTTATACCGTAGCGAAATATGCAACTTTATGCAGCTGATTTTTACAAAATTTATAGGAAATGCCCAATACTATGAAAAAATCTAAGTGGAACTCGATGGAACTTTTTTTAAGGCCATTCCAAAGTTAGTTTTAGTTATTGAATTATGACAACCCCCTTAAAACAAGTTTTCTAATCATAACTTGTTTCAAGTTATTTTTTTACATATTTTGTTAATTGTTCATGGCCTACTTTGACAAAAAATATAACCATAGCTTTTTTTTCTAAGGAGATAGAAATTTTTTTTCCTTGACAAACTTTTAGAACTATTAAAAATAATTTACTTTGTCAAATATACCAAAAGTGTAGGTCGCACCGTTTCGGATATCGCGTTTTTGTGGCAACCCCCTAAAATCAATTTTTTCTTCATAACTTGTTTCAAGTTATTTTTTATGTATACTTTGTTTGCAATAATTGAAGAAAATTGAAAATCCCATACTTTTGTTGAAGGTAGTGCATAGGTTTGTTGTTTTCTGGCAAAGTTATACAACATTCTACCTTTTTTTACCTATGATAAAACCTTATACCGTAGCGAAATATGCAACTTTATGCAGCTGATTTTTACAAAATTTATAGAAAATGCCCAATACTATGAAAAAATCTAAGTGGAACTCGATGGAACTTTTTTTAAGGCCATTCCAAAGTTAGTTTTAGTTATTGAATTATGACAACCCCCTTAAAACAAGTTTTCTAATCATAACTTGTTTCAAGTTATTTTTTTACATATTTTGTTTGAAATAATTGTAGAAAGTATGAAATCCCATAATTTTGTAGAAGCTATTCCAGTGAATCGAACCTTTAAAAAGAGCAAAAAGCTCACAGCTCTTTTTAAAAGAACCGCAGCTCACCAGTTCACTGCACTGGTAAGCAGGGATGCAAGGTTCACAGAATAATCTGTGTTCCATTTTCAAATGTTTGCACAGATTTGAAAAATGGCACAGATTTTCACAGATTTCTGAAATCGATCACAGATTTTTGAAATTGATCACAGTTTAGCATCCAAAATTACAGAGCGTTAGGAAATAGTGAGACCTTTTTTTTGTTTACCAAAATGATTCCGATTAGTTATTATGGAAACGGGGAAACGTGCACAGATTTGCACAGACAGGTTTATGGCTTGATCACAGATTTTTTTAAAAAATGACCCCGCATCCCTGCTGGTTAGGTGGAAATAAGCTACAAGGTGAACGGATTTTCGGCTCTTGAAGAGCGAGTTATAAATGAGAAGAAATGTGTGCATGAGCTTTTGTTCGTTTTTCCAAATGTGTATTTATCCTTCTTTAACAGATTGACTGAGCCGTTGTCAATAAGAAATCTTACCTCTCACTCAGTAGCTAAAAAAACGGAGTAAGAAAAACGGCGCTCAAAACAAACCATCAGTTCAATTTAAATGAGCTGATGAGCTGATACATTGAATCGATTCCCTTTAGTGAGCTGATCGATTCGGAGCTGCTCACCGGTATGAGCTGCTTCGCACATCTCTAAGTGAGCGTCGCACGATCAATATATCATCTTAAAAAACGTGTTGCTTCGCGGTAACTCAATTTATATACACGTTTGAAAATGAAATCTCTTCGTGAAGGTTTGTACTTTTGCAATACTTTTTCATATTTTGCAATACTTTTTCATATTTTGATTGAAGTGTCTTTTCTGTTGTCTTTTGATAATTTTTCGGATTTTCAATATTCAAAACCCACTTTGAAAAGGCCTAAAAAAATTGCATCGAGTTTCACTTAGATTTTTTATAATATTGTTAATTGTCAAATAGTGAACAAAATAAAAATCCCAGCAATTTGCTTAAGTTGCGCGTGCAAGCATAAGCATGTTTACGCGTGTTTACGCGCACTTTGTAGTAGATACTTAGGTAATAGAGGTAGGTTCTACGTAGATAAATCCAAAAAAAATGTTTCTAAAATAAAGTGAATAAAATCTATCTTCAGTGTTTGAGCGCAGTGGACTTACCTCTCGTTATGTTGGCTTGTAAAAAAGATTGGACGTAATGAATTTTTGAATCCTTCACATTTTGAACATATGGTAATTCAATCGTTATTGTTAGTGATTACTCTTTCACTCGAGCTATGAATCATGAGTAATTTTGAATGACTAACATGAGGCTATATGTATATGTATTGACTAACTTGCTAACCGTGTATATGCCTGAGTTTAGTAGCAAGCATGGATTCTTCTTCAAAAGAACGATTGAAGAGAAGAGAACATTCAAGTATTTTCGATATCTTTGCAAGTAGTTCACCAGGCCACAGGTTTGTATCACAGGTTATATAAAAGTTATATTTTATATTCGACATGAACGATAATACTTGGCTTGTTTTCATTTCATTCAGTAGCCTGTCAAGGTTGAAGTTTTAGTTTTGCTTCAAAATTTGCTAAAATCTAAAATTATACCTATTACATGATATTACACAGCCAAGCATTATTGCTTCAGCAACACCAAGGCATTGAGCTCAACAGAGTTGGACATTATTAGCATTATAAATGACAATTACTTAGAAAATAAACGATTTCTTACAATACCCATTTTATTGTATTCAACTCGTTTTCATTTCCACAAAAAACCCAATGCTGCATAAATTCACGTCATTATTTGATATGTATTTGTAATGTAATTTGATGCTCACGATATAATGCCACCGAGTCCACTGTGCATTTCTCACACAACGTCAATACGAAACAGTAGCGCGCAAGCAATAAAAAAATACGGAAAAGTTTATGTGAACTTTTTCAGATTTCGGTTGTTTTGGCTAAAATTTTATAATTTTGAGTTGTATTTTTAGATTCTTTGTGAAATTCTGCTACAAACACTACTTTTCAGTTCTAAAACCATCCCTGTGAAACGAAACAGTAACCGTTTATGCATTTCAGAAACCAATGAAGGCTCGACAAAGCAAAATTTCAAAATTCTAAGAATACTTATTTGTGATTAATTTGATTTCGAAAACTTCAGTGTTTTTGATGTTTTGAAAATCGTTCTAGTTTTTGAATAATTGATCAAAAACGCGATTCGCGCATTCCGTACATTTCACCTTAAACACTGATTGGATATAAATGATTTTGAACACTGTTAAGAATTTAGCACTGTGAAAATTACGAAAAAACCAATCAAATTATCTTAGGTTTGCACCACACACAATTTTAATTTTCGGTTTACAAAGAAGCAATCTTTATAGTTGTTTAAGTAACATTTAGAGCCATTAGAAGGGCTGATTTTGAAATTGAAATTAGCTAGTTGGTCAGGTCGAAACGAGACAATTTAATGCTTCCTCTTGCTTCATCGCCAAAATTGCAAATTGCTCCAATACTAACCCCGTTCACGAAAAATCAAAAACATACGATTGTAGATAAATGATTTTACTATGCATTCGGCGAACAATATCGGTTAGAAAGCATTTCTTTCACCTTAATGCGTCTTCTTGCCTTGACGACCGGGAGGCAAATGAGAACTACGACCATTTTTTTGCATAATATCTGTTTATTAATCTTATTTTTGTGTATTACATCAACGTTTTACAGTACAAGTATTTTGCCCTTTGACCTTTCATCTTTGTTGTAAATACGATTCGTTATTAATTATAGGTGTTTTAGTTACTCTTGTTTTACATAAAAAGCCTTGGTATTACATTCCGATTCAGAGTGTACAGAACCATTGCATGGCTAGTGCTACGGTTCTACTGACACTACGAATCCTTCAAGGTCGGGGCTCGAATATACGACAACTGGTTTGTAAGACCGGCACCCTATGCATTGAACTGCCAACCCGGGACTCTTGTTTTACATAGTAATGTTTAATCATAATATTTATTTTAATTTAAAAAAAACATCTACCTTCTTATAACCATCCCTAACCTAATACGTACAAATTTTGAATTATTTGTATTACAGTGATTGAGCACCTCTTTTCAAATTTCGTGCAGTTTTCAAATTTTGAGAAAACTTAATTTTTGAGTTGTTTGTAGTTATCTCATACTGTTCAAAATATTATCCTAAATTCCTGATCATATTTTTGATGAAATGGTGAAAGAATTATGTTGCTGCCATTAATACAAGTCTAGGTATTCACGATTAAGTTCTGCCCATTCTTCCATCTGACAAATTTCGAAAAGGCGCCCCATAGTTAAGTAAGTCGTATTCACGACAAAATTTTGGTTTGGGAATTGTTTTTGATTATTTTGGGATTGTGTGCCTTGATAGGGCATCATATTTATAGTGTCGTTATTGATATCGTTATTTATTTCTTGGTACAGTAGAGGTGACCGGGGCTAGTTGGCCGAAGGGGCCGGTTTTAATTTTAACGTACCGATGCGTACCGATTTTGCATCATTTTGTATGACAGTCTGAAAGATTTGATACTCATTATCCTATAATTTCGGAACTGGAAATCGGATCTAGATGAAATTGCTGAGAGCTTTAATTTGAATCATGATTTGTGAAAATCGGTTTAACCGTTACTGAGAAATCGAAGTGAGTTCCGGTTTTGAAGCTTGTTTTTTCACTATTATCGGTGCTTCCGGAAGTGAGGACTAGTAGTCCCAAAGTAGATTTATATATCAACTAACTAACAAATCTGATAACTAGATAGATTTAGTAAAAAGCTTTATGAAAATGTGCACCTCGATTTGCACATATAGCCCTGTAATTCCGGAACCGGAGGTCGGATAAAGATAAAATTCATGATACCATAATACCTTTCATTTGAATCTAAGTTTGTTAAAATCGGTCGCGCCATCTATGAGAAAAGTGAGTGACAATTTTTTTTGTGCATATCACCCTGTAATTTCAGAGCCGGAAGTCGGATTGGGAACAAATTCAATAGCAATCTATGGGACCGTAAGACATTTGATTTGAATATGAGTTTGTGAAATCGGTTCACACACATACATGTCACATACACACATACATACACACAGAGACTTTTGCTCAGTTCATCGAGCTGAGTCGAGTGGTATATGACATCCGGCCCTACGGGCCTCGGTTCAAAAGTCGATTTTCACAGTGATTGTATAATCTTTCTAAATGTAAAAGGCAAAAATGGTATAATGGATTCCAGTGTTATCTTATTTCTGTTAGTGTAAGTCGTGTTTGTTCTCGGAAACATCCATTGGGGTAGGTTGGCCGAATTTTGTGCGGGGTTGGTTGGCCGAGTTGTAAATTTAGTATCACAAATGTGCCCAAAAGATTTATCTTCAAGACAGCGAAACCGTTTATCAAAAAGTCTAACCAGAATGAGTACAGAAATTCCAGAACGAAAACTCGGCCAACTAGCTCTGGTTTCCCCTATATTTACTGTTTCGGAGTACGGAACGGTTTCTGGGCGCCCCGCATTAGTTAAAATACTTTATTATTTCCGTTTCTTAGGATATTTTGTTTATTGTATACTCCTCTAATAGGTCTACCACGATGATTATTCGTGTTTCATATGTTATTATAATCGCAATTATTGTTATAGTTATGATTGTCATTAGTATTCCAAGGATTATAAAAATGTGGTTTAGGAATATTATTCCGATTATATTGAGTCGGGTATTTAGGCGTGTTATATTGCCTTCCCCCTCGATTACAGTTATTTGTTCGTCGTTGGTGTTGGCCAAAAAAACGTGTACACTGAAGTCTTTTTTTATGCGAGTTTACGTACCGCATAAAAAAACCGCATAACTCTGAAAACTCGCATAAAAAAAACCGCATAACTCTGAAAATTCGCATAAAAAACCGCATAACTCTGAAACTTTGCATAAAAAACCGCATAACTCTGAAACTTCGCATAAAAAAACCGCATAACTCTGAAAATTCGCATGAAAAAAGCCGCATAAAAAAGACCTTTGTGTAAGTAATATTAGTGAGTGTGTGTTTTCATCTGAACCAAAGCGAGCGAGCGGGTCAGAGGCTTCCATAATACCAACTGCGATGGATCCCGTTGTCTGGATTGAAAAAATCGAGCTGGAACCGGAAAAAGAATCAGCACAAGCAAAACTAGAAATAGACGAATACTTGCCGAGGTGGAAAGTTTGGAAGCCCCCTTCACCACATCCGCCCGCAGGACCGGGACGACTGATGAACGCTGGCTGCGACGGCAGGACGTGGTCGGATCGCTTGGAGGCTTCCACATTGCCATCAACAGTGCGTCCCAGTGTTCTGCTTTCAGTTATTGCTGATCGGCTACGTCCGTTGCTTCCGTTAAAGTAGGCGTTGGAGACAAATTCGCAGGAGTAAGGTTCCGAAATTTTTGAGTATACTTTTCCTCGAATTCTCGAAAATATATACCTTGTGGCCAAGTTGTTAGATCCAAAGCAACGGATTCCAAAGCAGGATAGAGGCCAACTTTAAAAGATACAAGCGTCATTTTGCTAATGTCAGAATCTTTGGCAACCAAATTGGCTCGTACCATAGAACACAAACGACGTTTTCCCCTATTTGTTTCGACCCGGTTTGACACGCAAAACGTCCAAGATCAGATCCGTGAGATGGCCAGGGTCGATTGAATGGTTTAGGTACTTGTGGGGTTGGCTTGAATAATGATTTGTTCTCGCTTTGTAGGCCGTTTATTGCGTTCCGGCCGTTTAAGCGTAAAAAATACGGACCGAAAATCACAACAAACTCAATTTGAGTTGAATTTGAACTTTATTAGAGTCATCACCCTAATCTTGGTGCTCATACTTTTTACTAGCGGTAGCGGAATTTTTTGTTCTATATATATCTTCTCGATTAGTTATATTAGGTTATTTATTGTACCAACTGTTCAGTGATACCTTGTCCGGCTTTTCCGGACAGTCTGTTTTCAAAAATTATTTGGTCATCGCAGTGTACTCTGGCAAGGCTAACTCATTCAGCAGTTTTGCTGAGTCAACAAATGAATCCAGGCTCTCAGGTGAGCCGTCATGTGGTTGGACTAGGGCAGTTACTTGTCGTAAGTCAAAGAATTGTGATGTTTGCGTCATGTATATGTTTTCTGTAAGTACTATTTGTTTAGGTTTTAAATTTTATATTCTGTAGATTTCGTCAGTCCCTAGTCTCGTGTTTTTCATTAGTACATGGAATGTTTTGTTGTAGATAATGTTTTGTTCTTCGGTCGAGCAGTCGTCAAACTGTGTCTATTTTACAATATTCGTATTTCTCTTTTAATGTTTTTCTCGATAATTTGGTATTTATAGATTTCATTACATATGAATGAAGGTTGTGTGCCTCTCTTTAGGTTTGCATATCATGGTTAGACAATTCCATGTTTACAACAAAACTGTAATTTTTTGCCTTTCTCATATAGAAAGGTTATGCAATCACTTGAAAAACCGACTAGTGAAAATTGGCCCGGAGGGCCAAGTGTCATATACCATTCAACTCAGTTCATCGAGCTTAGTAATGTGTGTGTGTGTGTGTGTATGTGTGTATGTGTGTATGTGTGTGTATGTGTCAAATAATCTCACTAGGTTTTCACGGATATGTCTGAACCGATTTCGACAAACTTAGATTCAAATGAAAGGTCTCGTGATCCCATACAGAATTCCTGAATTTCATCCGGATCCGACTTCCGGTTCCGAAGTTATAGGGTAAAGTGTGTTCAATATTGTACACCGTCACTTAAACCGGCGAAACAAAAAACGTAATAAATTTTCTAAACTGGTCTCAAAACTACAAAAATCGATAGTCATTATCAGTAGGCAACTAAATAAACCGATTCCAGCTATCCTGGTTCCCGGTATCCGGTTCCGGAAGTACCGGAAATAGTGATCATATATACCAAAATGGATCTCATTCACTTTTCTCAGCGATGGTCTTACCGATTTCCACAAACTTAAATTCAAATGAAAGGTCTCCCGGTCTCATATGGAATTCCAGAATTTCATCCGGATCCGACTTCCGGTTCCGAAGTTATAGGGTAAAGTGTGTTCAATATTGTACACCGTCACTTAAACCGGCGAAACAAAAAACGTAAAAAATTTTCTAAACAGGTCTCAAAACTACACAAATCGATAGTCATTATCAGTAGGCAACTAAACAAACCGATTCCGGCTATCCTGCTACCCGGTTCCGGAAGTACCGGAAATAGTGGTCATGTATACCAAAATGGATCTCACTCACTTTTCTCAGCGATGGTTTGACCGATTTCCACAAACTTAGATTCAAATGAAAGGTCTGCCGGTCCCATACGGAATTCCTGAATTTCATCCGGAGCCGACTTCCGGTTCCGGAGTTATAGGGTAAAGTGTGTTCAATATTGTACACCGTCACTTAAACCGGCGAAACGAAAAACGTAAAAAAATTTCTAAACTGGTCTCAAAACTACAAAAATCAATAGTCATTATCAGTAGGCAACTAAACGAACCGATTCCGGCTTTCCTGGTTTCCAGTATCCCGTTCCGGAAGTACCGGAAATAGTGGTCATATATACCAAAATGGATCTCACTCACTTTTCTCAGCGATGGTTTGACCGATTTCCACAAACTTAGATTCAAATGAAAGGTCTGCCGGTCCCATACGGAATTCCTGAATTTTATCCGGAGCCGACTTCCGGTTCCGGAGTTATAGAGTAAATTGTGTTCAATATTGTACACCGTCACTTAAACCGGCGAAACGAAAAACGTAAAAAAAATTCTAATCTGGTCTCAAAACTACACAAATCAATAGTCATTATCAGTAGGCAACTAAACAAACCGATTCCGGCTATGCTGGTTCCCGGTATCCGGTTCCGGAAGTACCGGAAATAGTGGTCATATATAAGAAAATGGATCTCACTCACTTTTCTCAGCGATGGTTTGACCGATTTCCACAAACTTAGATTCAAATGAAAGGTTTCCCGGTCCCATGCGGATTTTCTGAATTTCGTCCGAATCAGACTTCCGGTTCCGGAGTTATAGGGTAAAGTGTGTTCAATATTGTACACCGTCACTTAAACTGGCGGAACAAAAACCGTAAAAAATGTTATAAACTGGACTCTAAACCGTTATTCCCAATCTTAGGGTCAATTGAAAGGTCTTATGGTCCTACCAAAAATTACTGCATATTTTCGGATGCGACAAACATTTAAATCGTAATTTAGAGTGCGTACTAGTAGAGTTTGTATGCCATGTTAGTTGGTGTTCGTACAAACCGACTTTGATTATACCGGTTCTCGGGTTCCGGTGCCGGAAGTGCATATATTAGTGAACCCACTTCGTTTTCTTAACAATGACCTACACAACCAAAGCACTGTTTTATTCTGTAAGTTATGCACAAACAATCTCTTGGTTTCTTTCAAAAATCGAAGAGAAAAATTTTGAATAGAGTACTACAATATTATATGTACATGAGAAAGGCATCATTACACCACTAGGTGGATTAAAATAGGTTTTTAAAGTATATTTAGTAATTTCTGTTGTACCGCCATTTGTCGTTAGAAATCCTTTCCATTTTTGTCAAATGTTTACTATGATTGTCTCTCTTGCATCAGTCTAATGTCAACAATTTAATTTGCATTGCTGTCTCTTTAAACATTGATCATTTGCAGTTGGTGCACTGTTGTGGTCACAATTTTTTTCCGTATATGTTTTGTGTTATTTAATGAGAACTTTCAATAAAAACTATCCTATTGCTGATCCTGCTAGAATACACAAGGCCAATGTCTCGGTTGTTCTTGGTATTTCAGTAATATTGTTATTGACGGTTTCGTCACTAGAAAACCATCTCCTTTTGAATTTCCTCTAGAGCAATTCCAGGAATGAGTAAATGAAAAAGTGACAAAATCATAATCGACCTTCTCCGATTTAGATGAAACTTTGCACCTGGCTTCAGTATGGCAAACCATGAGTTTTTGAACCGATGGAGAGGTCAACCTGACTCACGACTGATTTTTAAAAAAAGGCGTATGTATTTTTGCATTTCACAAAAATTGCTTTTTTCAAATCGTTGTAACTCGAAACCCGTTAATGGTACAAAAATGGCGTTCAGGAAGAAGTTGTAGGGAATCGATTGGGCAATCTAAAAAAATATACACTGAGAAAAATTTTTGATTTTTTTCTCTATAATTACAAAATAATCCGAAAAAGTTAAATAAAAAAATCAGGGTTTTAGTTTTTTTTGATAATTTTTATTTTAAAGCTGTTATTAAAAACTACAGATTGATGGCTATCCCTTCCGTGCCTTTTGATAAATGAAGAAGTTACAGCTAAAACAGTTTACGGGTGCATGCAAATGATCAAGTTCTTTTCGTTGTAATTGGGAAACCGTTAATCGTACAAAAATGACGTCCAGGAAGAAGTATTTACAGATATATTCGAAATTTCAAGTTCTCGTTGAAAGATAATCATTGGAATAGTAGAACATTATTCTACAGGTTAAAGGCAATATATTTGTTCATGATATCCTTTCTTGAGCTGTTCTTGAGATACTTGGATATTTAATTATAACACCATTTTTTTATATTTGCATGAATTGTTTATTTACTTGCTATGTCTACAATTATTACATGTACACGAATAATTCTTAATTATATTTCAAGTTTTAAGTTTTGGAAAATTGTATGAGTACTACGTTGATCGTCATTCGAATACAGTCTTGTGACGATTGTGGTTTCTGAAATCTGAACAAAAGAATGGTATTTCTGTGTACCTGGAATCATTTTGGTATTCATATAAACACTACTCCACTCGGTCACACCCCGTTCATATTCTTCTTGTGACACGTAACAAAAAGACATGGTCGTGAATGCATCTCGACGTCTCTGCTCTGCCCATTCATATAATTGTTTTGCAGTTGTGATTGGGTGTTCATGTAGTTTAGCCAAGCTTTAACGTCGTGCCATTCGCTTTAAATTACCCCCGAGTGCATCACATGGTCCTTTAACTGTTTCGAAAGAGATTTGTTATTAACTGGTATCTGTCCTACGATGCATAGCTATTTATATGTGAAACAAGTAGAATTTAGGTTAGCAATTCGCTGGTGCGTACGTTGGTTGAAAACAGTAGATAGTCAACTGGCACACCTCTTTGATTCAACATGTGTATATTCGTGTTGACGTAGTTACGTTAGTTCTACTGTTTAAATGATTATCTTTCAACGAGAACTTGGAATTTCGAATATATCTGTAAATTGTTTTAGCTGTAACTTTTTCATTTTTCAAAAGGCTTGGATAGGATAGTCATCAATCTGTAGGTTTTATTAAGAGCTTTAAAATAAATATTATCAACAAAATCGAAACCCTGATTTTTTTATTTAATTTTTTGGTTCATTTTGAAATTATTGAGAAAAATTTTTTTTTTTCGGTGTATATTTTTTTTAGAGTGCCCTATTGATTCCCTACAACTTCTTACTGGACGCCACTTTTGTACGATGAACAGTTTCCGAATTACAACAAATAATCAAAAAAAATAAAAATCCTGATTTTTTTATATAACTTTTTCGGATTGTTTTGTAATTATTGAGAAAAAAAATCAAAATTTTTTTTCGGTGTGAATTCTTTTAAAGTGCTCAATCAATTCCCTACAACTTCTTCCTGAACGCCATTTTTGTACAATTAACTGTTTCCGATTTACAACGATGTGAAAAAAGCAATTTTTGTGAAATGCAAAAATACATACGCCCTTTTTAAAAATCAGTCGTGAGTCAGATTGACCTCTCCATCGGTTCAAAGCTTATGGTTTGCCATACTGAAGCCATGTACAAAGTTTCATCCAAATCGGAGAAGGTCGAGTCTGATGATCTGCTAAGCATTTCTGGAATTGCTCTCTATCTGCGTCCATCTCATTATAATCTAATTAACTGACTTCCTAGCTCCTACTATATCCAAAAAAATATATTTTCAGATTATCACGATACCTTAATCTGAAATGTTATTGATATTGGTGTGTGCTTGCTTCTCTGCATCCCTCACGACGATGTTCTCGATGTAGTATTTTCCGGTAATATCGTTCCACACACGATATTTTGTTGTATTTTTGTGCAGTTTTCCTTGATGGATGACGTTGGAGTATATTTCATCAGGCGATCTATTTTATCAGAATGAACTCTTTGATACGGAGAGTTTCGACTCATCGTTACTACTTCAGATGTTACGTGTCGGCATTTTTCTTAATTGCACTCTTTTCTTGTTTCGATGGAAAGACTAGTTTGTCGGTATTTTTAATAATTGTATTCTATTCTTGTTTCGAACCCTGCCAGAATGGTAAGACTAGTTTGTCGGTATTTTTCTTGATTGCACTTTTTTATGTTTCGAACACTGCCACAATAGAAAAACTAGTTTGTCGGCATCTATATTGCTTGTGCTTTTATATTGTTTCAAACACCGCCACAATGGAGAAACTTGTTCATCGGCATATTTTTTACTTGCGCTATTTATTGGAATATGAGTTAAAATTAAATTATTAAGATTTAAATTGGGTGTTCAGCCACAAGTGGTGACTTTTCAGCCCTATTATATATATATATATATATATATATATATATATATATATATATATATATATATATATATATATATATATATATATATATATATATATATATATATATATATATATATATATATATATGTATATATATATATATATATATATATGTATATATATATATATATATATATATATATATATATATATATATATATATATATATATATATATATATATATATATATATATATATATATATATATATATATATATATATATATATATATATATATATATATATATCTATATATATAAAAATGCAGAGATCATACTTTGTAATCGCATCACGTAAGAACGGATGGACGGATTGAGATGCTTTTTTTTTTGTTTGATCAGTTTTTACCCCCACCGGGTTCGTACATCAAAAAAATTAGGAAAACTTACCGGAAAAGTGGGAAATACCAATAAAGTTATTATGTATGGACAATGGAATTTTCCACTGAAAAAGTCGCCAATGATTGCTAGATCTACAATTGATGTTTGGCGCGCAAGGAGATGCTCAGTATTTCGCCGTTGAAGAAAAGAATACTAGATCTCTGGAAACTCGTTTGGCGCGCAACGAGTAGATTTGTGTGGAGATTTTACATGCATGATTGATTCGTCATTTGGAAACACGTGCTTAATAGGGTATCAAAATCATTACTTGCCAAATGACTGTTTTAGCTATACCGTAAACAGAAGCACAAGTTCTAATATCATTTACCAGTAGATGTAGTTAGATGAATTATGTTGGCCATCGTGGGCGTGAGTTGAACAAATAAAATTATGTAACGATTTTTTACGTATCAATGATAGGATTCTGCTGTTGAAATAATGAGTTCAGATGAAAATATTTTCCTAGCATTTAGCATGCTGAAGTTTGTTCAGCCGATTCGGGTAAGTTTTCAAGAGTGGTTTACTTCAAAACGGTCTGCTTAGGATGCTATTCATGACATTTCTATATGAAATGTTCAAAACGACGAATGTAACAATGAGAGGTTCTCTTTGTTTGCTTTCTCTTTCGATTACTGCGAAACATTCCAGCTTTTTGTCGGTAATTTATTCAGTGCAGATTCAAAGATGTTAGCTTTAGTTATTGTTATTAGTAAATAATTGGAGTGAAGGATTGCTAAAAGTACCGTAATAATACAAAGATGGTAACATATAACCACTCCTCATGTTCACTCCGCTAGAACAGAATATTGATTCTCAGGACTGAATACTAAGCAAAACGATGTGGTGGCTCGACGAATGAGAGGCCTTGTGATACAATTCTTGAACGAATCCAGCGTTCATGTCAAAGTTAATGGACACAATATCTAATAAAAGGGTAATTTGAACTTTCGAATGTTCAAAAAATTTTCATTTTATCCCTAATTCGTTAATCAAAAATTAATCCTGTCATTATCATGCTACGAACATTCATCAAACACTACTAAGTAATATCACTAGCGGTGAAGCAGGTTATGTACAACCGTTCAAAATTAGTTTATTGCTTTCGATAATCCCTAAGGATTTGCTATTAAATTTTTAAACGTCTTCAGTACAAATAATTCAATGACAAACAACAATCCCCGAGGGCTGCTTTTGGAAATTTGTGGGGTCAATTTAAAGTATTTATTTTGGTCATCTCTTTTTCATCCATCTGTTAATTTGTTTATTTGTTTATTTAGGAGTAAGGGAAAAGCCTGCTGGAGCCGAGATTTTGGTTTTCCTTCTCCAGCAGGCATAAAACCTTCTCATCTTTTGTATCAACAGATAACATTTGACTAAATGATACATAACGAAATCTTTAATTACCCTTATTTAAACTACAAAGCTAACTAACAACTATTCATATTGACTAATTATCCTAATAAAACTAGCGGGAAAAGATTTGGAGAAAACGGGTTATAATGGCGTTACGAGATAAATTGAAATTCATCAGAGCAAGTATTGAATACGATAAATTGAAATCCATCAGAGCAAGTATTGAATACGCGACATATACTCGAAAACGGTTCATTAAAACCATAGTTAGTTCTAGCACGAGGAATTCTGAGAAAGGGATTAAAACGTAAATTACGCCGATGAATGTCAAAATTTAGCTTTTGTTGGAGATCTGCACTATCAATTCGAGATTGGATGAAGCCCAACGAAACAAAGCTTTTTGTGAATCACGGCGGACAGATAGCAAATCGAAGTGTATCAGCCTACAACGATTTTCGTAGCTTGGAAGATTAAATGGATCTCTCCAGGGCAGGCAACGCAAAGCAAAACGAATGAACTTGCACTGAACAGTTTCAATGCGTAGCTTATCAGTTTGGTAATATGGTGCCCAAACAACAACAGCATACTCCAGTGTAGAGCAAATTAGAACTGATTTTAGGCAGTATATGTTATTGAAATTATGTATATTCTATGTGGTATTTGAAACTAAGTTTTGAATCCAATAACACTCCTAGATCCTTAATTGATGTCTCCCGTTTTAGTACAGCTTGCGAAATAGTGTAATCATACATGATCGTGGTTCGTTTACGAGAGAACGAAGCATTTGAAGGCGTTAATAACCATTCTGTTGACGTTGCACCAGTTAGAAAATACATCCAACTGTGACTGCAAGAAGTTTGAGTCTTTCAGATATTTGATGAGATGAAACAGCTTGAATTGGTCGACGAATGATAGCTTCATACATTGCAATGCGAAATTTAGATCATTTAGATTTAGCAGAAATATGAATGGTCCTAGATGGCTTTCCTGAGGAACGCCAGAACTCACGATGAATGATGGAGTAACGCAGTCGCCAATTTTCAGATATGATTCAATCCAATCCATCATACCATATGTCAAAGCTTTAGTTTGAGAGAGATCTACAATCTCTGTTCAATACACTGACTCGAAGGATGAGATGGCAATCGGTGCATTTGTTTAGTTTTTTGCGTAAGAAAAGCATTAAACATATCCACAATAATTTTTGATGATATTTCTTTTTTCTGGACGAAGTTAATGTGTTGGATATGAATTTGTCGTAATTCGTTTATTGTAAGCCAAGTAAACAGTAAAATAATGGAAAGAAGCATTAACGTTTGACAACTTCGCTGTCTGAAAACACAAATTAAAATAAAAATTTCAGGCGAAACGAAGTTCGACGGGTCAGCTAGTATATATATATATGATTATTTGCTTCCGCAATTCTGAGATTTTTGTGTAGGGAAAATTCTAAACCTACTTGTATTGTGTAATGGGGAAAAGGAACTTATATACTAACTTACTAACTAATACAGAGAGCGAATCGATTCAATTGAAGATTGCATCGATTTTTGTCGGAATTTGCTTATAATATTATGTGACATAACATCTAATGGTTCTATATTTGTGAGTCTGTGTAACTCATTTGTACTAAACCAGGGAGAACACTTCAAAATCATTTTCATTATTTTATTCTGAATCCTTTGAAGCGTTTTCTTCCTGGTGGAACAACAACTTGACCGAATTGGTATTGCATAAAGCATGGCTGGTCTGAAAATTTGTTTATAATTTAACAATTTGTTTGCGCCTATTCCTCCTTTTAGGATATAAACAGCTTATTCTTCCTCTTAGGAAAGAAACATTTAATTTATACATGACACTTTGCCTGGATTCCTTCAATGTGATCCTTGAAAGTGAGTTTTTTGTCATACGTTAAACCTAAGTATTTTTATTGATCAGACCATGTCAATTCCAAGCCATTCAATTTGAGAAGCTCTTGGCTTATGAGGAAAGATAATTAATTGCGTTTTTGCTGCATTTGGTTTAAATTTATATTTTGACAGATAATCACTGAAAATATTTAAACTTCTTTGTAGGCGGCTGCAGATCACTCTTAGATTTCTACCTGTGATTAACAGACTTGTGTCGTCACAGAATAGCGATTTCTGACAACCAACGGGTAGATTTGGAAGATCAGAAGTAAACATATTATACAAGATTGGAGCTACGCTCGAACCATGCGGAACACCGGCTCGTACGGGTAGCAATTCAGATTTACAATTCTGATAGCTAACCTGAAGAGTACGATCAGTTAAATAATTTTGAATCATTTTGATCAAATAAATAGGAAACTGGAAATCAGACATTGTTGCTATTAAACCTTGGTGCCAAACACTGTCGAATGCTTTTTCTATGTCTAGAAGAGCAACTCCAGTTGATAACCCAGAAGATTTATTTGCTTTTATCATGTTCGTTACTCTGACAAGTTGATGAGTAGTTGAATGTTCATGACGAAATCCAAACTGTTCTGGTAAAAAAATTGAATTCTCATTTATATGAGACATCATTCTCAACAAGATAATTTTTTCAAAAAGTTGACTGATAGAAGAAAGTAAGCTAATTGGTCGATAGCTTGATGTTTCTGCTGGATTTTTATCAGGTTTCAAGATAGGAATTACTTTAGCGTTTTCGCATCCTTTTGGGAAGTAAGCTAATGAAAAACACTTGTTGAAAATTTTAACCAGGAGTCTCAAGGCAACATCGGGAAGATTTTTAATAAGAATATTAAAAATTCCATCATTACCAGGAGCCTTCATGTTTTTAAGTTTCCTAATAATTGATTTAATTTCGTCAAAATTCGTCTCAATAATGTCATCGTGTGATAACACTTGGGTTGAAATATGATCATATTTCAGTGAGACTTCATTTTCAATAGGACTCACAACGTTCAAATTAAAATTGTGGACACTCTCGAACTGCTGAGCAAGTTTTTGAGCTTTTTCGACATTTGTAAAAAGTATTTGATTTCCTTCCTTGAGAGCAGGAATTGGTTTTTGAGGTTTCTTAAGAACCTTGGAAAGTTTCCATGAAGGTTTAGAATATGGTTTAATTTGTTCTACTTTATTAGCCAAATTTTCATTTCGCAAAAGAGTAAATCTATGTTTAATTTCTTTTTGTAAATCCTTAACTATGTTTTTCATAGCAGGATCACGAGAACGTTGATATTGTCGTCGACGAACATTCTTCAACCGAATGAGCAGTTGAAGATTGTCATCGATGATAGGAGAATTTAATTTAGTTTGAGCTTTGGGAACTGAAAGATTTCTAGCTTCGATAATATAATGATTCAAATTATCAATTGCTGTGTCGATGTCCGCAGAATTTTCTAAAATAGTTTCATGATCCACATGATTTTCAATGTGAGATCTGTAATCCAACCAATTAGCTCTATGATAGTTGAATATAGAACTAATTGGATTAATTATAGCTTCGTTGGAAAGTCTGAATGTTACTGGAAGGTGATCTTAGTCAAAGTCAGCATGTGTAATCGGTTCACTACAAATGTGACTTTGATCCGTTAGAACCAGATCAATTGTAGACGGGTTTTTAACGGAAGAGAAACAAGTAGGATTACTGGGATGAATAAATGTTAAGTAGCCAGCTGAGAGTTGATTATGAAGTATTTTACCATTACTGTTATTTTGCCTACAATTCCACTGGACATGCTTAGCATTTAAGTCCCCTATTACGAAAAATTTCGGTCGATATCTTGTAAGTTTTTGCAAATCGCCTTTAAAGAAATTTAATTGTTCGCCGGTGCTTTGGAATGGCAAATATGCTCCAGCGATGAAATAAATTCCATGAATGGTTTCAACTTCGATTCCCAAGCTTTCAATAACTTTAGTATTGAAAGAAGGTAAAATTCGATGTTTAATTTGCCGTTATACAAAAATGGCAACTCCACCACCCATTCCAGTAAACCTGTCAAATCGATGAACCACATAATGTGGATTACTTTTCAATTTGACATTTGGTTTAAGAAAAGTTTCTGTCACAATAGCAATATGGATTTTGTGAACTTCGTGAAAATTATAAAATTCATCTTTTATAATTTCATTTCAAAGATCGAGCATTCCAATTTAAAATATTCAAATAATTATTTAACATCACTGTTAAATTTTAAATTCATTATAATATTATTTGCAAATTTCCATCCAATTTGAAAAGCTTCAAAAAGTGATGAAGTCGAATTCATTTGGATGATCATTTAAAAAAGTTGATCTTGTAGGTAGATCAATTTATTTTCAGTTATATCGCCTAAATCGACTTCATTTAAAGAAGCTAATGGCATTGAAGGAATATTTGTAGGTAGACTGCCATTAGAAGAAGATGATTTGGGCGGTCTACCTATTAATAAATAGTTTTCGTTAGAAGATGAACTGCAAGGCGGTCCTGTGTTTTGATTATTTACATTAGAAGAAATAGGTGGTAGATTTCTACCTAATATACCAGCATAACTGACATTAGATGAAGATGATGACGAGGTCGATCTACCTGTCAATAAATTGTTTTCGTTAGAAGACGAATTGGCAGGCGTACCTGTTTTTTGTTTTAAATTCGAAGAAATCAGTGCTTTAGAAGAATTAGGCGTGGCATTTGTAACGGTTTTTGATTTTCAGGTATATTCTGTAAATTTAAGGTCGTTGATTTGACTTGTTGTCTAAGCGAACGAGCGTTTAAAATTTTTTCCCTGACAGGACATTTCAAATAATTGGATTTATGATTTCCATTGCAATTTGAACATGAAAATTTATCAGTGGTTTCATTCATTGGACAAACGTCTTTCGAATGCGATTTACCACAATTCAAACACCGTATATCCATATGACAATTTTTGGTTTCATGGCCGAAGCCTTGGCAACGACGACATTGCGTTAAGTTTGCAATACGATTATGCCGTTTATAATGTTCCCAATGAATTTTAATGTGGGAAATGAAACGTACTTTTTCTAAAGTTTTCAAATTGTTTACATCACTTCGATTGAAGTGTATTAGGTAAAGTTCATGGGGAATTCCAGAGCGTGGTTTAGAAGTACCATTCGCTCTTTTTTTCATAAGTATTACTTGGGAAGGGGCAAAACCAAACAATTCTTTTATTTCATTTTTAATTTCATCAGTACTTTGATCATTTGATTTCAAGACAGTCTTGAAGGGTCTGTCTGATTTTATATCATATGAATAAAATTTATGAAGTTTCTCGGACAAATATCGAATAAGACGTTCGTAATCTTCCAATCCGTCAACCAAGACTCGACATTCTCCTCTTCGTCCTATTTGAAATGAGATTTCCACTTCCGGGAGAAAAGTAGAAAGCTCAGTACGGAATGCTTTGAAGTCGGAAACAATCACCGTCACTGGTGGCATAGATTGTTGTTTCTTCCCAGAACGATAAGCGTCCATTTTGGGAATTTTTGAAGAATTTTCTTCTATGTCGCTACAATCGGATTCAGGAAGAATCTCGTAAATATTGTTAGACGGCATAGGACCAACGGAAGGGAAATCCGTACGTTGTCTTTTATTTTTACAGTCAGATTCTATAAGATCGTGAATGTTATTAGAAAAACATTGAATAACGGATGGTGATTTATTCCGTATTGAATTATTCTTAGCCTTAGACTTGTTGCCTTTCCGGTTGGACGCAGGCATTTCTGAAATGAATGGAATTTTGAATAATAGTTCTTTGAATAGCTAGCCTTAAAAAGGCTGATTAATTTCTTAGTCACTCTAATATCACTCTTTGTATCACTTAGTCACTCTAATATCACTCTTTGTATCACTTTTTCACTCTTTGTAAAGCCTTGAGAAAGGCTAACTAATTGTTAGTCTTTAAAAAGACTGTTAGTGATTCAGGTAGCCTTGAAGAAGACTGAAGCCTTGAATCAATGAAACTCTAGGTAGCCAGAAAAAAATTCCAGGAGCCAAGAGCTATATGCGTGCGGTGCGAACGACTGTTCAACACCGACTGTACTTGCGCTCTTTTCTTTTGTTAAACACTGCCACAAAACTTGTTCGTCGGAATTTTTGTTTCTTGTCTCTTTTCTTATTTCAAATACTGCCACAATGGAAAAACTTGTTCGTCGGTATTTTTCTTACAAGTGCACTTTTTTTATTTCAAACACTCTCATAATGGAAAAACTGGTTCGTCGTCATTTTCTTGTAAGTGCACTACCAAACACTTTTATTCGCACAATAACTAACGATCGCCATTTAAACAACAAGACTATTCTTTTTCATATCAAAACAAGATCTGTCTTTATTTCGTAAAACTGCCCTATATATCTAACTAGTTCTGAGTATCCCTGGCTAGCTTAATTCTAAAGTTCTCAGAGTATTTCTAGGGGTGTATCCTAGTACGAAGCTTTTAAGGTCTATGTAATTAGTTTAAGCCAATCGCGTTGCTTTATACGCGAAGCTTTCGTGATGGAAGAAGAGAAGAGTGATAGTAGTGGTGAATAAAGCGGGAGAGCCAGTGACGTTGTTTTTGCTTACAAGTATTGTTATTACATAACTTGTGAAATCGGATTTTTTCCAGGTTCGAGTCGTGGTTGTGCTGAGTTTATATGTATGGTCGAAACATTTTTTGTGAGGTTTGGGATCTGGTTTACTATGCTCGAGGACGTGTATAATTTTCATTTATACATGTGGTTAGTTTTGATGGTAAGAAAGCTAATTTATGTTCTAGGAATTTATCGTTTTTCTTCAGAGGGAATTTCTCGAGAGTTTTGTAAAGTGCGTGTAGTTTTATTGATTTTAGTTTTTGCTTATTGATAACTAGATCGTGCAGTACTTCGTGGTTTGTTTCAATATCGCTAATTTTGTCGTGAATACGACTTACTTTACTATGAGCTGCCTTTTCGAAATTTACGCTGTACAAGAATAGGAACAACTTAATCGCGAATATCTCTTGATGTACTCAACCCAACAATATATTTTTTTCTGTAAGCTATCGGAAATATGATCAGGAATTTGTGATTAAATTTCTAACAGTGTGAGATAACCATAAATAATTAAAAACAACGTTTTCTAAAACTTTTGGAAATAATAAAGAAAATAACGCTTGCTTGCCTTTTTCGCATCCGGACGACGGTTTAGAGGTAGTCAAGCACATATCAATTCCGACTATCTACTGGACGAGTATTTTTCTTAATTACTTCTAGTGCTTCAGGCGGAACTGGATGTCGGGGTGATGTTCTCCTACTAACATCAGTAAGAACAAACCAAGTATAAAGCGTATAACGCTCAGTCTGTGCTTTAATTTGGACTTCGATCGTCGAAAGCAGCAATCGCCAGTAATGAGAGTAGACGGCAATGAGAGCGCAGACCTTTTGCGTGGTACAAAACCTCAAACGCACAGGTCGCAGCGTCAGTTTCCATTTAAAGAAGATCGATTGCATCATCCTGCTACTGGTCGTTTGCATTGGAGCAAAATACAACGAAAAATGGACAACAATGGAGAACATTATGCAAAATCCTCCCTTCTAATGGTTCCAAATTTTAGCTAAAGAGCTATAAAGATGGCTTCATTTCAAATCGGTAATTAAAACCATGAGTGTAGTGCAAATCTGGGATAATTTGATTAGCTTTGTACAACTTTGGCAGTGTCAAATTCGCAACAGTGTTTAATATCGTTTAAATCCAAACAGATTTTTATATCTTAGAGGATTACATAATTTGGCCCTTCTGAATTCCAGAAATTAATCTGGTACTGCCCTTTGATAGTTTCTTTCACTGGAATATTCAAATCCAAAATAAAATAATCGACATCAAAACTTATGCGAAATTTTCCTTCACCATTCTGTATACGGCCCATTTTCCAACCAGTTGTAGTTTGTAGTAGAATTTTTTGCTTATTTACTATATAAAATGCATAGGATCGACTCAGAATAGATTCGAATTTAACTCGTCACTCTCCATAACAAATACATTCATAACAGGTTTTTTAGAACTACCATTATTTTATCATAAAGAACTATACTGACTATTTCGTAATATTTAATTGTATGTCAGAATGTTCAATGTAACTAATCTGTACTTTAGTTTAGGTGTATCGTTTCAAATTATAGAAGTGAAAAAGGGGAAAACGTGCACAATTCACATAATCGATTAACTAATTGATATTCGGAAGTATAAAGAAACAATCAGTTTTGTTCTTATTCACGGCATCCAGTTATGTCTCTGACGTTGTTGATTAGTGTTTTTGTGTTTTGTTCATCATCGTTGTTGTTGATAAGAATCTATTTCGTCTAAGATTTTTTGCTTGACGTGCTGTTTTTCTATTATCTGGTTTATAGTAGACGTTGAATCTGCGATGCTGTTTCCGATTTGTTTGTTTATATTGATTTGGTGGTTGATTTAGTGTTCTGTTGATGATTTGTAAGTCCTGGGCATCTGGGTTGCTGTGTTTTATGTATTAATATAGGGTCTGTTGTTAGATTTTTTATGCTCATATCTAGATACAAAATTTTTACTAGAATGTTATAATTCCTATGTATAGAGGGAGCATCTGTAAGACGTAATGTAAGAGAAAAAATAGGGTGCGACCGGTTACATTTATTTTATATATTTGTCGTCAAACTATAGTAGACCATTATTAGGTGTACAACTTTGCTTCTGCCGTTTTTTTTAATTTAAAGCTTTATTGCGAAAAAGTGCTGACAGATGTATTATTCAAAGTATTGTTCGTCGCTAGCAACAACTTTCTCCCATCTTTCCGGAAATTTTCGGATCCCAGCTCGAATAGGAATAGGTGGAAGTCAGAAGGGGCGACATTTGGGGAATACGGCGGGTGGGGCAAGACTTCTCATTTCAGCGTTTCCAGGTACTTTTTGACCACTTTTGCGACGTGAGGCCGAGCATTGTCGTGTTCCAGGATGACTTTGTCATGTTGCTCTTGATGCTGTGGCCGCATTTTTTATAGCGCTCGACTAAGGCGCATCAGTTGCGTTCGGTAGCGATCTCCTGTGATGGTTTCACCCGGTTTTAAGAGCTCGTAGTGAATTGTTATTCATCTTTGAAGGGTTTTTCTCTTCCACCATCATGTTTGTCTTCGACATCGAAATCACCATTTTTAAAACGTTGAAACCACTCCCGACACGTTCCTTTACTCAGAGCAGCATCACCGTAAGTTTCTGAAAGCATTCGATGCGCTTCAGTTGCATTTTTTCGAATTGTAACAGAAAAGTAAAACTTCCCGCAAATGGCGAGAATTGGGCACATAAACAGACATTTTTGAGCGTGAATAATACGAAATCAAGAACAACTGTCACTGAAACGGCGATGACAATTCGTTAGGCACTGTACACACTCACTTTAAAGGCATTATCATCTATGTATTTTGATCAGCCTCAGCCGGTACAGCCACCTATCGGAAAACGGCGGAAGCAAAGTTGTACACCTGATACATTGCATAATACTTGTCATACTTTCTAATATAAACATTAATGTGCATTATGTTCTAGGATCTAGTTCGTATTGAATTAGAATATTGTTTGAGTTAGGCTTTCGTCATTGTAAAGTCAATATACCCGCAATGCTTATTATAAGTTGACATCATTTGATTTATTGGGCGAAATTTAGAATAGTTGGTAACATCTGGTGTGTTTTGTTTCCTACTGAAAGCAATTACTTTACATTTATACTTAGTTTCAAAAGGCTTTTGTTACATCAGACATGGAACGTTTGCACTTAATCTTGAAATACCACCTTATCTACCTCAGTTTTCATTTCTAGGAAGAGCTTCATGTCATCGGCATATTTCAAATCTTTTATATGTTGTAAAATAAGAGATATATCGTTTGGAAATAAAATGAATAAGAGAGGGCCTAGATGAGAACCTTGTGGAGCTCCTGAGGTTACTAGGACATGGTTGGATGTAAAGCAAAGTCGTGGCATTACATTCCTTTTGTGGTATTTGGCCTTTCTGTTTCAACAGACTTCGCAGCCGATTCTTAGTGTACAGAATCATTGCATGGCTAGTACTATGGATCCTACTGACACTAAGAATCCTTCCAGGTCCAGGCTCGAACATACGACAACTGGCTTGTAAGACCAGCGTCCTATGTATTGAACCGCCAACCCGGGGCGGTTGGATGTCCTCTCTTTAAATCGAACCATTTTCTGACGATCAGTCAGATACGACTCAAGCCATTTGAATAGTTCAGGACCAGTTCCTATTTTTTCTAGTTTGAATAATAACATAATAACATAACTGAAGTCAGTATAGAGAGCTTCTATGTAATTACCCTTATCCATACGAGTCAGTGAGTAATTGACAAATTCGAGTAAATTTGTATTAGTCGAGCGACCCTTAAAAAATCCATGTTGCATATTAGTGATTCTATTTTTAACTTGATAAAACATTTTTTCATTGATCATCGCTTCAAAAAGCTTAGGAATGCAGGAGATAGCTGCAATTCCTCGATAATTACACACATCTGATTTTTTCCACTTTTGAAAATCGGGACCAAATAAGAGTCCTTCTATAATTTAGGGAAAATACCGGTCATGAGTGATTTATTGAAAAGCCAAAACAAGGGTGTGGTTAGTTCCAACGATATTTTTTTCATGAATACGGGAGGAATTCCATCAGTTCCGGGACCTTTAGAGATATCTAATTTATGGAACACTTACACAATATCTTGGTCACTAATGTGAAACACTAATGTGTCACAAACATGTTCAGGGAAGAAATTAAAATATTCGCGGTCTCGATCCTCTTCGAAAAACGTAGTATTGGTTTCTTGGAAGTAATTTGGAAATAGTGTATAAATATCTTCCGAGTTGTCAGCAGCAGTACCCTTGAATAACATTTTTTAAGGGAAATTGTTGTTCAGTTTATGTTTTACGTAATTGAAGACATTCGGGCAAGATTTGATTTCACTTTCCGTTTTCAAATAGTACTCCTCAGAAGCAATTTCAATTGCCAGATTCAATTTTGTATGTAAGTTCCTAGTTGGCTACCACTGTTTTTTTTATTTTTATGGGCCTTCTGTTTTCGATTTTTCAGATAATTATTGTTATCAATATACTAAATGGGTTATTTAGAGTTATGTCGTCGTCTGATTCTCTTAAAAGGTACCTGATTATTGATAGTATCAAATAAAATCTTATAAAACATTTCCACAGATGTTTCAACATTAGACTCCCTGAAAATGGTTTTCCAATCAATGGTACCTAATTTCAACTTTATATTATCATAATTTGCCAAGTCATACTGAAAGTCTTCGTCATACTCATATTCATCGGGTCTATTATACTTATGAACAAATATGGACAGCTCAATTGTGAAATCTTTCATTTTTCCATTAGGCTTATGGATTCGGTGAGACAGAAGCCTTCTTGCGAATTTGCCAGTAAAAAATCTAAATAACAGTTTTGCTGATTTTAACGTAATTAAATTGGTTGAGTACTAGGCATGAAACTTGATCAAAGATATATTAACGGGTTTCATTCTCTCCCACCACTGGTCGTAGGATGCTCTCATTCTCAATTTGGGAAAAAGTCAATGTCACGTTGATTGAAGTCACCGTAAATGTGTACCTCACTTCGCAAGGAAGATTAGCAATGATTTCTTCAGCAATCTGGAAAAACTTTTCATATATTTCTTTACGGATGTTGTTTGGAAGGGAAATACACTGAGCAGAAAATATGTGTTTCCTCTGCCGGACGAGTTTCCACCCATACATGCTCGAATTCTTTAATTTTGCTAGTGGTTATGATATTAGACATTTATAAATTTCTATCAACTCTAAACACATTGTAATTATTGCCGAAAACTTCTTCACTCCTAACACTCTCATCCCAGCTTGTTTCTGTAGCTAAGATTGTTGCATTTAGCTTACTACTTAATATTTTATTACAAATCTCAATCATTTTCAAGTCATCGGGGTGCTTCGTAGCGGCGATCGTCATGACTCGTTCGCTGGATATGAATTCAATATCTCACCTCTTTGGAATTGAATTGTTGGTCTATTATTTGATAACGGCCTAGAGAAGCGGTCTTTCGCAGCCGCGAGAAGCACTCTGTCTGGTGACAGGATGCTGTTGGGTTGTCTTCTTATTAGATGATCATTGCAAGGGAAACAAGAGCCACGAATATCGTAATCCTTATTGTAATTACTATGATTTCTTAAACTGTTGTTGCTGTTGTTTACCTTTTGTGTTCATTTTCAAATTCTTACTTAACTTTTTTTGTTTTTTTTGCGACTTTTAGCTTTTGCTGCTTATTTCTGCTGATGTAGTCTTCTCAATTCTCGCGCATCGTAGTCACTCCAGTCCGATTTCCATACTTTTTTAGTGCCAAGAAAGCCCCATCCAGAATTATCTACTTTGCATAATTCTGCCGCCACACTGAGGCCTGAGGCATTGGGCACAGGTTTCTTTGCTGCTAACAAATATGGTAACAAATATGTAAAACCAATGTCGAACTTACGTTCATGGTGCAACTGGTCGCAGTATCATGAGATAGCTGGTTGATATGATTTAGCTCGTTATTCATGTCACGTAACTCAGATGATAATTCGGAAGTCAGTTTTTTAAGTCATTGTACACGTTTTCCTTCATTGCTGACATTGCTGTATCGAACAATGAGGTGACATGGTTTTTAAGGCAACAACACTACCGGTCAAGCTGATATTTTTGTTTATTGAAATCAGTTCATTCTTTATAGTCGTAAGCAATATTTCTTGGGCATCAACAGCCTCATGAACTAAGCTTGGTTAATGCACAACTTTCGTGTTTGAATGGAGTTGACGTTAAGAAGCTTTTGTTATTCAACTAGTCTATTGAAGCCCATTTTTGCATGTAGAAGCTCTTGACAGGACTTACAGTATGGTGGTATATTAAAGTTTACGTCAATAACTCTTCTATCTTTTCTCCGCAGTAAACCCCGTTGAATAGACACTTCAACACTGGTGGCGTGAAAACTTTGATGGACATCCAACACATGTCCGCATAACCGAGTCGGCGGTATTATCCAAAGCGCAAATTTCGCAATGCATAGTAAATAAAAAAAACAATACTATTTTGAGTAAAATGCAAATTAAAAAACCCTTCTTAATCCACCTAGTGGTGTGATAATGCCTTTCTCTTCTTTCATAACAGTCTCATGAAAATATGTTTCATACTTTTATTAAATAATTTTGGATACTAATTTTGACACCAATTGATTCAGATTGATTCGAGTAGTTCACAAAAGCATGCTTCAGTGTTTATGTCACACAGTCAGCATCATTTTTCCAAACTAGTGCTTGACATTTGCGTTGCCTATTTGTATGAGAACAGTGATGCTAATCTAAAATAAAAAAAGCCTTCTTAGTCCACTTAGTGAAATTTTCATATATCTTGAAAAATCACCATAGGGGGGAGTACATGAAATTTTCGAAATCGAAAAAAAATTTTTGATGCCAAAAGGCTTAGAATTGCATGAAACGTCGAGATTTAGTGTCATCTCGAAAAAATTTTTTTTTGAAAAAGTCGACTTTTTGGGACTTAGAAAAAATATGAAAATTTTTCTAAGTCCCAGAAAGTTGATTTTTTCAAAAAAAAATTTTTTCGGGATAACACTAAATTTCGATGTTTTATGCAGTTTTAAGAGTTTTGGCATCAAAAAAAATTTTTTATTTTGGAAATTTCATGTACTCCCCCCTATGGTGCTTTTTCAAGATCGATAATTGTCAAACCTTTACCACCGGGCAGCACCCCTTAAGCATGTCCAATTTAGGTCAAATTTTGCATGAAGGCTTTTTTCGAGGTGCTTGAACTTTTGAGCACTAGAACTTTACGAAAATAGAGTTGATCCCAAAATTTTGGCACCCTTATATATACAAGAGCGGTAAAAATCAACGTGTTTTGTCGGTTACGTCACTTATACAATCATATTTCTGGAACCAAAAGTCACAACCATTTGATCTTCGAACTTGATCAATGGCACGACAGTAGCTTTCAAACGAGCCCAAGTTTGTTGAAATCGGATCAGCCATCTCTGAGAAAATTGAGCGCGTTCAAATACAACGCTTTTTGTCGGTTACGTCACTTATAGAATCATATCTCCGGAACCAAAAATCACAGCCATTTGATCTTCGAACTTGATCAATGGCCCGACAGTAGCTTTCAAACGAGCCCAAGTTTGTTCAAATCGGTTCAGCCATCTCTGAGAAAATTGAGCGCGTTCAAATACAACGCTTTTTGTCGGTTACGTCACTTATAGAATCATATCTCCGGAACCAAAAATCACAGCCATTTGATCTTCGAACTTGATCAATGGCCCGACAGTAGCTTTCAAACGAGCCCAAGTTTGTTCAAATCGGTTCAGCCATCTCTGAGAAAATTGAGCGCGTTCAAATATCTTCGAAAAGTGCACACACATACACACACACACACATACACACACACACACATACACACACACACACACACACACACACACACACACAGCAATCCAGCAATTCTAATACCTTTCTATAGAGAAAGGCAAAACCCTTCTTAGTCCACTTAGTGGAATTTTCATATATCTTGAAAAATCACCATAGGGGGGAGTACATGAAATTTTCGAAATCGAAAAAAAATTTTTGATGCCAAAAGGCTTAGAATTGCATGAAACGTCGAGATTTAGTGTCATCTCGAAAAAAATTTTTTTTGAAAAAGTCGACTTTTTGGGACTTAGAAAAAATATGAAAATTTTTCTAAGTCCCAGAAAGTTGATTTTTTCAAAAAAAAATTTTTTCGGGATAACACTAAATTTCGATGTTTTATGCAGTTTTAAGAGTTTTGGCATCAAAAAAAATTTTTTATTTTGGAAATTTCATGTACTCCCCCCTATGGTGCTTTTTCAAGATCGATAATTGTCAAACCTTTACCACCGGGCAGCACCCCTTAAGCATGTCCAATTTAGGTCAAATTTTGCATGAAGGCTTTTTTCGAGGTGCTTAAACTTTTGAGCACTAGAACTTTACGAAAATAGAGTTGATCCCAAAATTTTGGCACCTTTATATATACAAGAGCGGTAAAAATCAACGTGTTTTGTCGGTTACGTCACTTATACAATCATATTTCTGGAACCAAAAGTCACAACCATTTGATCTTCGAACTTGATCAATGGCACGACAGTAGCTTTCAAACGAGCTCAAGTTTGTTGAAATCGGATCAGCCATCTCTGAGAAAATTGAGCGCGTTCAAATACAACGCTTTTTGTCGGTTACGTCACTTATAGAATCATATCTCCGGAACCAAAAATCACAGCCATTTGATCTTCGAACTTGATCAATGGCCCGACAGTAGCTTTCAAACGAGCCCAAGTTTGTTCAAATCGGTTCAGCCATCTCTGAGAAAATTGAGCGCGTTCAAATACAACGCTTTTTGTCGGTTACGTCACTTATAGAATCATATCTCCTGAACCAAAAATCACAGCCATTTGATCTTCGAACTTGATCAATGGCCCGACAGTAGCTTTCAAACGAGCCCAAGTTTGTTCAAATCGGTTCAGCCATCTCTGAGAAAATTGAGCGCGTTCAAATATCTTCGAAAAGTGCACACACATACACACACACACACATACACACACACACACACACATACACACACACACACACACAGACATTTTCCGATCTCGACGAACTGAGTCGAATGGTATATAACACTATGGGTCTCCGAGGCTCCGTTCGAAAGTCGGTTTTTCCAGCAATTCTAATACCTTTCTATAGAGAAAGGCAAAAAGCCTTCTTAGTCCACTTAGTGAAATTTTCATATATCTTGAAAAATCACCATAGGGGGGAGTACATGAAATTTTCGAAATCGAAAAAAAATTTTTGATGCCAAAAGGCTTAGAATTGCATGAAACGTCGAGATTTAGTGTCATCTCGAAAAAAAATTTTTTTGAAAAAGTCGACTTTTTGGGACTTAGAAAAAATATGAAAATTTTTCTAAGTCCCAGAAAGTTGATTTTTTCAAAAAAAAATTTTTTCGGGATAACACTAAATTTCGATGTTTTATGCAGTTTTAAGAGTTTTGGCATCAAAAAAAATTTTTTATTTTGGAAATTTCATGTACTCCCCCCTATGGTGCTTTTTCAAGATCGATAATTGTCAAACCTTTACCACCGGGCAGCACCCCTTAAGCATGTCCAATTTAGGTCAAATTTTGCATGAAGGCTTTTTTCGAGGTGCTTGAACTTTTGAGCACTAGAACTTTACGAAAATAGAGTTGATCCCAAAATTTTGGCACCCTTATATATACAAGAGCGGTAAAAATCAACGTGTTTTGTCGGTTACGTCACTTATACAATCATATTTCTGGAACCAAAAGTCACAGCCATTTGATCTTCGAACTTGATCAATGGCCCGCCAGTAGCTTTCAAACGAGTCCAAGTTTGTTAAAATCGGATCAGCCATCTCTGAGAAAATTGAGCGCGTTCAAATACAACGCTTTTTGTCGGTTACGTCACTTATACAATCATATCTCCGGAACCAAAAGTCACAGCCATTTGATCTTCGAACTTGATCAATGGTCCGACAGTAGCTTTCAAACGAGCCCAAGTTTGTTAAAATCGGTTCAGCCATCTCTGAGAAAATTGAGCGCGTTCAAATAGCACGATTTTTGTCGGTTACGTCACTTATACAATCATATCTCCGGAACCAAAAGTCACAGCCATTTGATCTTCGAACTTGATCAATGGCCCGCCAGTAGCTTTCAAACGAGTCCAAGTTTGTTAAAATCGGATCAGCCATCTCTGAGAAAATTGAGCGCGTTCAAATACAACGCTTTTTGTCGGTTACGTCACTTATACAATCATATCTCCGGAACCAAAAGTCACAGCCATTTGATCTTCGAACTTGATCAATGGCCCGCCAGTAGCTTTCAAACGAGTCCCAGTTTGTTCAAATCGGTTCAGCCATCTCTGAGAAAATTGAGCGCGTTCAAATACAACGCTTTTTGTCGGTTACGTCACTTATACAATCATATCTCCGGAACCAAAAGTCACAGCCATTTTATCTTCGAACTTGATCAATGCCCCGATAGTAGCTTTCAAACGAGCCCAAGTTTGTTAAAATCGGTTGAGCCATCTCTGAGAAAATTGAGCGCGTTCAAATATCTTCGAAAAGTGCACACACATACACACACACATACACACATACACACACACACACACACACACACACACACACACACAGACATTTTCCGATCTCGTCGAGCTGAGTCGAATGGTATATAACACTATGGGTCTCCGAGGCTCCGTTCGAAAGTCGGTTTTTCCAGCAATTCTAATACCTTTCTATAGAGAAAGGCAAAACCCTTCTTAGTCCACTTAGTGGAATTTTCATATATCTTGAAAAATCACCATAGGGGGGAGTACATGAAATTTTCGAAATCGAAAAAAAATTTTTGATGCCAAAAGGCTTAGAATTGCATGAAACGTCGAGATTTAGTGTCATCTCGAAAAAAAATTTTTTTGAAAAAGTCGACTTTTTGGGACTTAGAAAAAATATGAAAATTTTTCTAAGTCCCAGAAAGTTGATTTTTTCAAAAAAAAATTTTTTCGGGATAACACTAAATTTCGATGTTTTATCCAGTTTTAAGAGTTTTGGCATCAAAAAAAATTTTTTATTTTGGAAATTTCATGTACTCCCCCCTATGGTGCTTTTTCAAGATCGATAATTGTCAAACCTTTACCACCGGGCAGCACCCCTTAAGCATGTCCAATTTAGGTCAAATTTTGCATGAAGGCTTTTTTCGAGGTGCTTAAACTTTTGAGCACTAGAACTTTACGAAAATAGAGTTGATCCCAAAATTTTGGCACCCTTATATATACAAGAGCGGTAAAAATCAACGTGTTTTGTCGGTTACGTCACTTATACAATCATATTTCTGGAACCAAAAGTCACAACCATTTGATCTTCGAACTTGATCAATGGCACGACAGTAGCTTTCAAACGAGCTCAAGTTTGTTGAAATCGGATCAGCCATCTCTGAGAAAATTGAGCGCGTTCAAATACAACG
This sequence comes from Malaya genurostris, assembly GCF_030247185.1. Taxonomy (NCBI): domain Eukaryota; kingdom Metazoa; phylum Arthropoda; class Insecta; order Diptera; family Culicidae; genus Malaya; species Malaya genurostris. The sequence continues at coordinate 186,709,372 of NC_080571.1, forward strand.
CTTTTTGTCGGTTACGTCACTTATAGAATCATATCTCCGGAACCAAAAATCACAGCCATTTGATCTTCGAACTTGATCAATGGCCCGACAGTAGCTTTCAAACGAGCCCAAGTTTGTTCAAATCGGTTCAGCCATCTCTGAGAAAATTGAGCGCGTTCAAATACAACGCTTTTTGTCGGTTACGTCACTTATAGAATCATATCTCCTGAACCAAAAATCACAGCCATTTGATCTTCGAACTTGATCAATGGCCCGACAGTAGCTTTCAAACGAGCCCAAGTTTGTTCAAATCGGTTCAGCCATCTCTGAGAAAATTGAGCGCGTTCAAATATCTTCGAAAAGTGCACACACATACACACACACACACATACACACACACACACACACATACACACACACACACACACACACACACACAGACATTTTCCGATCTCGACGAACTGAGTCGAATGGTATATAACACTATGGGTCTCCGAGGCTCCGTTCGAAAGTCGGTTTTTCCAGCAATTCTAATACCTTTCTATAGAGAAAGGCAAAACGAGTCCGAACTGGTTGACGACAATTTTATTAGCAAATATCAAAAGAATAAAGGGTTTTTCGTTTGAACAGTTGAATCTTTTTGCCTTTCTCTATAGAAAGGTATTAGAATTGCTGGAAAACCCGACTTTCGAAAGAAGCCTCGGAGACCCATAGTGTTATATACCATTCGACTCAGTGCGACGAGATCGGAAAATGTCTGTGTGTGTGTATGTGTGTGTGCACTTTTCGAAGATATTTGAACGCGCTCAATTTTCTCAGAGATGGCTGAACCGATTTTAACAAACTTGGGCTCGTTTGAAAGCTACTGTCGGGCCATTGATCAAGTTCGAAGATCAAATGGCTGAGACTTTTGGTTCCGAAGATATGATTGTATAAGTGACGTAACCGACAAAAAGCGTTGTATTTGAACGCGCTCAATTTTCTCAGAAATGGCTGAACCGATTTTAACAAACTTGGGCTCGTTTGAAAGCTACTGTCGGGCCATTGATCAAGCTCGAAGATCAAATGGCTGAGACTTTTGGTTCCGGAGATATGATTGTATAAGTGACGTAACCGACAAAAAGCGTTGTATTTGAACGCGCTCAAATTTCTCAGAGATGGCTGAACCGATTTTAACAAACTCGGGCTCGTTTGAAAGCTACTGTCGAACCATTGATCAAGTTCGAAGATCAAATGGCTGTGAGTTTTGGTTCCGAAGATATGATTGTATAAGTGACGTAACCGACAAAAAGCGTTGTATTTGAACGCGCTCAATTTTCTCAGAGATGGCTGATCTGATTTTAACAAACTTGGGCTCGTTTGAAAGCTACTGTCGGGCCGTTGATCAGGTTCGAAGATCAAATGGTTGTGACTTTTGGTTCCAGATATATGATGGTATAAGTGACGTAACCGACAAAACACGTTGATTTTTACCGCTCTTATATATATAAGGGTGCCAAAATGTTGGGATCAACTCTATTTTCGTAAAGTTCTAGTGCTCAAAAGTTTAAGCACCTCGAAAAAAGCCTTCATGCAAAATTTGACCTGAATCGGACATGCTTAAGGGGTGCTGCCCGGTGGTAAAGGTTTGACAATTTTCGATCTTGAAAAAGCACCATAGGGGGGAGTACATGAAATTTCCAAAATCGAAAATTTTTTTTGATGCCAAAACTCTTAAAACAGCATAAAACATCGAAATTTAGTGTCATCTCAAAAAATTTTTTTTTTGAAAAAATCAACTTTCTGGGACTTAGAAAAATTTTCATATATTTTCTGAGTCCCAAAAAGTCGACTTTTTCAGAAATTTTTTTTTCGAGATGACACTAAATCTCGACGTTTCATGCAATTCTAAGCCTTTTGGCATCAAAAATTTTTTTTCGATTTCGAAAATTTCATGTACTCCCCCCTATGGTGATTTTTCAAGATATATAAAAATTTCACTAAGTGTACTAAGAAGGCTTTTTGCCTTTCTCTATAGAAAAGGTATTAGAATTGCTGGAAAAACCGACTTTCGAACGGAGCCTCGGAGACCCATAGTGTTATATACCATTCGACTCAGCTCGGCGAGATCGGAAAATGTCTGTGTGTGTGTGTGTATGTGTGTGCACTTTTCGAAGATATTTGAACGCGCTCAATTTTCTCAGAGATGGCTGAACCGATTTTAACAAACTTGGGCTCGTTTGAAAGCTACTGTCGGGCCATTGATCAAGTTCGAATATCAAATGGCTGTGACTTTTGGTTCCGGAGATATGATTGTATAAGTGACGCAATCGACAAAAAGCGTTGTATTTGAACGCGCTCAATTTGCTCAGAGATGAATGAACCGATTTTAACAAACTTGAGCTCGTTTGAAAGCTACTGACTGTGTGACATAAACATGCTTTTGTGAACTACTCGAATCAATCTGAATCAATTGGTGTCAAAATTGGTATCCGAAATTATTTAATATAAGTATGAAATATATTTTCATGAGACTTTTAGGGGCTGTCCATAAAAGACGTCACGCTTTTTTTGACGATTTTTGACTCCCCATCCGCCCTTTGTCACAAATTGTCACAGAAGCAAAGACCCCCCACCCCTCCTATGTCACATGTCACGAATTCAAAATAAATAAAATTCATCTCAATACATTCTCAATATGTATGACAAACCATACAAATATGAGGAAAAAATCGATTCATTACATGCTGTCATTAGATTAAAAAATATCCCTAAAACTACAAAATCATCGGAATTATTTTATTTATATCAATTATATAAATTAACAAAAGTATTTGGTTGGAATTGATGAAACATTTAAATCATATGTTTTCTTCCTCCTAGGGGTACACAGATATATTATTGTTTTAGGTAAAGAATAATATTTCCTTAGTGTAGCATACAGGGCTGAGAAAATAAAGACCAAAACCTCATCAAAACGAGATCACTGCCGGAGAACTTTTTCATTATCAGTCGATCAGTGAAATTTAAATCACATCGATCAATATCGGTACTGATCTTCCGTCACACAATGGGTAGTGATTTTGAGCTAAAATGATTCTTGATTTATGTAAGTTCAATCATTGGATGATTCGATAAGTTTTGATGTTGGTGGAGGAAAATTACATATGATCAAGATAAGACATGACATGATCTACGTCTGAAATCGTTGATCTCCCGCCCTTTTTCAAATGGAGTACAATACAATAAACTTCATCAGAATCTGATAAGAGAAATTCTTATGATAATTTATTATCAATGCTAGAAAATCAAATTACTGAAAAAATTGTCAGTGCATAACTTAAGTTAAGTTCGCTAATTTACTTTACTCCGTGCACTTTTGCTTATCACAACAGAAATGATTTCCTGCATCATTCATTTCCGAATTTACAAGAAGAAGCTTTTCCATCAACAAATACACGTTTTCCTATAGAATGTAAACGTTTATTGTAGAGATTTTTTCAGGAAATAGGGCAAAGCAGTAATATAATTAGGTATTCAAAAAATGCGCTCATTAAAAATATTGGACGTCATATTCAAAAAACCTCCCCCCCCTTCCCCCTGTCACAAAAGGTCACGTTTTATGAAACACCCCCCTCCCCCTTGCGGCGTGACGTCTTTTATGAACAGCCCCTTATGAAAAAAGAGAAAGGCATTATCACACTACTAGCTGGATTAAGAAGGGTTTTGCCTTTCTCTATAGAAAGGTATTAGAATTGCTGGAAAAACCGACTTTCGAACGGAGCCTCGGAGACCCATAGTGTTATATATCATTCGACTCAGTTCGTCGAGATCGGAAAATGTCTGTGTGTGTGTGTGTGTGTGTGTGTGTGTGTGTGTGTGTGTGTGTGTATGTGCACTTTTCGAAGATATTTGAACGCGCTCAATTTTCTCAGAGATGGCTGAACCGATTTGAACAAACTTGGGCTCGTTTGAAAGCTACTATCGGGCCATTGATCAAGTTCGAAGATCAAATGGCTGTGAGTTTTGGTTCCGGAGATATGATTGTATAAGTGACGTAACCGACAAAAAGCGTTGTATTTGAACGCGCTCAATTTTCTCAGAGATGGCTGAACCGATTTTAACAAACTTGGGCTCGTTTGAAAGCTACTGTCGAGCCATTGATCAAGTTCAAAGATCAAATGGCTGTGACTTTTGGTTCCGGAGATATGATTGTATAAGTGACGTAACCGACAAAAAGCTTTGTATTTGAACGCGCTCAAATTTCTCAGAGATGGCTGAACCGATTTTAACAAACTCGGGCTCGTTTGAAAGCTACTGTTGGACCATTGATCTAGTTCGAAGATCAAATGGCTGTGAGTTTTGGTTCCGAAGATATGATTGTATAAGTGACGTAACCGACAAAAAGCGTTGTATTTGAACGCGCTCAATTTTCTCAGAGATGGCTGATCCGATTTTAACAAACTTGGGCTCGTTTGAAAACTACTATCGGGCCATTGATCAAGTTCGAAGATCAAATGGTTGTGACTTTTGGTTCCAGATATATGATTGTATAAGTGACGTAACCGACAAAACACGTTGATTTTTACCGCTCTTATATATATAAGGGTGCCAAAATTTTGGGATCAACTCTATTTTCGTAAAGTTTTAGTGCTCAAAAGTTTAAGCACCTCGAAAAAAGCCTTCATGCAAAATTTGACCTAAATCGGACATGCTTAAGGGGTGCTGCCCGGTGGTAAAGGTTTGACAATTTTCGATCTTGAAAAAGCACCATAGGGGGGAGTACATGAAATTTCCAAAATCGAAATTTTTTTGATGCCGAAACTCTTAAAACTGCATAAAACATCGAAATTTAGTGTCATCTCAAAAAAAATTTTTTTTTGAAAAAATCAACTTTCTGGGACTTAGAAAAATTTTCATATTTTTTTTAAGTCCCAAAAAGTCGACTTTTTCAAAAAATTTTTTTTGGAGATGACACTAAATCTCGACGTTTCATGCAATTCTAAGCCTTTTGGCATCTAAATTTTTTTTCGATTTCGAAAATTTCATGTACTGCCATGGTGATTTTTCAAGATATATGAAAATTTTACTAAGTGGACTAAGAAGGCTTTTGCCTTTCTCTATAGAAAGGTATTAGAATTGCTGGAAAAACCGACTTTCGAACGGAGCCTCGGAGACCCATAGTGTTATATACCATTCGACTCAGTTCGTCGAGATCGGAAAATGTCTGTGTGTGTGAGTATGTATGTGTGTGTGTATGTGTGTGCACTTTTCGAAGATATTTGAACGCGCTCAATTTTCTCAGAGATGGCTGAACCGATTTGAACAAACTTGGGCTCGTTTGAAAGCTACTGGCGGGCCATTGATCAAGTTCGAAGATCAAATGGCTGTGGCTTTTGGTTCCGGAGATATGATTGTATAAGTGACGTAACCGACAAAACACGTTGATTTTTACCGCTCTTATATATATATAAGGGTGCCAAAATTTTGGGATCAACTCTATTTTCGTAAAGTTCTAGTGCTCAAAAGTTTAAGCACCTCGAAAAAAGCCTTCATGCAAAATTTGACCTAAATCGGACATGCTTAAGGGGTGCTGCCCGGTGGTAAAGGTTTGACAATTTTCGATCTTGAAAAAGCACCATAGGGGGGAGTACATGAAATTTCCAAAATCGAAAATTTTTTTTGATGCCAAAACTCTTAAAACTGCATAAAACATCGAAATTTAGTGTCATCTCAAAAAAATTTTTTTTGAAAAAATCAACTCTCTGGGACTTAGAAAAATTTCCATATTTCAAGTCCCAAAAAGTCGTTTTTTTCAAAAAAAAATTTTTTCGAGATGACACTATATCTCGACGTTTCATGCAATTCTAAGCCTTTTTATCATCAAAAATTTTTTTTCTATTTCGAAAATTTCATGTACTCCCCCATATGGTGATTTTTCAAGATATATGAAAATTTCACTAAGTGGACTAAGAAGGGTTTTGCCTTTCTCTATAGAAAGGTATTAGAATTGCTGGAAAAACCGACTTTCGAACGGAGCCTCGGAGACCCATAGTGTTATATACCATTCGACTCAGCTCGACGAGATCGGAAAATGTCTGTGTGTGTGTATGTGTGTGTGTGTATGTGTGTGTGTATGTGTGTGTGTATGTATGTGCACTTTTCGAAGATATTTGAACGCGCTCAATTTTCTCAGAGATGGCTCAACCGATTTGAACAAACTTGGGCTCGTTTGAAAGCTACTATCGGGGCATTGATCAAGTTCGAAGATAAAATGGCTGTGACTTTTGGTTCCGGAGATATGATTGTATAAGTGACGTAACCAACAAAAAGCGTTGTATTTGAACGCGCTCAATTTTCTCAGAGATGGCTGAACCGATTTGAACAAACTTGGACTCGTTTGAAAGCTACTATCGGGCCATTGATCAAGTTCGAAGATCAAATGGCTGTGACTTTTGGTTCCGGAGATATGATTGTATAAGTGACGTAACCGACAAAAAGCGTTGTATTTGAAAGCGCTCAATTTTCTCAGAGATGGCTGATCCGATTTTAACAAACTTGGGCTCGTTTGAAAGCTACTGTCGGGCCGTTGATCAAGTTCGAAGATCAAATGGTTGTGACTTTTGGTTCCAGATATATGATGGTATAAGTGACGCAACCGACAAAACACGTTGATTTTTACCGCTCTTGTATATATAAGGGTGCCAAAATTTTGGGATCAACTCTATTTTCGTAAAGTTCTAGTGCTCAAAAGTTTAAGCACCTCGAAAAAAGCCTTCATGCAAAATTTGACCTAAATCGGACATGCTTAAGGGGTGCTGCCCGGTGGTAAAGGTTTGACAATTATCGATTTTGAAAAAGCACCATAGGGGGGAGTACATGAAATTTCCAAAATCGAAAATTTTTTTTGATGCCAAAACTCTTAAAACTGCATAAAACATCGAAATTTAGTGTCATCTCAAAAAAAAATTTTTTTGAAAAAATCAACTTTCTGGGACTTTTCATATTTTTTCTAAATCCCAAAAAGTCGATTTTTTCAAAAAAATTTTTTTTCGAGATGACACTAAATCTCGATGTTTTATGCAGTTTTAAGAGTTTTGGCATCAAAAAAAATTTCGATTTTGGAAATTTCATGTACTCCCCCCTTAGTGCTTTTTCAAGATCGATAATTGTCAAACCTTTACCACCGGGCAGCACCTCTTAAGCATGTCCGATTTAGGTCAAATTTTGCATGAAGGCTTTTTTCGAGGTGCTTAAACTTTTGAGCACTAGAACTTAACGAAAATAGAGTTGATCCCAAAATTTTGGCACCCTTATATATACAAGAGCGGTAAAAATCAACGTGTTTTGTCGGTTACGTCACTTATACCATCATATATCTGGAACCAAAAGTCACAACCATTTGATCTTCGAACTTGATCAACGGCCCGACAGTAGCTTTCAAACGAGCCCAAGTTTGTTAAAATCGGATCAGCCATCTCTGAGAAAATTGAGCGCGTTCAAATGGACTAAGAAGGCTTTTAAGAAGACACTGAAGCATGCTTTTGTGAACTACTCGAGTCAATCTGAATCAATTGGCGTCTAAAATTATTTAATAAATGTATGAAACATATTTTCATGAGACTGTTATGAAAGAAGAGAAAGGCATTATCACACCACTAGGTGGATTAAGAAGGGTTTTTTAGATTAGCATCACTGTTCTCATACAATTAGGCAACGCAAATGTCAAGCACTAGTTTGGAAAAATGATGCTGACTGTGTGACATAAACACTGAAGCATGCTTTTGTGAACTACTCGAATCAATCTGAATCAATTGGTGTCAAAATTAGTATCCAAAATTATTTAATAAAAGTATGAAACATATTTTCATGAGACTGTTATGAAAGAAGAGAAAGGCATTATCACACCACTAGGTGGATTAAGAAGGGTTTTTTAGATTAACATCACTGTTCTCATACAAATAGGCAACGCAAATGTCAAGCACTAGTTTGGAAAAATGATGCTGACTGTGTGACATAAACACTTAAGCATGCTTTTGTGAACTACTCGAATCAATCTAATCTATTGGTGTCAAAATTAGTATCCAAATTTATTTAATAGAAGTATGAAACATATTTTCATGAGACTGTTATGAAAGTAGATAAAGGCATTATCACACCACTAGGTGGATTAAGATGGGTTTTTAAGTATCGGGTCATGGTTCGCGATTTATTTGAGAAGTCTTTAATGAATCTTCTGTAATACCCGACCAAACCAAGGAATTGCTTAATTTCTTGTTGGGTTTTCGGTAATGACCATTGAATAATTTTCTCGATTTTTCGGGGTTCCAATATATTCGTTAAGAATGTTCTTCATGGCTATCTGAAAAATTGCTGGAGCGTTTTCTAGTCCGAAAGGCGTTCTGGTAAACTCAAAATGTTCTTTGTCTGTGGAAAATACTGTTTTTTCAGTATGTTTCGGGTCCATTAGAATTTGATGAAATCCCGATTTCAAATCGATTGTTGAAAAGTATTCAGATTTTTCCAAACAATCCAATATTTATTCGATGAGGGGCATTGGGTATTTGTCCTCGACGGTATGCTCATTAAGCTTCCTATACCCGATGACGACTCGTATTTCTCTTTTGCCTGAGGCGTCCATTTTTTGGGACTACCCTATGGGAGATGAGTATGAGCTTGTAGATGGTCGGATATTACCGTGGTCTAGCATTTCCTGGATTTGTACATGGACATCCTGTTTGAATTGGTGAGGGTACCGATAATTTTTTGTATAAATTGGAGAGTTATTTGTAGTATGAATTTTATGCTTGGTTGCGGAAGTGAACATTAATATTTCCTCGTTCCTTTGAATTACATTTTCGTGTTTTTTTTCAGAACGTTTAGGGCTCTGTCAGACCGGATATAAATGCTGCCAGAGCATCTTCTTCGAAAAAATCCGTTTATTGTGCCCCTGCTGCTCTTGTACCGTTTGTTTTGTTTTGCTAAGTAAGCGATGGTACGTGCGGCTTTGATCCTTTCGCAGCGTTCTTTGTTCAATTTCGTATAGCGCTTTATATTTAATTTAAAATCAGCCCTTCTAATGGCTTTAAATGTTATCTAAAGAACTATTAGGATTACTTCTTTGCAAATCGAAGGTAGAAATCATCAGTTTAGTGAAAATCCAAAATAATTTCATTTGCTTCGTGCACTTTTTGCTGTGCGAAAGTCGTTCGAGATAAATGTTCCGAACTGTGCTAAATATCGTACACGGAAAGAAATCCGTTACTGCTGTTATGAATAGAAAATCATGAAACCAATCATTTTAACTTATCATGAAATCATGAGCAATAACTCTTCTCCCACGAAAATTAATTTCAAAGCTCGTAACTCTAATTTTCTACCCGGATATCACTTTGAACCCTCTGCCTCAAGTGATGTGATAAATTAATAGATTAATGGTAAAACAAAAAGCAGACCCGAGTAAAGTCTTACATCAAAATTAGAACAAATTGATATTTGATTATGATAGTAACATCAGATTGAAATCCTAATATGATATCGACTCATCAAATTTTCAATTAATATCACATTGTGTTATCATTTTGCTGTTTAAAGGCAAACGTTTTGTGAAACTCAAAAAATGAGAATATTAAAATCAACAACTTAGCGAATCCATTGAAATAGAGCAAATTTCAAATGGCGGCACAAAAATACGAAGTTAAGTTTCAATGGAAGAATTATTCCTTCAATCCTTTGTTGCTTTTACAAAAATGCTTTGACATCCTGCCGAGATCCTGCAGTTGACCGCAACCATAACCGCGAAGAAACGATTTTTTAAACATTTTTTCAACTTTTACGCAAATAGTGCTCTTTCTTTTTAACCACAAGAATATTGGTGTCAAACCACACGTCTGTGAGGCATTAGATAAGTTGGCGATTATCGGTACCACGTTTGTCTAAAGCAGGTCAATCTGAATAGTGGCTTTGGCATTCCCATCTCGCTGATCGTCTACCGTAGAAGGAGCTTATTTCAGAATTTGATATGAGAAATATATTTGACGTCATCTATTTCCTTCTAGATACGTTAAGTATCCGATCCTGTAACAGTTTTTGCGTTTAGGTAAAAAAAAGTTTCGATATTTGTAATCATACGACGTCGTGAAGTTCATTCCAAAGTTTTTAGACCATTATTTTCAGTGCATCCAGAAATCGGGGACCTGGATGGCGAAAAAAATCTACTCGTTAAACCCGTTCTGAAAATATCCATAACTTTATATCCAACAGTATGGAAAAATTCATTGTTTACGAAGTGCGAACATCGATCATTGAATGATCCTAGAGCTAATTCTTGATAATACTTTAGTGGCTTAGAGAAGCCACCAAGAAAATATATGTTGAATTTGTATATTCCTAAGTAGTCCACAAACTGTGTCGAAGAACCTCTTCAAAACAATTTCCATTCCTAGTTAGAAATGCTTAGAACTTCATATTCTCACTAACACTAGATACTATGAGAAGTATTTTATCAATCATCTAATAGATCTTGGAACTTTAATACACTTTTCTAAAGAAACCGTCTAACCAAATCTGCATAATTTTGAGTCACAGGACTAATTCTGCATCAAATGATCGTAAATTATAAGTCTACACAAGAACTAAAAATATACTGAAGACGTTATGGTGCTATCTGTGGTCAGAAGCGAAATAATCGATCATTGTCCCAATTAGTCGAAAAAACAAATGATATGGGATACCTTATTGCAGGATTCCTAATTCACGTTCCCTGTGTTGTAGGAGACTTCACTGTAAAACGTTCGGTCTTCAGAGCCTCTAAATTCGTATTTCAAAGTGATTACATGTGCGAGTTGTGTAAGATCAAGTAGATAACTCAATTTAATGTTATCATGTTTTAATACCACAGCTTTGAATATGAGAAGGACAAAGAGAACATTTTTATACTGTGCTCAAATAGTCACACTGCTATTAACGGTGGATGCGGGATGGAAGCGATGCAACGAGTGTGAATTGACAGAAACTACCTGCATACAGCTTTGTGAAACAACACTGCTTGTCATATAACCGAACATTTTCCATCTCCTGATACCTAGCACTTACAGTCCATAGCAATCGCAAAAAGTTCGCATTCCAAAACACCTAAGTTCGAAACCGGATTCTCTCCACGGTAGTGTGAATACTGTATGAAATCTTTTTTTTTCTTGCTTGCAATATGGAGATTGCATAAAATCTTTTTTCTTGCTTGCGAGTAATATCGTCTAAATGTATACTATACCGGACCTTTGTTGGCTGTTCTATTTTTAGATTATGCTCGTGACGTGTCATTTCGTAAAAATCTACATCATATTAAGTTTTCAATGTGATTTCACTGAGAGCAAAACTAGTTTCCAGTTTGATGTCACACAGCATTTTTTTTGCTTTCAATTTGATCTTTTAACCGTTAAAACGACCAAAACGATAGCAAATTAAGTAATCGATATATACGAACAGCACAACATCAAATTGAGTTTTCTTTTTAATCTCACACTCTACTCGGGGCCCTACTGAAAATGTTTACTTGATCCTGAAGCATGTTACTTACTAGTCGTGTTGTTTGACCAACATGACATAAAAATAAAGATAATGAACCGAAAATTGACATCATAAGAGACTAAGCACGTCTACACTTTTCATTTGACAAACCTCAATGTTACATTTTGTTCGTATGTATTCTTACATATTTGATGTGATCGTTGTTGCTAGAATAATATTCCGAGAGCTAGCGTTTAATTCGATTGTGAATTTGGAACACCATCTAACGAAAATCAGAAAAATATTTTGTTCAACCACTTTGATTAACTTGTTTCATAGATATAACAACACAAGCAGTATTGATGCACCTAGATATTATGAATAAGACGTTTTGCCTTTCTCATATAGAAAGGTTATGCAATCACTTGAAAAACCGACCAGCGAAAATTGGCCCGGAGCGCCAAGTGTCATATACCATTCGACTCAGTTCATCGAGCTGAGCAATGTCTCTGTGTGTGTGAGTGTGTGTGTGTGTGTATGTGTGTGTGTGTGTGTGTGTGTATGTATGTGTGTGTATATGTGCCAATTGATCTCACTAGGTTTTCTCAGAGATGGCTGAACCGATTTTGACAAACTAGGATTCAAATGAAAGGTCTCGTAGTCCCATACGGAATTCCTGAATTTCATCCGGATCCGACTTCCGGTTCCGGAAATATAGGGTAAAGTGTGTTCAATATTCTACACCGTCACTTAAACGGGCGAACCAAAAAACGTAAAAATTTTTCTAAACTGGTCTCAAAACTACACAAATTGATAGTCATTATTAGTAGGCAACTAAACAAACCGATTCCGGCTATCCTGGTTCCTGGTATCCGGTTCCGGAAGTACCGGAAATAGTGGTCATATATACCAAAATGGATCTCACTCACTTTTCTCAGCGATGGTTGGACCGATTCCCACAAACTTAGATTCAAATGAAAGGTCTTCCGGTCCCATACGGAATTCCTGAATTTCATCCGGATCCGACTTCCTGTTCCGGAATTATAGGGTAAAGTGTGTTCAATATTGTACACCGTCACTTAAACCGGCGAAACAAAAAACGTAAAAAATTTTCTAAACTGGTCTTAAAACTACACAAATCGATAGTCATTATCAGTAGGCAACTAAACAAACCGATTCCGGCTATCCTGGTTCGCGGTATCCGGTCACTTAAACGGGCGAACCAAAAAACGTAAAAAATTTTCTAAACTGGTCTCAAAGCTACACAAATCGATAATCATTATCAGTAGGCAACTAAACAAACTGTTTCCGGCTATCCTGGTTTCCGGTATCCGGTTCCGGATTCCGGAAAGTGCATATAATAGTGAACACATTTCGTTTTCTTAAGGATGGCTTACGCAATCAAAGCACTGTTTTATGTTTTTTTGTATGTTATGCATAAACAATCTCTTGGTTTCTTTCAAAACTCGAAGAGAATTTTTTTGAATAGAAAAACACAATATTATATGTACATGAGAAAGGCATCATTACACCACTAGGTGGATTAAAACAGGTTTTTTTTTGCAAGAATTCGACATAGAGTATCTTTTTAAGAGGTTTGATTCACTCGTGTTTTCTCATGCAGTTCGTTTAAGTGTTTAAATTCTGAAACACAAAATCAAAATTAATGTAATGAATTGAAATTATTAAAAATCAGAATATTTTCATTGTGAAAGAAGTTCGTCGTGCTTTTCACTGAATTTATTTTGCAATTTATCGTTTCAAAAATCACACATAACGCCTGAATTTATTGTGCAAAAAATACCATCGTAGCAGAAACACGACTGAAGTTATAACCAACAACTTCAAGTGCGTTACGTTTAAGTTTCATCGAAATCAGTCCGAATAGATCATGATCCGAGAAATTTTAATCATGGTGTATTATCATAACATGAAAATATATTATTTTCCTTAAATCATGACTCTTTTTGCTCATTTCTAGAATCGGAATTTTGCTGTGTAGAGAATTCTACAATTTGGTCCTTCTAAAAGGTAGAAATTAATCCTGTACAGCATCTTGATAGTTTCTTTCAATAAAATATGCAAATCCTAAATGAGATAATCAAAAATCGTTAAAAATTTTAGTAGTGAAAAGGGGGAAAGTTTCGCCATTCACACAATCGATAAACTATCAATTCGAATTCGAAAGTGTAAAGAAATCGTGTCAGTTTTATTTGTATTCACGACATTCAGTAATGTCTCTGATATTACACACCCGTACTTTTATTGGTGAGAGTTTGGATGGATCTGGTAGAAAACTTTTTTCCGAAATGTGATGACCCAAACATGTAACGTCACTTCCGAAAAAATGCATTTTGCTGGGTTTAATTTTAAGGTGAAATGTATCATCAAAAAATGCGCGCAAAATTTTATCCGTTTCAGTTGAACGAACCGTCGCACAAAGCATACCAAGAAAAACGGACACATAGAAACAAGAACTTTTTTCAATGATTGAGCACAGTGGTCTCATCTCTCGTTATATTACCTTGTGAAAAAGATTGGACGTAATGGATTTTTGAATCCTTCACACTTTTTTTTATTCGATAATAATATATTTGAAGGCACACTGCTAAAGCTCTAAGATGCCAAGGGTATTTTCTAATCTTGACTAACGACTAAATTAAAACTAGGTAATCTTGATTAACGACTAACTTAAAACTAGGGTCGATTCTGGCAGATTCAGCCTGCAGCTGGCGATCGGCAATGGTCGGTGGATTGAATATAATACGAGTGTCTTCCAGATGACGATTCTACGTATCAATGGGTCCGCGACAAACACCCCCAGGCCACGGATACCCGGCGGGTGGTCCGCATGTTGGTCATCGAATGAAGCAGTTTCCGTGGACGATGATGGTGATGTTACCTAAGAGATTGAAAAAAACATGGAGAAGTAATTTTTGTGGAAATCGGAGTGAGAAAAGGGGGTATGGGAACGAATGACTAAAAACGACAAATATCTAATTAGTTGACATCGAGATGGCGGAGAAACGGAGGAAGAGGGAACGAAAAAGTTGGTGACAGCAAAAAGATCTTGTTATTTTCGACAGAGATGGTGGACAGGCGAGGGATTGGGAGGATCGGGCGAATGTTAGTCTCGAACCTGTAGGTGAAGATTATGCTTAGCCTCGACAAGAGAGAGGATACTACGGGTTACACTTGTATATTAATGTGTTTAAGGTACTGGTATATGAGAAGCATATATAAACTATCCCGACTCGCCAACACATCCCGAACCTTGGGCGGTCTACCTCGGGCCCTAAGGGATTCCAGTAGCTGCGACCTGACGTCACGATACTCTACGCACGACCACAAGACATGCTCGATGTCCTGATAACCGTCGCCACAGATGCAGAGACTGCTCTCCGCAAGCCCAATACGCCGAAGATGTGCGTTGAAAGTGTAGTGATTTGACATGAGCCGCGACATAACACGAATGAAATCGCGACTCACGTTCATCCCCCTGAACCAAGGTTCCGTCGATACCATAGGGATAATGGAATGTAGCCATCGTCCCAGTTCGCCATTGCTCCATGAAGTTTGCCAACTTTCGAGAGTTTTCTGACGAGAGATACTGAAAAATTCATTGAAGCAGATTGGTCTTTCATAAATATCACCTTCCAATGCACCCACTTTAGCCAATGAGCCTGCCTTTTTATTGCCCGGAATGGAACAATGCAAAGGGACCCAGACTAACGATATTAAATAAGACCGTTCAGATAAAGCTCTGAAATGTTCCCGTATTTTCCCCAGGAAATATGGGGGATACTTTCCTGACTTCATTGCCCGGAGAGCTTCTATTGAGCTTAGACTGTCCGTGACAATGAAATAATGGTCTTTGGGCAAGGTTTCAATGATCTCAAGGGTGTACTGAATCGCAGCTAGTTTTGCGACGTAAACTGAAGCCGGATCACTGAGTTTGTACGAAGCGGTGATTTCAGTAGAATCAGAAGTATCCAAGAAATGAGCACGGTTGGGAACAAACGAAGAAGGGTTAATATTCTGAGCCATGTAATCAAAATACAAGGGCATAAAACGGGTCTGAGAATTAAGCTCGATAAGCCTTTCGAAGTTTTCAACCACCATCGGATTCAAGATGTCGCATCGGATTAGCAATAGATATGAGAGATCCCAGAATCGATTTTTCAACGGTAAGACGCCCGCCAACACTTCGTGACTCATCGTATGAGTTGAATGCATGCAACCTAAGGAAATACGCAAGCAACGATACTGGATTCTTTCCAGCTTGATGAAATGAGTGTTCGCCGCGGATCGGAAGCAATATCGGACAATATCGTTGTTTGGTATAATCTGATCAGGTCTCCTGGATGGGCACCCCACCACGATCCGGTTATTGTACGAAGAAAGTTGATTCTCTGCTGGCATTTTTGTTATATACCTAATATGACTTTCCCAGGTGCCTTTGGAGTCGAACCAGACCCCGAGATATTTGAATGTGAAGACCTGAACTATGGTTTCACCCCTTAGTTGAAGCTGTAATTGTGCTGGTTCTCGCTTCCTCGAAAATACAACCAGCTCAGTTTTCTCCGTAGAGAACTCGATACCCATTTGAAGAGCCCATGTCGACAAGTTGTCGAGTGTATCTTGTAATGGTCCTTGGAGATCGGCAGATTTGGGTCCTATAATTGGGTCCTATAGTTGTCTTAGCGTGCAAGATGTGTTGATACATTCATCGATATTGTTTACGTAAAAATTGTATAAAAGGGGGCTTAAGCATGAGCCCTGAGGAAGACCCATGTAACTGATGATGATAGGATGTTTATGGAAACTGAGTCAAAAGCCCCCTTGATGTCTAGAAAAACTGACGCCATTTGTTCTTTACGAGCAAATGCCATTTGAATTTCTGTTGATAGCATTGAAAGACAATCTTTCGTTCCTTTGTCCCTGCGGAAACCAAATTGTGTATCTGAAAGCAAGCCGTTAGTTTCGACCCAATTGTTTAGAACAATTTCCGGATGCAGGAAAGCATAGCAATCGGCCGATACAAATTGTGATCGGAGGCTGGTTTTCCTGGTTTTTGAATGGCGATCACTCGCACTTGTCTCCAATCGTGTGGGACAATATTACCCTCGAGGAACTTGTTGAATAAGTTCAGCAAGCGCCTTTTGGCAGAGTCAGGAAGATTTTTCAACAAGTTGAATTTAATCCTGTCTAGTCCCGACACGACACGACACGAGTGCAAGTGAGAATTCTACCATCGAAAACGGTGTTTCGTTTGTATTTGATGTCGCGGCGCGGGAGATCTTTTGTTCCGGAGCAGAGTCTGGACATACTTTTTTAGCGAAATCGAATATCCAACGGTTGGAAAATTCGTCGCTTTCGTTCGTGGTGTTTTGGTTTCGCATTCGTCGCGCTGTGTTCCAAAGAGTGCTCATCGATGTTTCTTTTGATAATCCGTCAACAAACCGTCGCCAATAACCAAGTTTCTTTGCTTTAACTGGATTCTTCATTTGCTTGTCTAACGCCACGTAATTCCGATAATTATCAGGTGTTCCATTTTTTCTGAACTTTTTTAACGCTGAAGATCTTTCCGCGTTAAGTGATGAGCACTCTTTGTCCCACCACGGGTTAGGAGAATGGATGTTAGTTTTCGCGCCAGGTACACGTTTCGTCTGAGCTTGAGCCAGCCATAAACGTGTACTCTTCCTCTGGAGGAAGTTCTTGTGCTGTTACTAATTTTTCCGACATCGAATTTGCGTAGTATTTCCAATCAATATTTCGTGTGAGGTCATACGAAACATTGATTGTCTCCGATGGTCTTGATCCGCAAGCGATTGAAACTACGATAGGTAGATGATCGCTACCGAGGGGATCGGGGATCACCTTCCACGTGCAATCCAACCGTAGCGAGGTCGAGCATAAGGATAAATCCAGCGCGCTTGGTCTTGCTGGTTGTGCAGGAATCCGTGTCACTTCTCCGGTGTTCAGAATAGTCATATTGAAGTTATCGCAAAGATCATAGATCGCGGTTGATCTGTTGTCATCATGAAGACAACCCCATCCCGTACCGTGAGAGTTCAAGTCTCCTAAAACTAACGTCGGCGCGGGGAGGAGCTGCATGACATCGCTCAGCCAGCGGTACCCAACCGTGGTTCTTGGTGGATTGTAGATGGAAGCAATGCAAAGGCCCTTGCCTTCCATTGTGACATGACATGCGACAACTTCAATACGTGGTATCGAGGGGAGGTTAATTCGATAAAAGGAATAGCACTTTTTACTCCCCAAAAGTACTCCTCCGTAGGGATCATCTCGATCCAGGCGAATAATGTTCAGGGTGGCAAGTGACCGGGAAAATCGGGAAAACCGGGAAAAAGTCGGGAATTTGGTTTTACCGGGAAAAATCGGGAAAAAGTCGGGAATTTTAGTGCAATTCCGGGAAAAAATTTACTAGTCCTAATCTTAGTAACGATTTTCAGCATCATGATTTTTCTGATACAACAAATGAAAAGTTGAAGGCAATTTTGTGATTGAACTAGAAGTTCAGTACAAGTTCCAAAACCTCTTATTATCCCACACAGGTTCAATGGTGCACAATCCATTGAAAATGAGGCCAACACCTGATGTCTCAACGGTTTTTGTATGGGTTTGACAACATTTTTAAATCAATAAGAGCTCTCTTAGTTGTCATCAATAACAGCACAATGAATGCTCATGCTGAAAAATAAGGATAATTTGGATGCTTCTGCTGGATTTCTATTGAATTTCGACAAATATTGGAAAAGGTTCCAAGTGCAAATGATAGTTTCTCTTTCAATTATTACGGCGTTTTCCTGTAAAAAAAGAGGAACTGTCATTTGCACTTAGGACTTTTTTTAGTGTTTGTCTTCAAATAATGGTAAAAGTAGCATCAGGTAACATGTTTAATATTTTTTTTAAGAATTTTTAGGAGCCGTGTTTTTAGTTGTCAGCTTAATTTCACCAAAATTCGTCTCAGTAATGTCAAATTGTGAGAATACTTTATCCATCGTTTCCAAGGAATATTTGATTTCCTTCTTTGACAGCTGAAATTAGTTTTTCAGAGGTCGTAAGAGCCTGTTATGTAAATCTATGTTTAATTTTTTTCGAAGATTATCAGTTATGATGAGGATATTAATGTCGACGAAGGAGCAGTCGAAGATTGTCGATGATAGGAGAATCAAATTTATATCATCTCAGTCACTAGAGGCATAGACTGTTGTTTTTCCAAAGTGACGATCGTACATTTTAAGAATTCTAGAAGGATTTTGTTCTCTCGCCAAAACCCAACTCTGAAAGAATATCGTATATGTTGTTAGCAGTGGCGTTTCGTTCTCATGTGCACCTCGTGTACTGCACAACTGGTCGAAACGGGCTCTGCGAGAACTTGTATGCACACATTCAGGAGAGGCTTCAGTGGCTTATGCTTATGGCAGTTGAAAACAAATTGCTGTCTCAGTTGCAACGTCGAAATGGTTCTGATATCATACCATATCATCCATCATACCAGCAGTGCACAACACTTCTATGCGTAAATTTTGTCACGAAACGCCACTGGTTGTTAGAACGAATCGGCTTTGCGGGAGGAATATTGTTCTTTAGTTCATTCATTTTTAATTTTTAACTTTATACTTTTTCCAGACTATACCAGTTAAAAAAGTATTGGAATACACTAGAGATAGTCCGCGAACGGTCCAAAAGAACTAGTTCTCCTCGAAGATTGAGTGAACTGGAGTTCTTTATTGAAGAATGATAGCTTTCTATTCTTCTCAATGCAAATGAAAGTAATCGAGTTCTTTGAGTATGTATACAAATAAGTTGCGTCTTTCGGAACTGGTTTGAAGAATGATTGTTGAACACATGCAAAAAGTACTTACTATCATTGAATTTGTTTACCACAAAATATAATTTGTTGCTCTCATATTATTTTCGAAGAAACATACAAAGTTTCAGACTGATCACTTTCATCACCTCCTATTGTTACATAGAAGTTACTGGCGAAATGAAAGGCAAAATAAAGATGGAATACATTGGGCTGGATGGTACTGTTAGTTCAGAAGATGAACGGTTAGACAAACTGTGGATGATATTTTTTAATCCTAGTTCCAAGGAGATACTCCCAAAATACTCATTTCTCAACTCTCGATGTTTTTTGGACATGGGATTTCAACTTAAAGCTTGAATGAGAGAAATATTAAAAAAACCTGAACATAGGCTATTTGGGCCAGTTATAAAAACCGGGAATTTTTAGTTTCACGCACCGGGAAAACCGGGAAAAAACCGGGAAATTGAAATCGCTAATTCACTTGCCACCCTGAATGTTAAAATCGTGGAAGTTTAGAGATACATCAGAAGTTAGCCAAGTTTCGCACAATGCAAATGCGTCACATTTAATATTATTCACTAGAATTTTGAGAGAAACTATTTTTGGGATAATACTTCTACAATTCCACTGTAAAACAATGATTGAATCCGTGACCTCGGTGGATGAATTAGCCATCAAAGGATACGATCGCTGAAAGAAGGGGCCATTTTGCAGTCAACTGCTTCAAAAAAGTTTTAACTGTAGGTATCAAAGCCATAAACAGGCTTTTAAGAGGATCAGAGATATTGAAGGTGATAAAAATCCAGTCCACAACATCGGAGTATTTTATGAGCCCAGCACCCAGCTGATTCTCTGTTGGGTTTTCAGGAGCACTTGGGGATTTTGGTGTTCCGGGAAGTGGTGGGAATTCCTTCTCAGAATTGAGTTTTCCGAAACCAGGAATTTTTTGCTTCGGAGCTTGGAGGCCCATCGGAAGACAACTTCGAACCCTTACTTGGGAGCTTATAAGAGGATTTGTTTACTCTTTTTCTAAAGCTATGAGGGACCGCCGAAGATGTACCTTCCAATGGGTCGTCAAACTCGCTCACGTCAGTTGACAAGCAGGTATAGATGTTTGTTGATTGTTTAGGGGGTGTGGCACTCTTGAGCATGTCAGCAAAGGAACGCTTGGAGTGTTCCTTCAGGGAACGCTTGGAGTGTTCCTTCAGGGAACGCTTGGTGTGTTCTTTCAGGGAACGCTTGGAGTGTTCCTTCAGGGAACGCTTCATGTTATCCTTGCGCATTTTGTACGCGGGACATGCCATTAGGTCATGCGGACCCTCCTTACAGTAAAGACACTTTTCAGTACGCTTACCGCAAGAGCCATCCGCATGAGACCCCTTACAATTAGCACAACGGAGCTTATTGCTGCAATGGGATGCTGTGTGTCCCAGTTGCTTGCAGTTGGTGCAGTTCATTAAACGCGGAACAAAAAGACGAACAGAGAGGCGCACTCGGTCCAGGAGGACGTAGTTAGGTAAAGCCGAGCCAGCGTAGGTCACCCGATACGAGTCTGTTGGGGATATGATTTGGTACCATCCCCCGCGATCGACACTGAATGCAATCGCTTGCAATCCAGTATCTTTACGGTCTTAAATAAGGGGTTTTTAAAGCAACCCATCCCGTACTTAAGAACGTCTTCGCATGTCAAACTGGCATCGGTGACCACGCCGTCAATTTCGACTTCACGAGCGGGGATGTACACACGATATTCCCGCGTAAAGAGCTCGCATTGAACGATCTCGTTAGCCTATTTTGCACTGGTTAACGAGACCCTAAGCTTGTCTGGGCGCACCTTGTCGATACTCTTAACGGTAGAATATCGTTTTGTCAGTTCTCTCGATAATTGAAGAATGTTCATTTTTTTTCCATTTAATTTGGGCCGGAAATAAACCGTATACGGTCCAGCCGAGAGTGCAAGTCCGTCGGGATAATTTTTAACGCGGGGTTTGTTGCTATTAGCAGTTGTATCCATTTCATTATCTGGTGGATCAGGATTATGTTTCTCAGGGTTTATCATGACACGGAATTGTATCCGTGCGGGTAAGAGATCTTGGGTACTATCAGGTAATTTAAACGACAGATGAAATAGGAAAAGAGAATATTACTTATCTTAAACAATGAATAGCCACCAATGCCTGGCCTTGGTTAATCGGTGTGCTCCGTAGCAAAGCTCGGCCGCTGGGGCCACGCGTTGATTGAATTGTAAATGTGCCCGTGTGCAAAAACAAACCTCTAAGAGGAAAAAAGCACACAGCACCGGGTCACGGACACTCCAAACGTTCGATCACTATTTAAAATCTACAGACTTGCACTAGCACTTGAAACCGCCTAACGGTATTGTTTCTATTGTTTCGTATTTGTCTGGTACACTGCTCTCCGGGTTTTATTTTATTTTTTGTTCTTCTTGTATTCGCAATCGAAACGCACGTAAGCACACGAGTATGACAAACTCACACAACTGCTTCTGATGCTGCTTCTTCTAGCGTTTTTCGAGAGACGACACTCTAAAAACCCAAAAGCACAAAACGCGCTCACTCACACTATCATCAGCTATCAGCCTGGCCTCTTCGCGACGTCACCGTATCAAAAGCAAGCGAAACACAACCACTGCGCGCAACTGGAAAACAAGCACTGACCTTCACATATTCTAATTCAATCGTTATTGTTAGTGATTACTCTTACACTAGAGCTATAAATCATGAGTAATTATGAATGACTAACATGAAGTTTTATGTATATATATTGACCAACTTGCTAACCATGTATATGCCTATTGTTTTTCAATTGTTTGTATCACGATAATACTTGGTTTGTATTTCATTCTGTAGCTTATCAATGATGAAGTTATAGTTTTGCTATAAAAATTGCTACAATCTAAAATAATAGCTGTTATACGATATCACACTGCCAGGCTTTATTGCTTCAGCAACATCAATGCATTGAACTCAACAGAATTGGACATTATTAGCATTATAAATGACAGTTACTTAGAAAATGAACGATTTCTTACAATACCAATTTTATTGTATTCAACTCGTTTTCATTTGAACACAAAACCCAATGCTGCATACATTATTTGGTATGTAATTTTTGCTCACGATATAATGCCACTGAGTCCACCGTGCATTTCTCACACCACCTCAATACGAAACAGCAGCGCGCAAGCAATAAAAAAATGCGGAAAAGTTTATGTAAACTTTTTTAAATTTCGGTTTTAGCTAAAATTTTATGATTTTT
Source organism: Malaya genurostris (assembly GCF_030247185.1). Taxonomy (NCBI): domain Eukaryota; kingdom Metazoa; phylum Arthropoda; class Insecta; order Diptera; family Culicidae; genus Malaya; species Malaya genurostris. The sequence continues at coordinate 186,731,951 of NC_080571.1, forward strand.
AATTGCATTTTCAGATTCTTTGTGAAATTCTGCTACAAGCACTACTTTTCAGTTCTAAAATCATCCCCGTGGAACGGAACAGTTACCGTTTATACATTTCAAAAACCAATTACGGCTCGGCAAAACAAAGTTTCAAAATTCTAAGAATGCTTAGTTATGATAAATTTGATTTCGAAAACTTAAGTGTTTTTGGTTTTTCGAAAATCGGTCTAGTTTTTGAATAATTGATCAAAAACGCGATTTACGCATTCCGCTACATTTCACCTTAAATTATTTTTCTGAAGTGGTTGAAAAATAATTTCTAAATGTTTTAAATGGTGGTTGATTGAACAGCCCACCACAATAATGTTATCAATGTACAAGAACGCACACTCTGGTGCTAAACCACTCAGAGCGATTTTCAACACACGTTGGAAGCTATTGGGTGAAATGTTTAGTCTGAAAGGTAATCTATTAAATTCATAGTGGCCTGTTGAACTCGAAAATGTTGTGTATGTTTTTGAGTTTTCTTATAATTAAATCTGATGAAAGCCTGACATCAGGCCGAGTGTCGTAAAATACTTAGTTCGATCTAGATTATCAAGTATTTCATCGATTCTTGGTAAGGAAAATTTGTCTGCTATAAGTTTTTTGTTCAATTGGCGAAAATCAATGACTAATCGCCATTTTTTGTCTTCAGTGTTTGATTTTTTCGGTACTAGTAAAAAAGGTGAGTAGTACGGGGATACGGAAGGTTGGATAGCATTTTATCAATTTGGTTATTTATTTCTTTTTTGTGAATTTTAGGTGTTCGATAATTTTTTATGTATATAGGTGATTTATTTTCTAAATTAATTTCCTGTTTGTAGAAATTGTTTGAACTTAATGGATCGTCCTTGAGTGCGAAAATGTCGTTATATCTATTGCCGAGATCTGTCAATTAATCTTGAGCATTAATTGGTATATTTTTGATATTAATCTGACTTTGCAAATTTAGTATTTGTTGCTGAATTTTTTGTTCAGGATTTTTATTTTCGTTTCCGACCGCTTAATAGTTGCTATCTGGAATCTGTACAAAACTATCACTAGTATTCATAATATTTACATATTGGGCACCAGGACTGATTAGAGCGTTTGAATAATTCACTCCTGGCTTTATTTCACCGGATAGGATAACGCTATCCTCAGTGATGTTTCGTTGATTTAATTTCCTTAATTACTTGTCATCTAGGTGGTATAATGAATTTTTCATTGAGGTTATCTCTAATGGGTATATCAAAAATTTCCTTATTCATTTCGAAAGTAATTAGCCATGTTTTTAGGCATATGTTGCATTCGTAGTTTATTAGGAAGTCTCTGCCTAGAATTCCGTCTGTGAAAATAGGTAACTTATCATTAACTATTTGGAATTTATGTGGTATTATTATTTATTATAATATTAGCATATGTGATACCTTCGGTTTCCATTTTACCTTCGGTTACACCATTTATGATACAGTTCTCATTCATGTGAATAAGTATGTTTGGCTTTAGTGCGCTTTCTTTTAATATAGTATCTACAATTAATGTTACAGGTTTGTCACAAACATCTAATTTTAAAATTACAAGGTTCGTATAATTTATATCGCAATTGAATATTTTCATTGCTGGCTAGCTAGGTTCATTGGCAGAGCCTGAATGTGACCTACATTCTGGTTCACGTTTGTTCTAGTGCTCTGATTTGTTTTGTTTGTTCCATCTGTACTTTGTTGGTTGCACCCGATGCCGGCTCTAAGCCGTTTTCCGCAAACATCGCATTTCTGTTTGGATTTGCGTTGCTAAAATTAGTATCGGAGTTATTTCTCCAGTTATTTTTGTATTGAGTTCGGTTCTGTGGATAGAACCGCTGATTCGGAGCAAAAGAAAATTGTCCGTAACCGAACATTTGCTGTGACCGGTTATGCCACTGGTTAAAATTTGGTCGCATATGGCGGCCTTGACTTTGATTTGCCTGAATAGGCATTTCTTGGTTATTTTGATTATTCCAACCACGCTGTGTCTGGTGGCGTGGCTGAAAAGGCATATTGAAGAACGGCTTTGGTTGTTGTTCAAATTGCCAACCCTCGCCGTTATTACTTTGTTGTGTGTTCGTTTTGTTTGTTTGCATTCATATATATATATATATATATATATATATATATATATATATATATATATATATATATATATATATATATATATATATATATATATATATATATATATATATATATATATATATATATATATATATATATATATATATATATATATATATATATATATATATATATATATATATATATATATATATATATATATATATATATATATATATATATATATATATAATATAATTAAGTTTTAATAAATTATTTTTTTTACTTATCGTTTAAACCGTTGCAATTACCCTTTTGGCCGCTCGCTCTGCTGCCCAAGTTAGCGCGTCTTTTCCTACGTATCGGTAATAAAAGTGTTTTTTTCTTCGTTTCGAGAGCATTAAACACTTTCTTGGAATTTGAAGTTGTATTATTATTATTAGATATAGAACTTCACAGTTCGAAAAAATCTAGTGATTTTACATCTTATAACATGCACATAAATGGAGCGTCGTATTTCACTCAAATTTATATTCAAGAACATGTAAAATTATGTGATTTGAAAATCACATGGCATGAAATCGAATGAAATAAAAAACAAAAGATCGATAGAAACAGCGCGACTTGAACCGAGAAACATTAGGTCGCAAAGCACGGCAGTAATCGACTGTGCCATAGAAGCACATATCGGCTCGATGGATTATTGGTGCATATAAATCTACATAACGACTAATGGTAGCCGAATGCATATTACACTCGGAGCCTGTAAAGTTCTGTGGAAATGGAATATTTAGTCTTTTGACAAGTTAAACTGCTATGAATTGTGTCAGTTGTAGAATTACATCACCTGTAAAATTCATAATTTTTTTCTGTGTTTCTAGCAAATCTTCCATCCATACCGTTGGCTAGTAGTCACATGTAAGCTTCATTGCTTTGTATTTCACGCCACTTTTTCATTTGCGGATGAAACGGATGAAACGGAGCCTAATACCCGAAGATCACAACCACTAGATGACTCACTTTCTCACTTTCTTCTAAGCCCCTAACTTTTTTTTTTACTTTTTCATATCTTTTCCCGAGTTCACTATTTTCTGAGCTAAGTCCGTTTTTAACTGGGACTGAGCCTATCGTGCGGTGAACAATGTCACGGTCTGCCATGTGGCAGGTTCTTTTAGTTCTAACATATTTAGATGTAACCAATTTCGAATTTGGGTACTGAATGTCCGATTTATTTTTCGGATTGTACTTTTGTTCAAGTTACAATTTGGTTTTGTGTAAGTGTAAGTTTTACCGAGAAGTCTTGAGACTTCACAATTACATGTATCGAAGAATTTTTGGAAATAATTATTGGAGAAGGCTAATGTTTAATAAACATCGCTAGTTCCGATGGCATGGCAAGAACAATTAAAGTTATTTATTTTCCTTCGCGCGAGGCGGAAAATCCACGCCAGCGGCGCGCATGGTTTAATATGTTTATATTCATTGCGTTACTTTGCTTATGCGCTGTAAGCAATTCAACGGAGGACCGTTTTAGGTGACGAGCATAATTTCGGTCTCATCGGTCCAACTCATAAAATATTTAAAGTTTATGATTTGTAAAGTGCCGATGCATCAAATCATAAGACTGAATGTGCTACAATGTATGGCTGGTTACATTGTGTCGAAATGAAATGTAATATTGAAATTATTCTGAGTATACGGATTAGGATTAACGTGGAAAACGAGGTGGTTTTGTAATTCCACCACATTTTACGGTAATCTCATGGTGATTTTTCAAGATCGAATATTAACCACCGGGCAGCACCCCTTACCCATATCCGTTTTAGCTCAAATTTTACATGGGGACTTTCTATGTGCTTAAACTTTTGAGCACTACCGCTTTACGAAATTAGAGGTGATCCCAATATATTGGCACCCTTTTGTATATTAGAGCGGTAAAAAACAACGTGTTTTTTCGGTTACATCACTTATACCATCATATTTTCGGATCGGATTTGATGAAAAGTAGCCGGCAAACGATGTTTAGTGTCGTTCTAAAATCCAAGATGGCGACTTCCGGTTCATTGTTATCCCTTGAAAACCTTTAGAATATGGGTATTTTCGAATCGGATTTGATGAATAGGTGTCGGAAATCATTGTTTAGTGTCTTTCCAAAATCCAAGATGGCGACTTCCGGTTCTTTGAAAACATTTAAAATATGGGTATTTTCGGAAAGGATTTTATGAAATAGTGCCGGGAAACAATATTTAGGTTCGTTCGAAAATCCAAGATGGCGACTTTCGGTTTATTGATATTCCTTGAAAACACAATATGGATATTTTCGGAACAGATTTGATGTGTAGGTACCAAAAAACGATGTTTTAATTCGTTTTGAAATGCAAGATGATCCGGCGACATCCGGTTCATTGATGTTCCTTGAAAACTCTTACAATATGGATGATTTCGGAAAAGATTTGAAGTGTAGGTATCAGAAAATGGTGTTTGAGGTTGTTTCGAAATTCAAGATGGCGACGTCTGGTGTATTGGTGTACCTTGAATATGGGTAATTTCGGAACGAATATTATGAATTGATATCCGAAAACGGTATTTGAGTTATTCCGAAATTCAATATGGCGATTTTCGGTTTATCGAACTTCTTTGAACACTCTTACAATATGGGTATTCTCGGAACGGATTTGATTAGTAGGAACCGAAAAAATATGTTTGAGGGCTTTTCGGAGTCCAAGATGGCGACTTCCGGTTTACAGATATTCATTCAAACTCTTGTAGTTGAGATACTTTTGGAACAGATTCAATAATAACATCCAAGAAAACAAGGTTGGAGTTTGTCCCGAAATCCAAGCTGGTGGCGAGGAATATGGCGACTTCTGGTATTCCTTGAAAACACTTACAATATGGATAATTTCGGAACGGAATTGTTGAGTAGATGTTGGAAACGGATGATTGAGGTGGTTCTGTATTCCGCCATTATGGAATACAGAATCACCTCAATCATCGTTTTCCGACATCTACTCAACAATTCCGTTCCGAAATTATCCATGTTGTAAGGATTTACAAAAAAATAAATGAACCGGAAGTCATTATCATGAATTTCGATACGACTCCAAACATAATATATATCGTGTGAAATAGAAAAGTGTCCTGCAAATAGCATTGACTTTACGTCTGCTCAGCGGATTATATTGATCCGTGAGTTTGCAACAGCAGTTCAACAAAATCTGCTGATGCACTGATGAGTCTAAGACGAAACGTAAACATGCAAAATGGTTTTGTGCGCCAAGCATAAATTTGGGGGAAAGATACACTTTTTCCTCTTCAAAAGACCCTACAATATGGGCATTTTCGGAACGGGATTGATTAGTAAATGTCGGAAAATGATGTTTGAGGTGGTTCTGAAATCCAAGATGGCGACTTCCGGTTTATTTGCAATCTATGAATGCCACTACAATATGGGTATTTTTGAAATGGATTTGATGAACTGGGACCGGAAAACAATGATTGAAATCGAATCGAAATTAAAAATAATGACTTCCGGTTCATTGATATTCTTTGAAAATCCCTACAATATGGATATTTAAGAATGAATTTGATGAGATATCGAAAAAAGATGTTTGAGGTGGTTCCAAATTCCAAGATGGTTCTTCTGGTTCAATAATATTGAAAACACAATATGCGAAAACACTTAAAATATGCGTAATTTCGAAACGGAATTGATGAGTAGATGTCGGCTAGCCTTATGCACACGCGCTCTTAATTTTGCGCTGAGACAAATTTACTTTCATTCTCATAAGATATCCACGCACATGCGACGTGCTTTAACCGTTCTCAAGAGAATTCTTTGGCATATTTACGTACCGCACCAAAAACTGATGCACGCTTTATTGTATAATCTCATCGCATTCTGCCAAGAACGAGGCTCTAGCGCTCTCGTCTCATGAGATAGCGCGGCGCTCTTTTCATGCGATCTACGAGTAGTTTGTGCGTTATTTCATTCTCTTCATTTCTTCCTTTATGATAGGAAGTTAATTTCTTACACAAGAAACGTAAGCGTACTTTACGATTTGTAGCTGAGTTTAGATTCAATTACAAATAAATGCTGGCCAAGAAAGCCGTGCACATTTGGCGCAGTTCGTAGCGTGATATATATTCAAATTGAAGATACTGTATTCGATATCAGTTAGTGTGATTCTGAAATGCTACATAATGAATCAATAATTTTCCAATGAAACGAGCCACTTTTTATTCGATTGTATAGTGAGTTTTGAAAATAGATGGTTACAAATTTCAGTATGTATTCATTTAGTTTGAAACACCCGATTAAGTATTTTTGAACACAAACAATATTTACAAGTCAGGACTCGAACGTAATACGCCTGGCTTCTTAGACCAGCGTCCTATACTCTAAACCGCAAATCGAATATAAACATCTAGTTCAAAATCTGGACTCGAGTTTCACAATGCAAAAATTATTTAGAAACATCTGTTTTCCAAGAACCGTGTAGAAATAACCGCAAAAACCGAATGAAAACTTAGTCAGCCGAAATAAGTGTTTTTATATGGTACTTGTATATATAGTTATTTTGTCGACATTGCTGATAATCTGGGATTCATTTTCTTCCTGTTTTTGCAAAGAACTAGAAAGTGATACTGGTAGTGGAAAAAATCCGGGCAGTTTTTTAAATTCGTCTATCTCCTCAAAAGGTATATTAGTTTGCAGTTGTTATGGTCTTGTATTCCAGAAGTTCACGACTTTCCCACACATTACATTGTAAAACTAGAAAATCTTGATTATGGTGTACCTTTTATCAAGCAGAAGCATGCATTCAGTATATTTCAAATTACTTAACTTAATGTCGTTGTCTGCAACAAATCTTGGTTTCCGTATAGAAGAAACAATTGCCCAAATTTATTTATCAGCTGCCAAATGGGCTATGATTATGTAAACTTCGAAAAGTCTCTTGATCATTTATTTATCATTTATCATTTTTTTGTCGTGAATACGACTTACTTTACTATGGGGTGCCTTTTTAAAATTAGCCATATAGAAGAATGGGCAGAACTAAATCGTTAATATCTCGACTTGTATTATTTGTAGCAACATAATTCTTTCACCATTTCATCATAAATATGATCAGGAATTTAGGATAATATTTTGAACAGTGTGAGATAACCACAAACAACTCAAAAATTAAGTTTTCTCCAAATTTGCAAAACAATGCGGAAAACTCTTTACTTTCGCTTGGGTTTTTCGCGCAAGGACGACGATTTTGAGGTAGTCAAGCACATATCTTCAACTGAATGCGTATAAAAGGGAAACTGTGGTGAAACTCGATCATTTCTTCCTGTGCGTTCGATGGAAGCAGACGTCGTGGGAGTTAAACCTTCAACCAGCAGCGACGGAGAGTGCACCTTCTGCGTGGTTAAAACCTCAAACGCTCAGGACGCAACTCTTATTTGCTTTTCGGTAGTCGTAACGGGGAAGTTCAAGTTTCAGATTTTAGTTCCGCAATATAGGTTTAGAATTCAGAGCCTGCGTGCTGAAACTGGATTCTGGAACTGTATTTCAGAACTGAAATTGCAGTTCTAGAATTGAAACTGGATTCTGAGCCTGTTATTGGTTCTAAATTTAGTTCTTGAACTCAAGGTCCAGTTCTTTATTCCAGACTTCTTCTATTCGGTTCTTTTTAGAACCATAATAATACTCCTATAGAATTATGCGGAAATTTACTTTACTGTACTCTATACAATCCATTCTGGTAGTCATGCCGAAAAATCGTCTTCAAGTTTCAAAGCTTAGTTCCGGAATATGGGTTTAGAATTCAGAGTCTGCGTGCTGAACTAACTCCATCACGAACGCTTTCATAAAAAGTTTTTTTTCACAACCACCATTATTTTATTATAAAGAATTATACTGCTTATTTCATAATATTTAATTGCGTTTCAGAATGTTTAATGTAACTAATCTGTAATCGCATCTAAGCGCATCGTTTAAATTTCTAGAAATAGAAGAGGGGAAAGTTGCACAATTCAAACAATCGATCAACTACCAATTCGAATTCGGAAGCATAAATAAAGTGTGTCATATTCGAATTCACGACATCCAGTTATGTCTCTGACATTACACACCCGTACTTTTTTTTCATCTAACTATTTTTTTTCGGTAAAGATCTCGAAAATATTCGACACGTATTTTTTTATTTCAATACGGTACGTGGAATTTTCGAGATATGATTTTTTGAAATTTCGCGTTTTCAAAAAGAGCCTTTTTTCAACAGCCTATACTGTAAAATCTAATAAAGATACAAAAATTCGTCCAAGACATGAAATATGCGTCTTTTCTTAAGCTTTCGAATAAGCGATTCCATTAAACAACCTTTAAAGTTAAAAATTAATCAACAAATAAAAAGAATTCCAACTTGGGCCTAATGTTTTTTCTTGTTTTTTTTTGTTGAAAAACGAAGCCTTAGGGGTTTAACTCAATCTTGACAAAGTTTCAGAGTGGAATGATCAATCCTTTCGAAGCAGTAAATTTTTCAATTACGACCCGCACGCGCGGAGCTTACCGCAGCCCAATTCGCTCGGATACGGGCTTTTTTTTCTTGTTTTTTTTGTTGAAAAACGAAGCCTTAGGGGTTTAACTCAATCTTGACAAAGTTTCAGAGTGGAATGATCAATCCTTTCGAAGCAGTAAATTTTTCAATTACTACCCGCACGCGCGGAGCTTACCGCAGCCCAATTCGCTCGGATACGGGCTCAACTTGTCGACACATGTCGCGCCGCAGATCAAATCCTAACTTTGTCAGTTTATTGTTATCAACGTTTTAGACAGAAAACGAGTAAAATTGGGACAAAGGATTTACGTGAGTAATAGAATAATGGTGACATAATTGGTTAAAATGATTTGATTGGTTAAAATTTGGTACAACTAATCGACTGTTCTTTTAACTAATCTGTCATTTTTTATTTATCGTGCTGGCAGCTTAGCAACGACAGCTAACAAAGACACGCACCACAAACAAGTACTGAAACGTTTCAGTTGAGCAATACCAAACACCTTGAGCGAACAACGAATCGTTTCAATTAGGTGTCACTCTTGCAATTGAGCAAAGACACAATCCCAGCGAAGTTACTTGTATGCATGAAAGCAAAAAAATGTTTCAGTTGTTTCAACCAATTTTTCAGTTATTTGAACTTAAGACGCCAATTGCAATTAATATTTTTTACTGTTATTCTCTTCGGGGTGTAGCTAATCGTTCACTGCTTGAACAACGAAATTTTACCTAATTAACTGCTTATATCTTTATCACTAAACTCACAAAGGATATAGAAATGAACCAAAAGATTACAATTCTCAAAAGGGAACTCACCAGCAAAATGGTCACAGGGAATCAGGAATTCTTTTTTCACTTGCAGAATGGCTCGCTGGTAAACCTAATGCTACAGATACAATTTCAAGAAAATACAAATAGTACCACTTCACTTTAGCAGCAAATTTTTAAGCGTTAAGCGGTTTTAATAACATTGACATGAACTGTCCTAGAATACATTACTCTCGAATGAAATTAAAAAAAATATACTCTAAGAATATCTATTTAACACATGGAAAACTTGTTTTACAATTAACTGTTATATTCTTCTTCATACTTTCACTTACATAAAACGACCACTACGTAACTATAAATGACGTTCATTTACCATTGAAAATTTTCAATATGAAACGCTTCTGGTGAAATGAAGAGGTTTTTTGTTCTGCGTTTTGCTGTCTTCGTTCTCCGCCAAGTGACAGCATTTGAATACAACAGTTTTGGTTACCTGAATGGTTATAACTAAATCAACAGATATGTTAGTTAAATCAATAACATTTTATTTGAAACAACCAGGGCGTGAAACAACAATTGCAATATTGTAATTTTGTGATCTGCGGGTTCTCCGTGCAGTTGCAATTTTTCTATGATTTGTTTTTTCTGGCTTACAAAAACTCAATACTTCAAACGTGTCCTGGGAAGAGATAACTTTCATTTATAATTCCTTGTCTCCGTTGGGCTCAACATAAGGAAACGATTTTGTTCCAGAAATAGATTTACATTTTTTGAAACGATTTTTAAGAAATTTCTCTGCTTTTACATAACCTTCCGAACATTCCGAATTTTGGACACTTTCGACTGGATTCTATTTGAATGTAGATTTGTTTATCGGCTATGCAGTCAATAATGGATTAAAACGATTATTTTTGTTTTAACACCCAACGTTTCGACGCTACTGGTTTGCGTCTTCTTCAGGGGAACTGTATTTAGAAATAGACGTTACAAACTATGTTCAACTAATCACAATTATGAAAAGAGTTACAAAAACAGGTTATCGTTCTTCGTCAAAAACACTCTTGTAGGTGTCAATAGTCATACGGTGGAGATTCAGCTTCTGGTATAACTACAAAAACACATATAACAAATATTCACAAGAAACAAACAGGGCTACTTACAAAAATTACAATAAAATTGCTCATTAAAATTTGTCTAGAAACACAAATTAAAAAACTTTGGCTATGGTCACTATCTTTTGTGTTGGCGGATTTATTTTTCTTCTCTCTGATTTCTATCTATGGTACATAATGAAATATTTCGTTGCTTGGCGGTAAAAAAGGGTTATGATATCTTAGAAGTATTTCTTGTGAAACAATTCCTAATTGTATGCAATATTGCTGCGTATACTACACTAAGACCATCTGTGTCTGTACGATTGTTAACAGTATGTGATGTATTGGTTATATGACACATTTCTAGATATGGGAGAGCTGATGAACGGAAAGAGCGATCTACTACTGTGGTCTTATCTATTGCGAATCTGTGTTCGTGATCAATGCAATGTTCTATTAGCGCAGTTTGTGCTCTAAGAGATGTGATCTGATTATCTGTGTGAGTATGATCTTGTATGATATGTTCTAATTTGTTTACATTTGATTTATGCCCTGCTAGCCTGACTTTTAGAGAATTTTTGGTCATGCCGATATAGCAACTTTCGCAGTTGTTACATGGTATTTTGTATATAACATTATGTTGTTGCATTATAGGTACGGGATCTTTAACTTCACTATAGAGTGAACCTACGGTATGTATCTGCCTGCAGGCGCATCTTACAGAACTGTAGTCTTTCTTCAAAACACGGATGATTCGTGACCCATTCTCAACAAAGCAAACAACACCTTGATTAGGTTCAAAAAATCAGTTCTGAATTTGGAGATCAGGCAAACTTTTCACACCATCAGTAAGTTACAGAAACATCGGAACAATGTGTTAACAACAATAGCCAAATTAACTAGCGAAACAACAGTATTAAGGTTTAAAAATACACAAGAAAACAGTTTCTTACGCCAATTGAACAATCGGGACCGAAAAACAGATAAAAAATATCGCAAAATAATAGCATTATCTATACACGAAAATAACACACAACCATCCATAAATGAGAAAGCAATTCTAAACACAACGACAGTACAACTTCCAAAAGACAGCATGACACTACTAAGCCTTGGACCAAAATATGCATTACCTATATGCTCAGTATCCCGAATTCCCGTTTACCACCTCATCGCTGATGTTGAATCAATATTACACACAATTTCAGACGAAACCATACAAAATCAAAGTAGGTGCAGAATATCCAATATTATTCAACATTATACCTGGTCGGTTTCGAAGGTTTATCGGGAAAAAATGAACCTCTTGCCCGTTTTTGTTCTACTGCATATACAACCACTAGGAAATTTCTCAATGAGCATCCTGAAATCTCGATACTTTCGTCGGATAAAGGAAACCGTTCAGTCATCATGTACACGAAAGACTATGAAGAGAAAATGTATGCATTAGTAGCAGACTCAAAAACTTATCAAAAAATTAAAAGAGATCCAACATCGACCTTCCAAACAAAAAATAACCAGCTAGTTACAAAATTAGCAAATCTCAAACTGATTGATAACAAAACAGCAGGACAACTACGAACTTATAATGCCATCTGTCCTAGAATATACGGCCAACCAAAAGCACACAAAAACAGTCTTCCGTTGAGACCGGTTGTACCAAATGTTACTGCAGCTACATACAAACTATCCAAATACATATCAAACATACTAAAAGAAGCTACCTCCAGCAGATATGACATAAAAAACTCATTCGAATTTTGTAAAATGATTAACAGTATAACATTACCGCCAAATTACACAATGATCTCTCTAGACGTGATTTCATTATTTACAAACATATCGATACAGCTCGTAAATAGAAACATCATCGAACGCTGACCAGAAATAATAACGATAACGATAACCTGTTTTTGTAAGTCTTTTCATAATTGTGATTAGTTGAACATAGTTTGTAACGTCTATTTCTAAATACAGTTCCCCTGAAGAAGACGCAAACCAGTAGCGTCGAAACGTTGGGTGTTAAAACAAAAATAATCGTTTTAATCCATTATTAACTGCATAGCCGATAAACAAATCTACTTCCAAACATTTGTATATGACTGAAATATTAGATAGAGAAGATGCTTTCCTAGCCCACTCGTACAATTCATTCGCGGTCGAAATTTGACAATTCTTGATCATTTGTAAACTTGCGCGACGTGCCATTCTTTTGATAGTTCCTCCAGCATCGTCGCATGCCGTCAGAAAAATAGATGCATTTGCGTATATGTGGATAGTATTGTGAAACATATTGATTAAGAGCTTCGAGAAAAACATACACAGCTATTGCGTCATGTTTCTTGCAATCAGAAATAATTACTAATGTTTTATGTTTTGTTCCAATGAAAGCCAGTTTTGGCGTTTTGAATAACGAAGGCGTAATTTTCCGCAAAATCACAAATTATTAAACTTTCGCCACTCTTCAAATTTCTTTTCACATTTTGAAAATATGAAGTTTGTTTTCGAGCAATGAAAGAATGCTTGAGAAATATTCTTGCAGCTTTGCAAAAATTTTCGATAAACTTATCAGTAGCTGTTGTTATTTATTTCCAGACATGTTTTTGGTTTCATAACCCATTGTTTGTGCGTGACTTTTTTTACTTCATTCTTTTTGAAAACTACGTGTAAATTTTTTTGTATATCTGAACATTAGTTCGACATTTTTTACATTGCCCAAAAAAGCATTTTTCACTAGGGTTTTCATCTTAAAAATGTAGCAATATATCTTCGTAGTGGCAAACACGATAATCGATGCTGATCATTAATTTGATTTCATTTTTTCATCGCGATCTTAACTGAAACGTAGCTAATAATAAACTGACAAAGTTAGGATTCGATCTGTGGCGTGACATGTGTCGACAAGTTAAGCCCGTATCCGAGTGAATTGATTTGCGGTACGCTCCGCGCGTACAGGTCGTATTTGAAAAATTCACTGCTCCGAAAGTATTGATCTTTCCACTCTGAAACTTTGCCAAGATTGAGTTAAACCCCTAAGGCTTCGTTTTTCAACCAAAAAAAGAAAAAAATTAGGCCCAAGTTTGAAATTTTTGTCGTGAGTACGACTTACTTTACTATGGGGTGCCTTTTCAAAATTAGCCATATGGAAGAATGAGCAGAACTTATTCGTGAATATCTCGACTTGTATTAACGGCAGAAACATAATTTTTTCACCATTTCATCAGAAATATGATCAGGAATTTAAGGTAGTATTTTGAACAGTATGAGATAACCACAAACAATTCAAAAATAAAGTTTTCTGAAACTTTGAAAACAACGCAGAAAACTCTTTACTTTTGCTTGGCTTTTTCGCGCAAGGCGACGATTTTGAGGTAGTCAGGCACATATCTTCATCTGAATGCGTATAAAAGGGAATCTGTAGTCGAAAATCGATCAATATTTTGTGTTTTGTTTTCAACGAGTACAAGGTTGAACCTTCGAAACATACCAGTGAATTGGAGAAGATGTCGTTAAAGGCGGCCGACTGTAATAGAGACAGTTCGGGGCGGTCCGTGAAGCGGAAGAAAACTACAAGTTCCAGAGGATCATCTGTCAGCCATGTGTCAGTTGCTACAATGAACACCTACGCTTCGCAGGATATTGACAACAATCCGAATGCAGATCCGGATAATATGGATAATGCCACTTGGAAAACAGTAACCAGAAAAATCTAGCTTCCACCGTTGATGATTGTCAATGCTGATTAGCACTCATTGCGGAAGGCTCTACATTCATTGAACGTCGCACCAACATTCAAGCTATGCAGCTTTGGGTCCAAGCTGCTTTGCAACTCACAGGACGAGTATGATCTGGTAATGAAACATCTCCAGGAAACGAAAGCTGAATTTTCACTCATGATAAGCCGAGTGAAAAACCATACAAAGTTGGGCTGAGAGGACTTCCGTCAGTCAGCGAAGAGTCACTGATGAACATCTTATCAAATCTTAAAAAACCGGCTCTGGCAATTCTTCGAATGAAACGCCGAGAAGAGGATAAACGCACGTACAGAGACGCATTGTACCTAATTCACTTCAAGAGAGGTACGACCACGTTGAAGCAGCTAAAGGAACTGAAGGCCATCGTGAAATGGGAGCCCTACCGCAACAAACGCAGAGATCTTACTTACTGCATGAAATGTCTACACCTCGAGCATGGTACTCAAAATTGCCACATGATTAACCATTGCAACCGCTGCGGATCGAATCATGCTACCAATGAGTGCGCTATGGATGGAGAATCTACCCACGCTGTGCAAATCGTGCTGAGCCCCACGAAGCAACCGAACGAGCTTGTCTGAAACGTGCTGAGTTCTTGAAGCTACACCTTAGCGACAACCATCGAAAAAGAAGGTTCCACCTGTACCGCCATTGGACCCAGTGAATTTCCCCAGGCTGAATAATCTACCGAATTCAATCCTCCCGCCACCTGGTTTCAAAACTACTGATGATGGCCCAAGTGTAAACTGTACTCCGCTATTTACTTCTGTGGAGTTGATAAAAATTTTCGTCGACATGAGCTCTGCGCTCCGTGGTTACAAGACGAAAATGGAGCAGATTCAAGTGCTCGATTCGTTTATTATCCAATACGGTATGTGAAACATTAAAAGTGATGGATTGGAATGCCTGCTCAATGCGTCCAAAGCAAGTTGAACCATCGGACTTCGTGAGAACACAGCGCGTCGATGTGTGTATTATCACGGAAACACATTTGTCACCAAAGATGTCTTTCTCAATACCGAACTACTTCATCATTCGCCTGGATCGAACCCACTCTAGAGGCGGTGGTGTTGCGATTGCAGTCAGAAGCGGTGTGAAGTTTGCTGTACTTCCGAGCTTTGCTACGAAATTCATCGAGTCGCTAGGAGTTGAATTGGAAACGACGATCAGAAGGATAAAATTCATCGTAGCATACTGCCCTAGATGGTGCTCACCGAACCAAGGAACTCAATCACAAATAAGAAATGATCTGCAGAAGCTGACAAGAGGACGAAATAAATTCATTATCGCCGGTGATATCAATGCCAGACATAAAAAATTCCAGAAATATTCGGAATGAAGCAGTGCTGAACAACGACCTTCAAAACGGCTACTACACTATCCTGAGTCCAGATAGTTCAACGTATGTTGGGACCTGATCCATCATCGACCTGTTTATCATCAATCTTGCTGAGAACATCTCTCATCCTGTCATCATTAAGGATCTCAGTTTCGACCACTATCCTGTTGTGGTGGAAGTTGAGTCCGGTGCTGAAACCCAGCAACGTACTCGACGTGATTATCATCATGTCGACTGGTCAGCATTCAGCAGCAGTGTGGACAACAACATTAACTACTATCGCCATCCAGAATCAGCAGAGGACATCGACAGATAAATAAATAAAGTAGAACGTGCCATCGCCAGAGCTCGTGAACTAAACATAAGAGAAATACCAATATTCCGTAAATCTATCACCATTGATTCTACCGCTAAAACATTAATTAGGTTAAGAAATATTATACTAATATCATTAGGCAAAGAATGAACGATTTATAAAACGGGGAATTCTCAGACCATATCAATAAGCTAGATAATTATTCTAAACCTTTTTGGAAATTGTCTAAACTTCTCAAAAACAAGCCGAAACCGATACCATCTCTTCGTCTGAATGACTGTTTACTCATAACACCGGTTCAAAAAGCAACTGCTTTAGGTCAACATATTGTTAGTTCCCATTGTCTCGGTGAAGACATGGTCAATCCTCATGAAACTACTGTTTCAGCCACTGTCGAAACTCTTGATAGAATGCCTTCCATATTTGCTGCTAATCACAGAATCACAGAAAAAGAATTGAAAAAATCCATCAAAAGATAAAAAAAATATGAATATCAATGTTTGGTCCTTAGCTACTTTCCCTCTAGTTGGAAAGTGGCCAAAGTGATCCCAATGCAAAAGCCTGGAAAGGATCTCACCTGTCCGAAGAGCTATCGTCCGATCAGTCTCTTATATTCTCTGTCCAAATGTTCAAAAAAATAATCCTGTCCCGTTTGTTAGATTTTGCAGACACCAATAACACTTTTCAGGAAGAACAATTTGGGTTTAGAAGAAGTCGTTCTACTATTCACCAGTTGGTCAGAGTCAATAACACTCTCTCAAGAAATAAAGCTGTTTCGAAAACATCTGGCATGATTTTGTTAGACGCTGAAAAAGCATTTCACAATGTCTGGCACGATGGCCGAATTCATGAAATGCATCATCTCAACTTCCCAACCTATCTAGTCAAAATAGTCAAAAAGAAGTTTTGAAGTCTTTGTTAACAACTTATCATCGGATAAATTTCATGTTCCCGCTGGTGTTCCTCAAGGTAGTATCCTTGGCCCAATATTATTCAATATTTTCACGTCAGATATTCCGGCACTTCCGGGTGATGGCGTACTCTCACTGTTTGCCGATGACACCTCCGTCATCTACAAAGACCGCGTAATTCGTTTATTAGTAAACAAAATGCAAAGCGGAATGGATGTACTGGTTGATTATTTCAGCAGTTGGAAAATATGCATCAATGGATCTAAAACTCAAGCTGTCATATTTCCCCACTCTGAATCTCCCGACTTTTCCCACCTGAGAATAACAAAATTAAAATAAATGGCTCTGAAATTGATTGGTTGAAGGAGGCAGTTTATCTAGGACTGACCATGGATAAGAAGTTTCTCTTTAGGTCATATGTGGACAAAATAGTGTTAAAATGCAACATTTTATTGAGATCTCTCTACCCATTGATTAACAGAAAACCTAAATTATCAACTCAAAACAAACTAGCTGTTTATAGGCAAATAGTTTATCCAGTCATTGAGTGTGCAGTTCCAGTTTGTAAAAATTGCGCTAAATGTCATAGAAATAAGCTCCAAGTCGTTCAAAACAAATTTTTTAAAATGAATCTGAATCTACCTCTATGGATTATAACTTCTTATGTACATACTTCTTGTTCGTTGGATGAAAGCAGACGTCGTGGGAATGATTATATCAACCAGCAGCTTCGGAGAGTGCACCTTCTGCGTTCTCATTTGCTTTCCGGCCGTCAAACCGAGAGGACGCATTCAACCAGCAGCGACGGAGAGTGCACCTTCTGCGTGGTTGAAACCCCAAACGCTCAGGTCGCAACTCTCATTCGCATTCTGAAACTGGATTCTGGAGCTATATTCCGGAACTGGTTTCAGTTTCGAAATTGTAGTTCTATAATTGCAACTAAATTCTGAGTCTGCTCTTAGTTCTAAATTTAGAACTTGAACTCAGGTCCAGTTCATTATTCCAGAATTTTTCTATTCGGTTCTTTTTAGAATCATAATAATACTCTCAAAGAACCATGCGAAATTTTACTTTACTGTACTTTATACAACCCATTTTGGAAAAGAGCCCTTTTTTAACAGCCTATATTTAAAAATCTAATAAAGATACAAAAGTACAGGTGTGTAATGTCAGAGACATAACTGGATGTCGTGAATACGAATAAAACTGACACTATTTCTTTATACTTTCGAATATCAATTAGTTGATCGATTGTGTGAATTGTGCAAGCTTTCCTCTTTTTCACTACTAAAATTTGAAACGTACATTAAACATTCTAACACACAATTAATATTACGAAATAACCAGTACAGTTTTTCATGATAAAATAATGGTGGTTCTGAAGGGGCGGATAGGGTCTAACACTTTTGAAAAATCATTTATTTTTTTTTCTTTGTATTTTCTTATAGTAAAACATTTCAAGAATATTCTGTGAAATTTTCATGCCCATCAGAACAAAACTCAGCAAGTTATGGGCATTTATCTTCGTTTATCTCATACTGCGAAGAAATAAGAACTAGGCGCATAGGCCAAAAAATTCAATCAATTTCAGAGCCATTTATTTTAATTTTGTTATTCTCAGGTGGGAAAAATTGGGAGATTTAGAGTGGGGAAATATGACAGCTTGAGTTTTAGATCCATTGATGCATATTTTCCAACTGCTGAAATAATCAACCAGTACATCCATTCCTCTTTGCATTTTGTTTACTAATGAACGAATTACGCGGTCTTTGTAGATGACGGAGGTGTCATCGGTAAACAGTGAGAGTACTCCATCACCCGGAAGTGCCGGAATATCTGACGTGAAAGTATTGAATAATATTGGGCCAAGGATACTACCTTGAGGAACACCAGCGGGAACATGAAATTTATCCGATGATAAGTTGTTAACAAAGACTTCAAAACTTCTTTTTGACTATTTTGACTAGATAGGTTGAGAAGTTATGATGATGCATTTTATGACTTCGGCCATCGTGCCAGACATTGTGAAATGCTTTTTCAGCGTCTAACAAAATCATGCCAGATGTTTTCGAAACAGCTTTATTTCTTGAGAGAGTGTTATTGACTCTGACCAACTGGTGAATAGTAGAACGACCTCTTCTAAACCCAAATTGTTCTTCCGGAAAAGTGTTATTGGTGTCTGCAAAATCTAACAAACGGGACAGGATTGTTTTTTCGAACATTTGGACAGAGAATATAAGAGACTGATCGGACGATAGCTCTTCGGACAGGTGAGATCCTTTCCAGGCTTTTTTATTGGGATCACTTTGGCCAAGTAGCTATGAACCAAACATTGGATCACTAGAGGGAAAGTAGCTAAGAACCAAACATTGATATTCATATTTTTTTATCTTTTGATGGATTTTTTCAATTTTTTTTCTGTGATTCTGTGATTAGCAGCAAATATGGAAGGCATTCTATCAAGAGTTTCGACAGTTCAATGGCCCGACACTATCTTTCAAACGAGCCTAAGTTTGTTAAAATCGGTTCTGACATCTCTAAGAAATTTGAGCGCGTATAAACATCTTCGAAAAGTGCACACACATACACACGCAGACATTTTCCGATCTCGTCGAACTAAGTCGAATGGTATATAACAATATGGGTCTCCGAGGCTCCGTTCAAAAGTTGGTTTTTCCAGCAATTCTAATACCTTTCTTTAGAGAATGGCAAAAACTTTAAACGCATTTACCTCGAAAGCAGGTTTTGAAAGTCCGTGTCCATCATCATTAAAAAAATACTGCACCAATTTTGTTCAAAATTTGTACTTTCTACATATAAAAAACCAGACCCCAACGTTTTCCTTTTCGTTGTTTGTTACTTTGGGGAGATTTTACATATACAAAATGGCGGATTTTGTCGTGAAAAATCGTAGTTTTCACTTTGAACAATCACCAAAAATTAAAAAAAATCAAACAGAAACGTTGGGGTCTAGAATAACTTCTACTCTTACTATGCTGCTTTGATTTGTTCACAAATCACAAAATGTTGTTCGAGTGATGCTTTTTAACATGCGAAACATTTGAATTTATTTTGTTGAACGATAATTCTTAAAAAAATATCGAAAAATTAATTATATTGGTTCCCCTTTTATACGCAATGAATATGTGCCTGACCACCTCAAAATCGTCGCGTTGGCGCGAAAAAGCCAAGCAAAAGTAAAGAGTTTTCCGCGTTGTTTTTAAAGTTTCAGAAAACTTAATTTTTGAATTGTTTGTGGTTATCTCACACTGTTCAAAATATTATCTTAAATTACTGATCACATTTTTGATTAAATGGTGAAAGAATTATGTTTCTGCCTTTAATACAAGTCGAGATATTCACGATTAAGTTCTGCCCATTCTTCCGTATGGATAATTTTGAAAAGGCACCCCATAGTAAAGCAAGTCGTATCCACGACAAAAATTCGTGCAAGACATGAAATGTGCGGCTTTTCCTTAACTTTCAAATAAATGATTTCAAGAAACATAATAATTGTTTATTCAATGAAAAAAGCGAGGGGGGTGGTGAATTTTTGAGATGACACTAAATATACGTTTCATGCAAATCTAAGACGTTTGGCATCAAAAAATAAATTTTAATTTTGGAAATCTAATGTAACCTTTACTGCCAAGCGCACTTCTTACCCATATCCGATTTTGCTAAAAAAGCAACGCGTTTCGTCAGTTACGTCACTTATACCATTAAATCTTCGGAACCAGAAGTCAGTGCCATTTGATCGTTGAACTCGATCAATGGTTCGACTTGCGCGAAAAAACCAAAAGTTTAAGTAGCTTTTAAACGAGCTTAAGTTTGTTAAAATCGGTTCAGTCATCTCTGCGAAAATTGAGCGACAAAAATATCTTCGAAAAGTGCGCACACACATGCACATACAGTCATTTTCCGGTCTCGTCGAACTGAGTCGAATGGTATATAACACTATGGGTCTTGGTTTTTCCAGCAATTCTAAAGGCAAAACGTATCGTATGACTGATTTTGTATGGAATGCACATATATATATATATATATATATATATATATATATATATATATATATATATATATATATATATATATATATATATATATATATATATATATATATATATATATATATATATATATATATATATATATATATATATATATATATATATATATATATATATATATATATATATATATATATATATATATACATGTGTGTGTGTGTGTTTTGTCACAGTAATATATGATCTTTGTTTTCTTTTATTTAAACCTCTCACTCTCCTCCAGGGTTGCGTTGTCATTTTTTCAAAAATCTTTATCCGGCGCAATAATCCATCTGTACCAGTGTTTCTATTACATATGTTTTAGGAAATTGTAATTAGGGTTGATTTAAGCGAGCAAAAAAAAACGGTCCCGCAACCACATTTTGTCATGTAAACCCCAGCCAGAATTCGGTATTTATCTGTATGAACAGTGATTTATCGGTATTTTGCGAGAACATATCTGTGTTATGGTATACAGGTCAAACATTGGTATACCTGGCAACATTGCCCCCTTCTCTCCTCAACTCTTTGCTCATCAGCTGGCGATTGTCTCTCTTACTCTCTTCCTCGGCGGTTCCGGCTAACTGATTGTATATTATATGTTGGATTGAATCAGAGGCTTGCGAGTGAAATTCACTCTGAAACACTCGCTGCTTGCCGTTTAAGACTGGACTATTGTTAATCATAACTTGTGCCTTATTTAGTCTCTACTGAAATTTGGTGCAGTTCACACTTATGTATGTCGTTTCTGTAATCAGATATTTGTTCGATATCAGTATACAATCGCATGCTTTAGACTCCGTACAGGTCTACTGAGCTTGCATATTAAAAGCATTGTAACGGAAAGTGTTTTAGTAATTGACCGGTTCCTGTGTTTAAAGTGAGTGAAACTACAGGTTTAAAAATAACTAGCAATTCTGTTGGAAAGTTGTTGAAAGTTGTGGAAAGATTCCTAATTGACATAAAAAATAAGAAAAATATCGTTTGGGATGCTGGAAATAGGACAAAATACTAAAGAAGTTCATCACTAAAATAATTCCAGCGTAGCAGTATTCAAAAATAGAATACTTACGATTAAGATTAAATGCAACCAATCGTAGTGCGGTTGAAATTGATCTAGAGAAAATTATTCATGCATGAGGTAAGCATGAGATCGATTCCAGTTTCTATTTTTGCGGGAAATTTCTATGTTGTTCTTAATAAACCTCTCTTTCGGCGGTTTTGGGTATTGTATATAAAACTAATAACATAAAATTAGTTGAAATCCCCCTTTAAGACAAATCAACTAAATTTCCATATTTATTAATTGGTTATTTTCGAAAAAATAAATTTAATTTCATGAATGTAAAGAATCACATTGTCATAATGTTTTTGGTAGACACGACGTAAATTAAAAGTAACTGCTCATAAATCCACATTTGATTTTTTTTGCATAATGCAACTGAACAAAAAACCTCACAATAACAACAGTTATATGACCCACGGCAAATAGACATACACTTCAATGCAAAAGTTTGGATCCATTTGGAAAAATAGACACTTGTACCGTTATATCTCCGGAAACGGAAGAGACAGCCTACATACTTGAAACCGATAGGTAGTAAAATACCGAGACAGATCAGTAATACACAATTGTGCTGATTGCTTAGTAATCAATTTAGTAGGTTTACATCAGCAAAGTGTATCTTTTAGTCGTGAATTCGCAAAATCTTGTGATTATCAATCATCCCGTTAGCTAATGCGTTTGCCGAAATTTCAAAATATTTGCTAACTTCTATAGAAATTTCGCGGGACGGCTGACAGTTATTTTCTGACGAAATATTTCGGAGAAATTTCCCTGTGGTCATAAGAAAAATATAATATTAGTCCGTAAGACGTAAGAATCTACGGTCTATTCAGTAAATATGATAACTACAAATTATTGCTGATTATTGAAATAAAGCATCTTACTTTCATTGTCGGGAAGTCGTTATAAGTTATGTCGCAAAGCTTCAACGACATGTCCGCCAATATATTCGACAATCGGCGTTTAATCCGGATTGCATTTTTGCATTTCTCTATAGAAAGGAATTAGAATTGCTGAAAAAAACGACTTTCGAACGGAGCCTCAGAGACCCATAATTTTATATACCATTCGACTCAGTTCGACGAGATCGAAAAATGTCTGTGTGTATGTATGTGTGTGTGCACTTTTCGAAGAATTTTTTACCGCTCAATTTTCTCAGAGATGGCTGAACCGATTTTAACAAACTTAGGCTCGTTTGAAAGCTACTTGATCAAGTTCGAAGATTAAATGGCTGTGACTTTTGCTTCCGCAGATAAAGGTATAAGTGACGTAACGGACAAAAAGTGTTGTTTTTAATCTCGCATGTTTCTCGGAGATGGCTTAAATATATATATATATATATATATATATATATATATATATATATATATATATATATATATATATATATATATATATATATATATATATATATATATATATATATATATATATATATATATATATATATATATATATATATATATATTGATATATATATATATATATATATATATATATATATATATATATATATATATATATTATATATATATATATATATATATATATATATATATATATATATATATATATATATATATATATATATATATATATATATATATATATATATTCTCTGAGGTCTTTTTTTATGCGAAGTTTCAGAGTTATGCGGTTTTTTTATGCGAAATTTCAGAGTTATGCGGTTTTTTTTTATGCGAATTTTTCGAGTTATGCGGATTTTTTTTATGCGGTTTTTTATGCGGTACGTAAATTCGCATAAAAAAAGACTTCAGTGTATTTCGAATTTCGAATATATCTATAAATTGTTTTAGCTGTAACATCTTCATTTTTCGAAAGACACGGATGGGATAGTCATCAATCTGTACGTTTTTAATGAGAGCTTTAAAATAAAAATTATCAAAAAAATCGAAACCCTGATTTTTTTAATATAATTTTTTTGGTTCATTTTGAAATTATTGAGTGAAAAATCAATTTCTTTTTCAGTGCATATATTTTTTAGAGTGCCCTATTGATTCCCTACAACTTTTTCCTGTACGCCATTTTTGTACGATGAACGGTTTCCGAATTACAACGAGAAGAACTTGATCATTTGCATGCACCCATAAACTGTTTCAGCTGTAACTTCTTCATTTTTCAAAAGGCACGGATGGGATAGCCATCAATCTGTAGGTTTTAATAACAGCTTTAAAATAAAAATCATCAAAAAAATTAAAACCCTGATAATTTTTTTTAACTTTGTCGGATTATTTTGTAATTATTGAGAAAAAAATCAAAAAAATTGTTCAGTGTATATTTTATTTAAAGTGCCCAATCGATTCCCTACAACTTCTTCCTGAACGCCATTTTTGTACAATTAACGGGTTTCGAGTTACAACGATTTAAAAAAGGCAATTTTTGTGAAATGCAAAAATACATACGCCCTTTTTAAAAATCAGTTGTGAGTCGGATTGACCTCTCCATCGGTTCAAAACTTATGGTTTGCCATACTGAAGCCATGTGCAAAGTTTCATCCAAATCGGAGAAGGTCGAGTCTGATTATCTGCTAAGCATTTCTGGAATTACTCTGTACAGTCTGTTACATAAGAGCGTGGTTACTGTTGAAAGAAAATGAAAAGACTCAGCACGAGAACACTTTTGAATATTGTTTTATTAGATCAAAAACTTTCATACAAATGCATTATTAGCCAGTTCAATCCCCTTCAAATCCAAATTTTGTGAATTCGACGAACAAGCTGCTTCAAATTGTGTGGCCGGTTCTTTTCTTTTTTCATAAATACGTTTATTTCTTAGGCAATATACATAAGTATTTCTTCGTCGTGGCATTTACAATACATAGTACCATAAACCTAATACATTTAGAATATCATATTAGTATGATGGTATTAATTAGTTAATCTAAACACTGTTTTTATCAAGCGAGTTGCTATTATAAATTACATTAAATAAAATACATTTATTTTGTACATGATCTTGTTTATATCAGTTCATCACTTTTATTTATATAATGTAGCTGGCTATTGGTTGAACTCATGAAAGAGAAAGGGGTCTAACATAAAATAAAATTTGAATTGGAACTCCAATGCACTTAATGAAATGATAATGAAGTTTCATGTAAGGAAGGTCACGACAAGCAAGAATGTTGCGAACTGGGACATTAGATAGTCTACCTTGGGTACGCAAGGAATTTATTAGTTGAGATTTGACATCACGATACTCCACGCATGTCCAAACGACATGATCAATATCGCGATAACTTTCGCCACAAGCACAATGATTAGTCTCTGAAAGTTCAATTCGAAGGAGATGTGCATCTAACGTGTAGTGATTGCCATTTACCGACCCAGATCATCTTCATCCCAAGAAGCTGGCCAACTGGCAAGTGTTCTTTGGTGAGACGCGCTATAGAATTCGTTGAAAGTAATCGGTTACTCATAAATTTCACCCTCAATAGCACCACTTTTGGCCAAACTATCGGCTCTTTTTAATTGCCTGGAATGGAGCAATGAGCCGGGACCCAAACTATTGTGATTCGATAATTATTATTCAATATGTCGTTCAAACACTATTTTTTTGCCCAACAAAAACGGTTCATTTTTGGCAGCAGCGTTTGAGTGAATGGCTTTAATTGCACGCAGACTATCTGTGAAGAGAAAATAATGGTTTGGAGATAATGTGACGATTACACTCAAACTATAATGAACTGCTGCTAACTCTGCTTTATAAACAGATGCTGGTTCTTGAAGCCTAAATGAAGCCGAAACATTATTGTTGAATATACTAAACCCAGTAGCCTCTTCAATTCGTGATATGTCCATGTAAAATATTTTCACAGAGTCAATATGCCTGTACTTACTTGGAAATATTTTTGGGATTTCCATCGAGCGTAAGTGGTCCGGGATTCTACTCACTTCGCGCTGCATGAATGTGTCGAAAAATAAAGTTGAGTCAGGGACATTTAGGAGAGTGTCACGGATAGGAATGTATTTTGGTTAAAATATACTGATATGAATCTTGTTTGAGATTGAAGCTCAACTAACCTTTCGAAGTTATTAATAACCAGGGGATTCAGTATCTCACATCTTAACTTCAAGACTCATTGTATGTGTCGAATGCATGCAGCCTAAAGCAATTCGCAAACAACGATACTGAATTCGCTAAAGTTTGATAATATGAAAGTTTGCAGCGGAACGAAAGCGTATATTTCATCCATCCATATTTCATCACTGAAAGTATCGTTGTCTGATACAATTTTATTAGATATTCCGGATGGGCACCCCACTAAAAGCCTGTTATTGTTCGAAGAAAATTTACTCTTTCTGGGCATTTTATTATCAGATACCTAATGTGTCCTCCCCACGTGCATTTGGAATCAAACCACACCTCGAGGTATTTGAAAGTCAAAACCTGTTGGATCATTCTTCCCATCATATGAAGCTGAAGCTGCGCGGGATCCTGCTTCCTTGAATAGACGACCAGCTCTGTTTTCTCCGCAGGGAATTCGATACCCAGATGAACAGCCCAAACGGACAAGTTATCTAAAGTCTCTTGCAATGGTTTTTGCAGATCAATAGCTTTGGGTCCAGTAACTGAAAGCACGCCATCATCTGCCAATTGTCTTAGTGTACATGTGGTTACTAGAAAGTTGTCAATGTCATTCACGTAAAAATTATAGAGGAGCGGACTGAAGCATGAGCTTTGCAGAAGACCCATGTAGCTAATTCTGAATGTTGCCAAATCGTCATGTGAAAAATACATGCATTTCTCTGACAAAAGGTTGTGCAAATAATTATTTATAATCGCTGGAAGTCCACGTTGATGGCGCTTGTCTGAAAAAACATTAATGGTAACTGAATCAAATGCTCCTTTAATGTCTAAAATACAGATGCCATTTGTTGTTTTTGAGCGAAGGCAATTTGGATGTCAGACGAAAGTAATGCAATGCAATCATTCGTCCCTTTATTTATACGGAAGCCAAACTGAGTATCTGACAACAAACCGTTCGTCTCGACCCAAGTGTCGAGACGTCGAAGAATAATTTTTTCGAACAATTTTCTGATGCAGGACAACATTGCAATGGGTCTATATGAGTTGTGATTGGAAGCTGGTTTCCCCGGCTTTTGAATGGCGATAACATTCACTTGCCTCAAGTCAGGTGGAACAATATTTTGCTCAAGAAACTTGTTGAAGAATTCCAACAAACGTCTTTTTGCAAGGTTGGGCAGATTCTTCACCAAATTGAATTTAATTCTGTCCAACCCAGGAGCGTTATTGTAACAAGACTATTGAGTGCTATGGAAAATTCCATCATTGAAAAGGGCTATCAATAGAACCATTATCTGGAGAAGACTCCCAAATAATGCTCTGCGTTGGAACAGAATCTGGGCAAACCTTCCTCGCAAAATCAAATATCCCTCGGTTCGAGTATTCCTTACTCTCATTTCCTACGTTACGATTCCTCATTCGTCTGGCCGTATTCCATAGAGTACTCATTGAGGTTTCTCTTGACGAACCTTCGACAAAATGTCTCCAATAGTTACATTTCTTGGCCCGAAGTATGCTCTTATATTTGTTTTCTAAAGTCAAGAATTTTTCAAAATTCGGAGGAGTTCCTCCTCCTTGTTTTAAATACGTCTTGAAAGCATTTTGTTTCGCGTGTTTAGCATCTGAGCACTCTTTGTTCCACCAAGGATTTGGAGCCCTTCTGTTAGACGATGCAAACGAGGAAGTCATATTCTTCAAGTGGGGGGAGTACTTTCATTAAAGTTCTTGAAGTACTACTTTGGTATTTAATCCAGTCAACATTTTTTGTCAAATCATATGGAATATTAACTGAATTATTAATGCATTCGTTACTGCTAATTGAGATGATGATTGGTAAATGATCGCTACCGTTTAAATCAGGAAATACTTTCCATGTGCAATCTAGTCGAATAGAAGTCGAGCAAAGAGATAAATCTAATGCACTTGGACGTGCAGGAGGTCTTGGGATCCATGTCATGCGACCCATATTTAATACCGTCATGCTAAAATTGTTGCAAATATTATATATCAATGATGATCTGTTATCATTGTAAACGGAACCCCACATAATTCCGTGCGAATTGAACTCTCCCAGAATCAATCGTGGAGCAGGAAGGGCTTCGACCATTTCATTAAGCTGTCGTTGTCCAACTTGAGCTCTTGGAGGAATATATACCGAGGCAATGCAAATGTCCTTTCCTTTTATGTTTATTTGACAAGCAACACCTTCTATACTAGAAGGCGAAAGAATGTTTAATCTATAAAAGGAATAACAGTTCTTAATTCCCAAAAGCACTCCGCCATACGGAGAGTCTCTATCGAGACGTATTATGTTAAAGTCAAAAAATTTAAGACTATGTTTGATGTAAGCCACGTTTCGCACAAAGCAAATACATCACATTTTTGACTATGCAACAAAACTTGAATGAATCATGTTTTGGCATGATGCTTCGACAATTCCACTGCAGGACAGTGATTGAATCATTTGTGGCGGATGACAAATTATCCATCAAACGATACAAAACCTGAGAGAACTGGCCATTGAGCTGATAACTGTTTCAAAAAAGTTCTAACTATTGGAAGGAAGGCCGTTGTGATGATCTTCAGAGGTTCAGAAATATTGGATGCAGCGAAAATCCATTCTACAATTTCAGAAAACTTCAGTAATCCTGTTGGTGGATGTTAAACGGAGCCCACTGGATTATTGTCTTGTGCTAGTTCCTGGGTTGTTTTATGAACTTGACAAACCAGGAGGCACTGTTTTGGTTTTAAATTTGGCTTTTTAGATTTAACACGGGGATCTTTTTTTGAAGATATAATTTTAGGTGCCTTATTTGATAATTTGTGTTTTGGTAATCTCCTCTTAACAGACCCTTGAGGAGTGACAAACGAGGTATCTTCACTATTGCCGTCAGAGTCAGATTCCTCTGGCTCCGCAAAATTTGAAAAACCGTTTTCGGTTTCCAAAGGTTCATTGATCTTTTTAAGAATTTCTGCATATGTGCGCTTAGATCGTGCTTTTAAAGAAAGCTTAATTTTATCTTTACGCAACTTAAATGCAGCGCATGCTGAAAGATCATGAGGACTCTCCCCACAATAAACACATTTTTCAATATCTTTATCGCAAAGATTATCCTTATCAGGCTGGCATTTTATATATTTTGATTTATTACTACAATAAGTAGCTGTATGTCCGAATTTTTTACAGTTCGTGCAATTCAAAACATGCGGTACGAAAAGCCGAACAAGAAGACGAATTTTTTCGATATAGACATGGCTAGGCAACGCAGATCCGCAAATGTTACTCGTAACGAATCTGAGGGACGATAAGAGTTAATTCCATCGACATCAGATGCAGAGTACAATTGTTTGAACTCGAATATCTTAACTTCCTCAAGCATGGAGTTTTTAAAACGACCTACTCCATTTTTAAGTAAATCATCGGCTGTCAGACTTGCTTCAGTCACAACACCTCAATTTCCACCTCCTTCGATGGAATGTAAACTTTATATTTAACAGTAAATAATTTACAGGTTACAATATCGTTTGCCTGTTTCAAGTCGTTAACAACAACTCGAACTTTATCTCTATTAACTTAATAGATTTCTACTACTTTTGAAAAATGTGATGTCAATTCCTTTGTAATTTGTATCAAATTTAATACCTTTTTTTCGAAAATAGATTATCCATGGCCTAGTGGTACCCTCTGAATAATGTTTAACCCTTGGAATATTTAAGATCTTACTGGGATCCGGAATCGAATCCGAATGATCGTAAAGAACGGCGTGAAGCTCATCCAACGATTTCCAATTGACAGTCTTTTGGTATCGTTTTCTGCTATCTCTCTTGCTCTGCCGTCGTGATCACCACTGAACTTGGTGTGCTGCCTGTACCTGACCGAAGGTACAGTGCTATTGCTCTTAGTGGCGATCAAATGTGATGCTTGCAGTGTAGCACCTCGTGATATATGTCGTCTCTTCCGATCCTACGCAGCGTACGAATTCTGGTACCTGGTAGTTCAGCACTGGATTGCTTTAGCCCCTCTGTGCCTTTGCACCCCTTCGTCTTCGCACCTTTATGCGATGGCACCTCTGTGACTCGTCACTTCTATGCGCTCGCACCTCTGTGTCTCTACACATCTGTACGTTTGAACGGGATGGTCTTTTTTGCTAGCTTTTCAGTCGGGAAACGCCCCGAATATTGCCTTGGCTATTAGCACCAGAAGTTTTAGCTACCTGCAGCCGATAACTTACGAGCCAGTATAATCGAAACACAACCTCTTCGCTTGAATGGTTTTTACTGAATGGGCCGGTTCTTCCAAAGCTTCATTTTCATTTTAGCCCAAACGTTCTTAATTGGATTGGCATCGGGCGAATGAGATGCATCTCATTCTGCGAAAAAACAAGAGCTCGGCGCACAAAACATTCTTGAAATGTTTCACTATAACAAATTATAAAAGGAAAAATATGATTTTTTGAACATTTTAGACCCTACATGCTCCCTTGAGTTATAAATTGTTTCTTTTAATTTTTAAAACTCGTTTTTCTCGAAAGCAGGTTTTGAAAGTCCGTGTCCATCGTCATTCAAAAACTAGTGCACCAATTTTTTTTCAAACACTTTCTACATATAAAAAACCAGACCCCAACGTTTTCTTTTTCGTTGTTTGTTACTTTGGAGAGGTTTTACATCTACAAAATGGCGGATATTTTCGTGGAAAATCGTAGTTTTCACTTTTAACAACCACCAAAAATAAAAAATAAAATTGAAAAAATCAAACAGAAACGTTGGGGTCTAGAAAAACTTCTACTCTTACTATGCTGCGTTCCTTTGTTCACTTCCAATTAGTCTGCGCTGAGATACAGCGGACACCGCAAACCATGATTTTTAAGAAGCGTCCTCAATAATACCTCTTCACCGACTTATTTCCCAATAGTTTTCCACGAAAAAAATACAAAATGTTGTTCGAATGATGCTTTTTATGATGCAAAACATTTGAATTTTTTTTTTGTTGAACGATAATTCTGGAAAAAAAATTGCAAAAATGATGATTTTTGTCATCATTTGGACACTACCTTCCTTAAATACAAAAAGAGATATTTAAGATTCTACCCATTCTTGTACAGGGAAAATTTTGAAAAATTTACCCAAGCCGCTATTCGTCCTCGAGCGAGAATGTGGCCTTTGGTCGGCTCTGACGAAGTCTCATTTTACCGAGAAATTGCTAAAGGAGATGGACCAGCTTCAGATTGAATGTCCTCCATATATGTGTTTGTACACCAATAATCTCGTGAACAAAACGAAACTGAAATAAAATGTTGACAAAAATCTTTTCATTGATTATGGTTATGGTACCGGCGTACTGCCACAAGGCTGCTTAATAGGATTTCGAAGCATTTTTCATGAAAGGCAACATAGGATTGAAGGATTAATTGTTCTTTTTTTCAAAAATTATAATATAATATAATATAATATAGTCACGACGATTTGAATTTAATAAAAAATATTCCTATAAATAATTGAAATGTCGTATTAGTTATTTCGTCATTTATAATTAAATCTATTCAAGAATATTATTTAAACCAAACGATTAACTGCTATAAATTATATGATAAGTTGTTATTTTTATAAATTTTGTTGATAATTTCATAAACTATTTCGAGTTTGTTTGTATCAGTACATCATTTCTATTCAAATTTAGCTATTGGTTTAAACTAATTGACGCAGTTGGAGTCAGAACTAAGTCTTAAAAGGATCAATTATTAAATTAAAATTCCAATGGTCTTAATGAAATGATAAAAAGTTTACAGATATGGAAGATCACGACAAGCAAGGATGTCACAAACTGGGACATTGGGAATTTATTAATTGAGATCTGACATCACGATACTCCACGCATGCCCAAACGACTAGATCGCGATAACCTTCGCCACAAACACAACGATTAGTCTCGAAAAGTACAATTCGAAGGAGATGTGCGTCTAACGTGTAGTGATTGGACTTGAGTCTGGAAATCACACGAATGAAGTCCCTGCTCACATCCAGCTCCCTGAACCATAGCATCGATATTATAGGAATAATTGAGTGCATCTACCGACCTAGATCATCTCTATCCCAAGAAGCTTGCCAGCTGACAAGTGTTCTTTGGTGATATGCGCTATAGAAAACGTTGAAAACAATCGGTCGCTCATATAATAATTGTTCTATTGAAATTTACTTTTGCGTTTTTGTATTGTTTTCGGAAATTAGACCTATTTTAATGCTTTCATTAAGTTTTTGCATTAAATATTATCATTTTTTAAGTTTCACAAAATTTTTGACTCGTTAGGTTTGTTTTGCCTTTCTCATATAGAAAGGTTATGCAATCACTTGAAAAACCGAATTGGCCCGGAGGGCCAAGTGTCATATACCATTCGACTCAGTTCATCGAGCTGAGCAATGTCTGTGTGTGTGTATGTGTCAATTAATCTCACTAGGTTGTCTCGGAGATGGCTGAACCGATTTTGACAAACTAGGATTCAAATAAAAGGTCTCGTGATCCCATACGGAATTCCTGAATTTCATCCGGATCCGACTTCCGGTTCTGGAATTATAGGGTAAAGTGTGTTCAATATTGTACACCGTCACTTAAACGGGCGAAACAAAAGACGTAAAAAAATTTTCTAAACTGGTCTTAAAACTACACAAATCGATAGTCATTATCAGTAGGCAACTAAACAAACCGATACCGGCTATCCTGGTTCCCGGTATCCGGTTCCGGAAGTACCGGAAATAGTGGTCATATATACCAAAATGGATCTCACTCACTTTTCTCAGCGATGGTTTGACCGATTTCCACAAACTTAGATTCAAATGAAAGGTCTTCCGGTCCCATACGAAATTCCTGAATTTCATCCGGATCCGACTTCCGGTTCCGGAATTATAGGGTAAAGTGTGTTCAATATTGTACACCGTCACTTAAACGGGCGAACCAAAAAACGTAAAAATTTTTCTAAACTGGTCTCAAAACTACACAAATCGATAGTCATTATTAGTAGGCAACTAAACAAACCGATTCCGGCTATCCTGGTTCCTGGTATCCGGTTCCGGAAGTACCGGAAATAGTGGTCATATATACCAAAATGGATCTCACTCACTTTTCTCAGCGATGGTTTGACCGATTCCCACAAACTTAGATTCAAATGAAAGATCTTTCGGTCCCATACGGAATTCCTGAATTTCATCCGGATCCGACTTCCGGTTCCGGAATTATAGGGTAAAGTGTGTTCAATATTGTACACCGTCACTTAAACGGGCGAACCAAAAAACGCAAAAAATTTCTAAACTGGTCTCAAAACTACAAAAATCGATAGTCATTATCAGTAGGCAACTAAACAAACCGATTCCGGCTATCCTGGTTTTTGTTATCCGGTTCCGGAAGTACCGGAAATAGTGGTCATATATACCAAAATGGATCTCACTCACTTTTCTCAGCGATGGTTTTGACCGATTTCCACAAGCTTAGATTCAAATGGAAGGTTTTCCGGTCCCATACGGAATTCCTGAATTTCATCCGGATCCGACTTCCGGTTCCGGAATTATAGGGTAAAGTATGTTCAATATTGTACACCGTCACTTAAACGGGCGAACCAAAAAACGTAAAAAAATTTCTAAACTGGTCTCAAAACTACACAAATCGATAGTCATTATCAGTAGGCAACTAAACAAACCGATTCCGGCTATCCTGGTTCCCGGTATTCGGTTCCGGAAGTACCGGAAATAGTGGTCATATATACCAAAATGGATCTCACTCGATTTTCTCAGCGATGGTTTGACCGATTTCCACAAACTTAGATTCAAATGAAAGGTCTTCCGGTCCCATACGGAATTCCTGAATTTCATCCGGATCCGACTTCCGGTTCCGGAATTATAGGGTAAAGTGTGTTCAATATTGTACACCGTCACTCAAACCGGCGAAAGAAATAACGTAAAAAATTTTCTAAACTGGTCTCAAAACTACACAAATCGATAATCATTATCAGTAGGCAACTAAACAAACTGTTTCCGGCTATCCTGGTTTCCGGTATCCGGTTCCGGATTCCGGAAAGTGCATATAATAGTGAACACATTTCGTGTTTTTAAGGATGGCTTACGCAATCAAAGCACTGTTTTATTCTGTATGTTATGCATAAACAATCTCTTGGTTTCTTTCAAAACTCGGAGAGAATTTTTTTAAATAGAATATCACAATATTATATGTATATGAGAAAGCCATCATTACACCACTAGGTGGATTAAAACAGGTTTTTTGTTCAAAAGAAAGCAGCATAATTAATGTGCAAGCATAATGTGTTATCAATTGAAAAATATTATAATTTCAATCTGATGTTGTTATCATATTAAGATTTCAATCTGATGTTGCTATCATGATTAGATTTCGATTTGTTCTCATTTTGTGTTGACTTTACTAGGAAAGCGAAACAAACATTGCGAACGGCGCACAAAACTGAACTGCTCAGAGTGCGAATTGATTCAATACTGCAGCAATTTTTGTGAAGGGGTTTCAATTCACATTATTTCGTTTGCAGCTTTTCGGCAAATGGGCGGTCCTAAAAGCTAGAAAAATAGTAACATGCAGAATTTTGATGACCAATATTTTTTTCGGATTTTCGTATGCCAATGGAAGAAACAATCATAATGCTACACGGAATTCATTTCTGGCTCTGGCTTCTGGCAGCCGAATGTGGGCTTTCAGAACAACCGAAAAATTAAGTCACTTCGAAACTTCTCAATATTGATGTCATTTCCCTCAAATCTACAATGTAGGAAAAGAAGCGCATATTTCACCTCCATTTGAAACTGAAATCTGGAACTGAATGATTGAATCTGTATGTGGAACTGAATTCTGAATCTGCCTTACTCTTCACTATACGGGGCCGGGTGTCAATTAAAATTTTCAAAAATAACCGCGTAACCTTTTTCTGTTATAATTTTGAACGATAATAATGTTATAATTTTGAACGATAATAACGATGGATTCATATAATTTAATAACCAATCAATTCGGAAACATTTAATTTAAACATGTATGGCAATGTCAGTATTAGCATACTATTGAGAAATTGGTTAGTATCGACCTGTTTTCACGAACCAATCACAGCAGGCCATAATGTTGTTCTCCCTTTTAATTCCTCTTGCACAAACGACTGAAACGTTGGCTATAATTTCACTTATAAATTATAGATGCGCGTGGTTGGCTTCTGCTTGGCTATTACATTAATTGACCAATCTGAGCGATGCTTCCCAGCAGATACATCACATACTCCTTTGAAACCATCGTCTCCGTGAGGGAAACCCAGTAAGCCAGCATAGCGTCTTAGATTTTCAGCTGACAAAATAGGACACTGCTCGCTATTAATCAACATTTCATATATATTTTTATATATAATTGAAAATTCATTCAGTAAAAAACATTCAAACGAAGAGGTTGTGTTTCGATTATACTGGCTCGTGAGTTAACGACTGCTACCGAGACAACTCTAAGCGGCAGGCAAATAACCTGGAAAGCTAGCAACGAAGGCCATACGCACAGAGGTGTAGAGACACAGAGGTGCGAACGCATAGAACATTCGAGTCACAGAGGTGCCATCGCATAAAGGTGCGAAGACGAAGGGGTGCAAAGGCACAGAGGTCCTAAAGCAACCCAGTGCTGATCTACCAGAGGTACCAGAATTCGTACGCTGCGTAGGATCGAAAGAGACGATACATATCGCTTGGTGCTACATTGCAAGCATCACTTTTAATCGCCACCAAGAGCTATAAGCACTGTATCTACTGCCAGGCAGAACACACCAGGTTCAGTGGTTCACGACGGCAGAGCAACGGAGATAGCAGAAAACAATACCAAAAGACTGCCAAGTGGAAATCATTGGGCGAGCTTCAGTCGTTCTTCACGACAAAACAACAGAGACAACAACTGAAATTTTACCATACATAAGTTTTCATTTTGATATTATAAATTTACGACAAAATCAGTTAATGTAATGGAAGATCCTGCGAATCCGATTCCGTAAGGTAATTAATATTCCCAGCATTATCCTTATTTCAAGATTATAGCAGACTTGGAATCCATTCTAAAACTCGAACCTGACGAAATTTTACAAACGGCAAGCCATCTAACATATTACAGAATTACGTGAACAAAAGAAAAAATGGCATTTTCAACCCTTCCAACAGCGCCGTTGACCGTTTTTTTGATCGAAGCATACCACATCAGCAGAAAGTTCATCAGAGACAATCCTGAAGTGAGTATTTTGCCAGCCGACAAGGGAAATAAAACTTTAAATAAATAATAAATTTTTTTATCGTTTCACCCGCTGTCGCAAAAACTAAACACGGCTACCGGTTTTATTAGGAGAGTTTTTCGGTTGTCGACGTGCAAATCTATTGTTGAGAAAAAGAAAACAGTGCGTGAATACTTACTCCGCAACAACTATCCTAGCTCGCTAGTTAATAGACTAATCAATAGATTTGTAAACAAACCCAACGTGGACAACCGAACGGACGGTGATCAGACTGTATTTAGATCTCTTCATCACGTTGATTCCCTCACCCCGGCGCTTGCAAAAATTGTAAAACGAAACCAGAGAAATGTGCGTTTAGGTTTCAAATGTTTGAAAACTAAAGCATCTCTTTTCTCCAAATTGAAGGATCCGACACCGAAACTTATCAGACGTAATGTGATCTATCGCATTCCCTGCATTGATTGCGATATTTCTTTCATTGGTCTGACTACACAGCAACTGAAACAACGGTTTTCTGGACATCGTTCATTAATAAAACGATATAAAAAATTCAAATTGTCGGATTCCGAAAAGACAGAGAGTAATATAGATGAGTTCAAAAAAACCGCATTGATGGTTCATATGATCGACAATGAACACAGTTTTGATCTGAACAAAACCAGAATTCTCGATCAAGAAAATAGAACTAATGCTTTACAAATATTGGAAATGTGCCATATTTTTACTGACAGTTCAACCATTAACTTCAGAACCGACACGCATAATTTGAATACTGTATACTCCGGTCTGTTGCTCTCTCTCACACATTAACTGTCAATCTCGCCTCCGATTTCGCTGTCTATCATTTCTCATCTGTTTCACTCTAATTTTTGCTCTATTGTCTTCCATATTCGCTACTTGCAATATTTAAGTGCTCAATCGAAGTCGATGTGCGTGGGAAGTGCTTGTGTAAGTTCTTGGCAAAACAAATAATTCGAATTAAAATTTTTAAACAAATTGAAGTCGTATGTCTCGTTTTTGTGTTTTAGAGTAGAGTAGCCGTTTTTCAACCAACTATTATAAATGTTACACCATACTTGACGAAAAATATTTGTAGTCGTTGTGAGTACATTTTGTAAAATTATTGTATTTTGTGAAAAAAATTGTGTGACTAAATAATACATAAAATTACAGTTGCCCTGAAGATGAAGGTATAACCTTCGAAACGTTGGCCTTTAACGAAAAATAAATGTTTTGACGTGAAACCAGTTGACCAAAAAGCCATCTCTTTATTTGAAACAACATTAATGGTCGCACCCGCATCAAATATATGCTTTCGTTCCACTGCAAACTCTCATATAATTAAAATTGAGCGAATTCAGTATCGCTGTTTGCGAATCGCCTTAGGCTGCATGTATTCGACACATACAATCCCTGACTCAACGATATTTTTCGAAATATCCATGCAGCGCGATGTTCGTGGAATCCCGGATCACCTACGCTATATGGAAATCCCAAAAATATTTTCAAGTAAGTTCAGGCATATTGACTCAGAGAAAATGTTTTGCACGAACAGATCATTAATTGAAGAGACTACTAGGTTTGGAATGTTCAACAATAATGTTTTGGCCTCATTTAGACTTCAAAAACCTGCATCTGTTTATATAGCATAGTTAGCAGCAGTTCATTATAGCTTGAGTGTAATCGTTACATTATCTCCAAACCATTTTTTTTCTCTTCATAGATAGTCTAACTTCAATTGAAACTATTCGCTCATACATGACTGGCAAGAATGACCCTTTTTTCTTGGGGTGGTGGCTGGATGTGAGTAGGGACTTCATTTCCGAGACTAATCATCGTACTTGTGGCGAAGGTTACCACGATATTTATCATGTCGTTTGCACATGCGTGGAGTATCGTGTTGTTAGATTTCAGCTTATAAATTCCTTGCGTACTCGAGGTAGACTATACAATGCCCCATTTCGCGACATTCTTGCTTGTCGTGACCTTCTTTACACGAAACTTATTTATCATTTCATTAAGACCATTGGAGTTCCATTTTAATTTTTATTTTATGTTAATCTCCTTCCCCTTTCATGAGTTCAACCAATAGCCAGCTATCTTACGTTGAATAAAAGTGGTGAACTGATACAAACAAACCTGAAATAGTTATAAGATCATGTACAACATAAATGTTTTTTTTTATTTACCGGATTTTATAATACCACATCGCTTAATAAATACAGTGTTTAAATTAACTAATGACTTCCGATATTATTGTGAATTCTACCGCGAAGAAAAACTTATGTATATTTCCTTATGAAATAAACGTATTTATGAAAAAAAATTCAAAATACGTGGCTTGATACATTCAAATCGAAGCTTAGACATATTTCCAATCAAATGGTGAAATAATATTAATAATTGATTCAAAATTGGCTGTGCTGTATGTGTTCAAAGCATTCTACGTGTATTTTGCCTTGGGTTTCTAGTTCGCACCAATATAGAAAACAAAGATGTGTTCCACATAAAAAAAATTAGTTACGTCCATTCGTTTACTGGATACTCGTTTTCGAGCGTTTTCGTAGAGAAAGTCTGATGCACATCGTGTTCGCTTGAGTATATTGAATACCGATCAGCTGTTAATTCATTAAGAGCTAGCAGACCAGCAGTGCAGTTGGAGCTGTATGCGGGTATGTCGAATATGTGTTCGTTTGTGTGAGTGTTCATTGCACTGCAATTCACTATTCATTTTGGTTTACGGGTACACGATGGTGTTGCAGAATACACTGCAGAATAGGCTCAAAATAAACCTAGTTAGACGCTTCTAACTAGGTGATTTGAAGATGTATTTATATTTTTTTCGATGAACGTCAGGTTAAGTTCTGAATGCAAATGCTGCTTCTTTAAAAAGTTGCTTCATGAAAGATTTGGGATATGAAACTGTCATAATGTTATTTGAGATTTATTTCTAGTCCCTAAAGGTTCCATACTGTGGAATTTTCTCCCATATTAAACACTACTCAATGCATTTTTCTTGAACTTAAAGCAACTGAATGTTGGTTTATTCGCATTCGTTTAAAGCGCAGTTCGCACTGCGAACGGTTTGCTTCACTGATTATTTCATTAGATATTTTATAAACGGATTGTTTTTACTTCTGATTTGCATATTTCAAAGAAAAATAATTCTAATAGTCCTTTGAGAAACCCTTAGAAAGGCTGAATAATTAATTTTTCTGCCTCGCTCACATTTCAGTGTATTTTTCTGTATATCTAAACTGGTCTCAAAACTACACAAATCGATAGTCTATATCAGTAGGCAACTAAACAAACAGACTTCGGCTATCCTGGTTCCGGAAGCACCGGAAATAAGGGTCATATACACCAAAATGGATTTCACTCACTTTTCTCAGCAATGGGTCAAACCACAAACTTAGATTTAAATGGAAGGTTCCACGGTCCCATACTGATCTGATTTCCGGTTCTGGAGTTATAGGGTAAAGTGTGTTGAATATTATACACCGTCATTTAAACTGGCGGAACAAAAACCGCAAAAAATGTTGCAAACTGTACTCAAATCCGTTTCTTTCCACCCCGTCAAATGAAAGGTCTTATGGTCCTACCAAAAATTACTGCATATTTTCGGATACAACAAAAATTTAAATCGTCATCTAGAGTGCGATGGCAAAATTGCATAAAATTTTCTAAATTTGAATAAAAACTAGTAAAGTTCGTACGTCATGTTAGTTGGTGACCGTACGAACCGACTTCGATTATACCGGTTCTCGGGTTCTGGTGCTGGAAGTACATATAATAGTGAACCCGCTTCGTTTTCTTAAGGATGACCTACGCGAGCAAAGCACTGCTTAATTATGTATGTTATACTAGTTAATGCACAAACAATCCCTTGGTTTCTTTCAAAAATCGAATAGAAAAATTTTGAATAGAATACTACAATATTATACATGAGAAAGGCATCATTACACCACTAGGTGGATAATACCAGGTTTTTCACACTAACTTTTCTCGGGGATGGCTGAACCGATTTCCACAAACTTCGATTCAAATGAAAGGTTTGTTTTATTTGAATCCCACTTCCGGTTCCGGAATTACGGGGTAAAATGTGCAAAAAATGTGAAAATAAGTGCACCATTTTTTTTTTCGGAGATGGCTGAACCGATTTCCAAATTCAAATAAAAGGTCCTGTGGTCCCATACGGAATTCCTAAATTTCATCCGGATCCGGAAATATAGAGTAAAGTGTGTTAAAAATTTTATACCATCACTGAAAATATAGTTTTTATCAGCAGACGGTCAAACAAACCGATTTCGGTTATTCTTTCAAAATCGAAGAATATTATTTTGAAGAATACCACAGCATTATATATGATAGTATGATTTATATGAGAAAGGCATCATCCACCACTAGGTGGATTAAAACAGGTTTTCACTATTTAAACAATGTTTTCGTAATAAACGTGGTGTTAGCAACAATCTTACATCTTTTCCATTCGTTTAATGAAAGAATTCGAGAAAATACTCAATCAGGGAAACAGTAATTAAGAAATCAAATCAGGAGTAACTTCGTTACACTTTTGTGTCGTGAAATTTTGGAAATGCACCCAGGTGCGCATAGTAAAGAAAGGCGTAGTCCTACGTCAAAAAGAAAAAAAAACTGTCATTTGCACATAGGACCTCATCTAATGTTCATCGAGAAATAATATGAAGTGTTCAAAATTACGGTAACTCTGAGGTTGATCATCGAGATTTAACTTCCAGTAGTTTAAAAAAATTCAATTCGAACAAGCATAGAATTGTATTTCTCTCTTCTCTCTAGCTAATTGTGGGCATTCAAAACAACCGAAAAATTAAGTCACTTCAAATTAGAGATGGTACTCGTAAGCCAAAGTATCGATACCTAGGGTATCGGGATACCGAAATTTTGGGTATCGATACAAGGTATCAAAAGGCAATAAAGTATCGATACCTGTTAGTATCAATTGATACTTGCGCAGCAATCATTTCAAAATAATCCAAAATTGTCGACTGTTGCGTTATTTTATGATGTACAGAAAGGTGTTTCCACACAGCAAAAACCTGTTTTAATCCACCTAGTGGTGTAATGATGCCTTTGTCATATCAATCATACTATCATATATAATACTGTCGTATTCTTCAACATAATTTTCTTCGATTATTAAAACAATAACCGCAATCGGTTTGTTTGACCGTCTACTGATAAAAACTATCAATTGGAGAAAATATGAGGTCGATTTATGATAGAAAACTTTTTACCGTTTTTCACCCTTTTCAGTGATGGTATAAAATTTTTAACACACTTTAGCCTATATTTCCGGATCCGGATGAAACTCGGAAATTACGTATGGGACCACAGGACCTAGAACACATATTTTCATTTTTTTAAACATTTTACCGGATTACTCCGAAACCGTAAGTCGGATCCAAATAATATTCAGGAATTTTGCATGTGAATACAAGAACTTTCATTTGAATCTAAGTTTGTGAAAATCGATTCAGCCATCCCCGAGAAAAGTTAATTTGAAACCGCTAAGCAGACGTAAAGTTAATGCTATTTGCAACACACTTGTAAGTTTTTCCTGACGTTTAAGTTTGCACTAAGCAGTTCAATTTGAACTGCTCTGCACTGACGAGTCTAAGACGAAACGTAAAGAAAAGTAAAAACGGTTATGTACCCAAAACACAAACTTAGGAAAACCCCTAAATGACCATACCTGAATCCAGGCCCGTACTCAGGATTTCGTTTCGGGAGGGGCCCAAAGATAAAAAATAATGTTACTGAAGATTGCTTATGTACCTAATTCTCGGTGTGCCTTTTACGGGTGTTTTTAACGGACACTTTAAACTTTTCCACTGAAACTGTTATTGTGTTACATTTCTTCACTGTCTTGTTATTTCTGCAACACATGTCTTAGACCTTCTAAATAATTATATATATTTGTTTCTGATTTCGGGAGGGGCCCCTCGGGCCCCCCCTCTGGGTACGTGACTGCCTGAATCGGCCAGTATTAGCCGTAAAAGATGTTTTTGTTCGGAACGTCAAAAAAGACATGGCACTTCGGTACGAATTGAAAAGGTGTTTTGCAAATAGCATTAACTTCACGTCTGTTCAGCGGTTCAAATTGAACTGATAAG
Source organism: Malaya genurostris (assembly GCF_030247185.1). Taxonomy (NCBI): domain Eukaryota; kingdom Metazoa; phylum Arthropoda; class Insecta; order Diptera; family Culicidae; genus Malaya; species Malaya genurostris. The sequence continues at coordinate 186,774,354 of NC_080571.1, forward strand.
TTTGCACTGAGCAGTTCGATTTGAACTGCTTTGCACTGACGAGTCTTAGACGAAACGTAAAAAAAGTAAAAACGGTTATGTGCTTAAAGCACAAACTTAGAAAAACCCCTAAATGACCATACCTGAATCGACCAGGCAAAAAAGACGTTTTCGGTCGGCACGTCAGAAAAGACATGGCACTTTGGTGCCAATTGAAAAAGTGTTTTGCAAATAGCATTAACTTTACGTCTGCTTAGCGGTTCAAATTGAACTGTTTAAGTTTGCACTAAGCAGTTCAATTTGAACTGCTCTGCACTGACGAGTCTAGACAAAACGTAAAGAAAAGTAAAAACTAGACTAGACAAAACGTAAAGAAAAGTAAAGCCCAAAGCACAAACTTAGGAAAACCCCTAAATAAACATACCTGAATCGGTCAGTTTTAGCCGAAAACGACGTTTTCGTTCGGCACGTCAGTAAAGACATGGTACTTCAGTGCCAATAGAAAAAGTGTTTTGCAAATAGCATTAGCATTACGCCTGCTTAGCGGTTCAAATTGAATCGTTTAAGTTTGCACTAAGCAGTTCAATTTGAACTGCTCTGCATTGACGAGTCTAAAACGAAACGTAAAGGAAAGTAAAAACGGTTATGTGCCCAAAGCACAAACTTAGGAAAACCCCTAAATGACCATACCTGAATCGGCCAGTATTAGTCGAAAAAGACGATTTCTTTCGGCACGTCAGAAAAGACATGGCACTTCGGTGCCAATTGAAAAAGTGTTTTGCAAATAGCATTAACTTTACGTCTGCTTAGCGGTTCAAATTGAACTGTTTACGTTTACACTAAGCAGTTCAATTTGAACTGCTCTGCACTGACGAGTCTAAGACGAAACGTAAAGAAGAGAAAATTATTGCATTTGATGTTCAGTACGTCTAATTTTTTTCACATCAATTGATAGTCTCGTGGAGATTGTTGCAATTTTTGTTGTTGTGTCATCAGTATACGCATATTCCTCGCCACATATATCGCACTTTGCCTTTCTAGACTTTTGGTCCACGTCAAAGAATTTCCGCACGCCATTTTGGGATGATTTCACATTTCACTTACTTTCTCAACAATGTCCATGTCATAACCTTTATGTAGATACACGAATACTATACTAAAAGCCAATTCCTATTGCTAATATTCCATCGCTATTAAGCGCACTGAAAGAGAGTGCAATGAGTGCGAAAAATTGGAATGATTGAATTCTCTGAGATTATGACATATATGTGAGTGTTTTGTTGATGGTTTTCTCTCATCGCACCTGTAGGACGAAGAAAGATTGATGAGAACGAATTTCGACGACGGCTAGTTCACGTCATACCAATACATGCCGAATAATTAGAAAAGTTTCATTGGGGACGGGTATAGCGTGATGCCGCACGCAGCCCACCTGCGTTTAATTTCTAACTCCGCACATAGGGTTAGAAAATTTTTCTGACCCGAAGAGGCGAATTAGGTGGAGGTTAAAGCCTCTATAATTGAAACAAAAAAATGTTCCGTCGTAAGTAATCGACAAAAAAATGTATATGTAAGTATCGAGACCAAAAGTACCGACACTAACAGTATCGGTCTGATGCGATATCGATACTAAAAATACTCTATTCTTGAAAGAATGTATCGATACCTCAAAGTATCGACTCGGTATCGGACATCCCTACTTCGAAGCTTCTCAATATTGAGGTCATTTCCCTCAAATCTACAATGCAGGAACAGAAGAGTATTGGTAATTGCAGCAGCAGTATATTCAATTTAAAACTGAAATCTAGAACTGAATGATTGAATCTGTATGTGGAACTGAATTCTGAACCTGCTTTACTCTTCACCACACCGGGTGTCAATTAAAATTTACAAGAATAGCCGCGTAACCTTTTTCTGTTATAATTTTGAACGATAATAACTCAGTCATTTATTGATGGATTGATATAATTCAATAACCAATCAATTCGGAAACATTTAACTTAAATATGTATGGCAATGTCAGTATTAGCATACTATTGAAAAATTGGTTACTATCGACCTGTTTTCACGAACCAATCTCTGCAGGCCATAATGTTGTCATCCTCCTGATTCCTCTTGCATGGCCAACGATTTCGATCGTTGATCTACACCTCGAGTTTAATTTAGTAGCAGTTCTGCTTCGTTCAGCATAGGGAGGCTTCGTGCATGCCTAAAAAATATCGCATCATTCCGCGTAGTATGAAGTTTGGCACAAAGAAGAATCTATAAATATTTACAATTTTACCAATTTTACTTCAGTCGCTGCAGGTGGCCTGTAGAGGAAACACTTGTGTAGTGAATGTAGTGTAGTGAGTGGATGAAAAACTACAACATATATTTAGTGGAATTGAAAACTCAAGAGTTCGTAGACATGTTTCAGGGTAAGTTATCTAATATATCATCACACAATTTTATAACTGAGCAACAGGGGAAATATTTGAAATACGTCAAAACTTGTTTAAAGTAGACGAATGTAAGATGAAATGTTAATTTTCCGAGAACTTTTCAACGCTGCGCTAGGCGTTTATTTGAAATTTAGTATAACGATCATTCTTCAGATTTCATGATTACTAGATTCTCTGCAAACGCGGAATTTACCAAGCACAACCATGTTGCAGTTCGTTTGTTCGTAGTTACTCAATTTTCTCTGAATCGGTGCAACCGATTTTCACAAACTAAGATACAAATGAAACGTCTTATAGTTTCCTAAAAATTTCTAAAACAATTTATCCGGATCCGACTTGCGGTTCCGGAACTAGAGCGTGATAAGTGGTATGTACCAATACCAATTTCATTAGTATTTTTTCACGAACGTTGGTCAAAAACTTAATTAAGCACTACTGGTCCCCCGTTTTCCTGTCCCGGAAGCAACGAAAGTGGTGAAGAAAATGTCCAAAAATAGAATTCACTTAGATTTCTCTGCAATGCTTGAACCGATTTTCACAATTATTGATTTGAATTAAAGCTCATATTATTTTTGAAACTGCTGTGAAATTTCATCCGTATCCAACCTCCGGTTCCGCAGTTACAGGGCGATGAGTGTCAAAATTTTCAAATCGTCATATAGAATGACAATATGTACAACACTGCTACGTGATGATACGGTGGAAGAAAAAAACACAAAACGAATGATGCGTGTTTTTTTACCTTTTTTTATATATATAAAAAATAGGTATAGAATTCGCTCAAACTTTCGAACATTTTTCCGAGGCCCGGAGGGCCAAATGACATATACCAATCGATTCAGCTCGACGAACTGAGCAAATGTCTGTGTGTGTGTGTGTGTGTATGTGTGTGTGTCTGTATGTGTGTTGTCAACTAAGAGGTCGAGATCTCAGAGATGGCTTGGCCGATTTTGATCAAACTAGTTGCAAATGAAAGGTCTCCCCGTCACCCAAAACGCTATTGAATGGTTTTGAGATCGGATGTTTACTTTTTGAGTTATACGAAGTTTTATGTCAAAATTTTCAGTTTTTTGACAGTATCTGTCACAATTGACCTTGAAAACAGAATATGTTTTCAGACTTAAATTCCGCACGATAATACCTATTCAACAAGCCATAGATTGTTAAAATCCGTCCATTTTTAACGGAGATATCGAATTTTTTGTGTAAACGACTTTTCCCCTTATTCCAGCAGTAGGAGTTTTGAGCGCTGTATGACAAAGCAATGCTTGGGAGCAACGGAAAACACGATTTTTTATTCTGTTACATACAATTGTTTCTAAGTACCAAAAAAACTGTGTACAGCATCCTTTTTCATGACAATTTGCCTCGGACCGATTTTAGCCCGGCTCGTTTTTGGCAACATAATCGTTCGAATATGACATATATAAACCAGATGATGGCAGATTTTTTTTTAATTATATTGTTTTAAACTACTTACAGCAATAAATGCTGGAAGAACATAACATCCATATACCATTCGAATCAGTTCGTCGAGATCAGCAAATGCGTGTGTGACAAATAATTTCACTCAATTTTCTCTGAAAATTTCTTTTCTACAAATTCAGATTCATACGAAAATTCGTATGCTCCCAAACAAAGTTCCTGAATTATGTTTGGTTCCGACCTCTGGTTCCGGAACTACAGGATGATATATGAAACGAAATCAAAATTGTGTAACTCATTCTTCTCGTAGATGGCTGAACCGATCTAAGATTCAAATGAAATCTAAGAATTATCTAAGATGCAAATGAAAAGTTTCAAGATTCTTTAAAACATCTTGCTCTTCAGTCAGATCCAACTTCCGGTTTCGGGGATACAGGGTGATTAGTATAAAAATGTCTATTCCACATAAATTAATCAGGTTTATCGGGTTAGCAGATTTGGATAGTCGATAAAAAAAATTAACTTTTTTCAGTTTTAGTGGTATTCAGTTGTCGATTCAGAAGGCACCTAAAAATTTAATTCGTGCTATGATTTCTCAAAGATGTCTTCACTGATTTTCAAATATTTTGAAACAAATGTAAACTATACAGCTATTCAGGTGAATTTATCTGACTTCGACCATACCGATTTTACAATTCCGGTTCCAGTATAAAATCGTTTCTCAAAGCTCAATCGTTTTCTCAAAAAAGCCTAATCAAATTTCAGAAACAAAAATTGAAATTGAATTAAACTTAGATACAAAATTTATTAGTTTTATACATACATACAAAAATTAATAAATTTTATCCAATTAAGCTTCAAAGTTGTACTCAAAACTGTAATTTATTCGTCATATGGCCATACGAATCGGTTTGGGTTATGCTGGTTCCTGAATACCGGCTCTGGAAGTACCTTAAATTACCGTAAACTCTAAAGTGGAACTTACATATCATGGCATGTTTAATCGATTATCACACTTCTAGATTTAAATTCGATTGTATTTGCAGTTTCGACATTACAGAGTAATGAGTGATTACAATCTCAAATTGTCTCTTAAAACGACGGTCATTAAAATAATGTGATGAAAACTTAAACACCGAAGAATATTCATGCAAAAAACACATGCGGATTAATAAAAAAGGTATCATCTCACTGCTAGGTGTATTAATCACGTTTTTTACTACACTGAAATGAAAATCTTATTTATATTCATTAGATTTGTCATATGAATCATATGCAGAATATAATTCATAGAAATTATATGGAAACTTATAATCTTTATTTAATGTGTACGTAAAATCTAACTGGACGTTATCATAATGAAAGTTATAAAAATATCCCATATAATTTATATGGAAATCCGTGAAATCGTGAATGGAAATCGTGAATAGTTGTGTCCTCGATATTCATCAACTGCTCCAGACCATTTTTTTCAGGAAGTTCCGCATCTCAATGTAATTTTAAATCGCTGACACGACACGACGCTCATCCAACTTCGTTCAAGGATATGCGTTAACGGACCATGAAATATATATCCGGTACATTTCATTACTCTATCTGTCTAGTAAGATTCATTTTTTTTATTTTCAGTCTCGGGATCTCACTTCTCTTTCGCAAATATCATGAGGTGCTCCCTTACCGAATGGAATACTAGTAAAGCTTGAATCCTCAAAGAAAAGTAGTAGTTGGCAATTATCTGCTATTCGTATGGCCTCCATTGAAAGTTATATATATAAATTTTATAAAACTAGTCATATGGTATATATGAACCTATCTAAATAAATTCGAAGTGAATATAATATGCGCTTCATAAATTGTTCCAATGTATGTTGTGCGGATATCTAGTAATGGTTATAAGACGCGCCAATAAATTTGACTCAGACTGGAAATTTCATTCGTTATATGGAAATCCTGTAAAAATAACGTTAAGAAGAGTTTTATGTTTCATAAGATTATCTCATATATTTGACATGATGTTGAACACATCTTGTAACTATTATTGGAAATGCTAATAGTGCAAAATCATTAGAATATCATATAATGTGAAAAAGAAAATTTAGCTCAGTGTATGTATTCAATATACCGATATATGTTATCTCTGTTATTAACTATGTAATTTCAACGGATTTGCGCAATAGATGATTTTTATCATTCAATTTATAATCCTGAAAGACAATCAATAACATGGAATAAGAAAACATTCCAAATAAAACTTTTCACCGAAGCGGAAATATAGGTTCACCGAAGCGGAAATGATAGGTTGAATGAAGAGATAATTTAGTAAAATAGAGTAATCAGAAGTGAAACATTGAAAATATCAGATAACTGAAAGGAAGAAGAAACTCCTGCAATTGTCGCCTTTTACGACATGGAAGCAGGAACCCAGTGGATCTATTCTTGGTTCATTTTTTTCCGCCGGATTCCACATCTAGGCATCTAGGCTGGTACTGTCCGGAGAGAGCTAATAGGTACTATCAATCTCCTAGTGGACCCAGCCCCTTCTCTTACTAATTATATTTCTCCTGAGTATCGAAAATCAGGTTTTGTTGAGATCATATTGTTTACCAAAAAATAGTCGGATCTTTTTCCCTCCCTACTAACAAATCTCCTATCCCGTGATACGAGTGGTACCTGCGGTCGCTAGAAACAACAAGTATCGGACTAACATTCATTCCTTTCCCTCAGTAGCACAGCCTTTGATCGTAGCCAGTGTCATTATTGGTTATTTAATAAAAAGTTAAGAGTGAGTGGGTAAGTACAGTGAAAATGATTTGCTTCTTCCAAGCTTCATTTTCTTGGTTCATTGTACATTTCCACTCATTCGGTCAATCACGAAGTGCAACTACGGGCGATCTACTTCAGCTCAGCTCAGCTCTGTTTTTGGTTTTTAAAACTCTGTATAATTTTTGAATAATTGATCAAAAACGAGACGCGTGCATTCCACTACACTTCACTAGTTGTCAAAAACAAGCCGCGACAAAATCTAGATGATAGTTGCCGTCGTAATTGAATGTGTTAGTGTCGGCTCAAACTTTTTCAACTACCATTTTGATTAATCTAATGCTTTTGGAAGGCAATGGAGATAATTCAATTAATTCCTAATGATGATATGTGGAACTGAAAAGTGCCATGAATTGTCACGATCAACAGGATCGTGCAGATATTTAGATCTTAGATGGATCTTGGCGTGTGCACTCGATATACTCGTCGGAAATAGATGGATTCCAAAGAAAATGAAAAAACTCTTTTTGGGCAAAATCTCTAGGTGCATTTGAACTAACATTGAATTCATACTCAAATTACGGACAAATTAACTGAGCAGCGCTCCCATGACGACTGACGACTTCCAATGGCAGGTCTTTGGTGTGGTTTTGCTGTGTGCCTGTCTGCGAATGTTCTTCTGCACAATTATGCTGCTTGGCGCTAGCTTCATTCCAAAAGCGTGAGGTCTTCGATCTTACCCTCCCGTATATCTTCAATAACCGTTACCCAGAAACGGATGGGGAAAAGTCGTCTTTTATGCCGATGCAGTTATACATCAGGATACAATCTGTACTCTTCCTCAGAATGCGTTCTGATTGGTTGGTGCTGACATGGGTCAAATCAGACTGGATTTTTAATAGTGTACTATTGAAACACTTCAAAGTTGTTTCAAGACACTTCCAAATTGAAAAATTCGAATCTATTGATAGTTAGATGATATAAATCCTGCTACAGATCACCTAGGTATGAGCTCTTAAAATACGAGAATAACAAACACGCATCATGAGTTTTCTTATTTGAGATACAACTGAAAATGTTATAAAATTGTGATCATATTTCCAATGATAAGTAGCAAGAATTATGTTGACATGCTAGATACAACAAGAGTTATTCACGGTCAAAAACTTATCTTTCTCTCATCATCCCATCAATGTCAACTTCCCTTTGTGAGCAGCCTAAATAGCCGTGTAGTGTCGGTAGCGGTTTCCCAACTGGCTAAGAATGATGCTATGGTCCACCTGTACCGGTGGTATAAGTCCACCAAACAGGTAAGCCGTGTGGCATCCGGTGGAATTATTTTCTACCAAGAATTGATCCACTGGTGTCCTGTTCCATGTCGTAAAAAGCCACAAAAATAGGAACTCCTAAGTAAAGGTGTATTTTCAGGCCGAGGACTGAATGGCTGCAGTAGGTTAAACAATTCAGTCGTGAACGGAATACCATGGGTTTTCCCTTACTGAATACACGCAATGTAATCTACTTCTTTGTTCATCACTTCGGCAAGCAGAGATTACAAATCTAAGTGTCTGTGGGTGTCCTCAAGGTGGTGCACTATTCCCACTTTTATGGAACCTAGTCGCTGATGGTTTGTTAAGGAAACTTAATAACTTTGGATTTTCGACTTATGGTTTTGCCGACGATTATCATATATTGATGACCGGTATAAGCATTACCACTCTCTTTGATTTAATGCAGCAAGCCCTGCGATCTGTTCAACAATGGTGTTGTCAGGTTGGATTATCTGTAAATCCGTGCAAAACATCAATGGTGCTTTCCACTCGTCGTAGGATAACCACAGGAGCTCGTCCGTTACAGTTCTTCGGTTCAGAGGTCACTGTGGTTGATCAAGTTAAATACGTAGGACTTATTCTTGATTCAAAATTGAATTGGTCTGCTCATATTGACTTCAGGATTAAAAGAGCTTGCATGGCTTTCGGCTAATGTAGACGAACTTTTAGAATATCATGGGGACTCAAACCCAGATGCGTACCGTCTTAAGGTTACATGGCTTTTGAACAGTAACCCTATAGACTATGCTACTAACCACACTCGCTTGTGGTCTCAAATGGTTACCTGAAATGAGTATTTACTCGCTCCTAGTGACCTAACTCTCACATGCAGTTTTCCTTTCAAAACATTCAATGTGAGCTATCCTCTTCGTGAGAAATGGTTGACTGGTTATTTGGAACGACAACTTGATGAACACATAGTTTGTTATACGGACGGTTCTCTGTTGAATGGTCGTGCTGGTGCTGGTGTCTACTGTTGTGAAATGAGGCTAAAGTATTCTCATTAACTTGGTAAATACTGTACTGTGTTCGAAGCAGAAATCTACGCGATTCTGTGTGGAATACAATCGGCACTTCAGCAGAGGATCTGTGGTAAACGAATTTTATTTTTGTTCCGACAGTCAGGCAGCTTTAAAAGCACTCAGTTCGAATGATTCACGGTCGAATCTAGTGATCGCATGTCGAACTCAAATTGAAGACCTTAGCATCTCAAATGCTCTTTACTTCTTATGGGTACCCGGCCATACTGGTATTACTGAAAATGAATGTGCTGATGAGTTGGCTAGAGTTGGTGCAACGAATGATTTCGTTGGTCCGGAACCGGTTTTACCACTTCAAACTAGTTGGATAGAGCACAAGATTTGTTTCTGGGCTGCATCCAAACATGCCAGCAAAAGGATTTTCTCTCGAAAGGTTCATCGTTCTTCCTGGAGTGAATGAATCCTTTTGTATTCACCTTAAATAGGGTTTAGCAGATTGTTTGAAGTTTTTTGTCGAGTGCAGAATGGTGTCGCTTTTGTAAAATCTCTAAATACTCTCGGGGGTTGGAGGTTTGATTAACTATGCATCGTTCATCAGAAAGAATGCACCTAGTAACAAACCTAAATAGGTTTTACAGCAGACTGTTCGTGACCTCGTAGAGGTTCAGAATTTACTTCTGCTTCCACTAAATGTGATCCCCAGCAGCTTGTTCAGCATTCATTCTAAAAGCGTGGGGTCTTCGATCTTACCCTCCCGTATGTCTTCAATAACAGTTGCCCAGAAACGTATGAGGAAAAGTCGTCTTTTAATCCGATGCAGTTATACATCAGGATATATTCTGTACTCTTCCTCAGAATGCGTTCTGATTGGTTAGTGCTGACATGGGTCAAATCAGACTGGATTTTTAATAATGTACTATTGAAACACTTCAATGTTGTTTCAAGACACGTCCAAATTGAAAAATTTCGAATCTATTGATAGTTAGATGATATAAATCCTGCTACAGATCACCTAGCTATGAGCTCTTAAAATACGAGAATGACAAACACGCGTCATGAGTTTTCTTCGTTGATACTCGTAAATACCAAACATTCCAGAAAACTTTAATTTTGAATTATTTGAGATACAACCGAAAATGTTATATAATTGTGATAATATTTCCGATGATAAGTAGCAAGAATTATGTTGACATGTTAGATACAACAAGAGTTATTCACGGTCAAAAACTTATCACTCTCTCAGAGGGTAAATTTTGAAAAGGCGCCCTATAGTAAAATAAGTCGTATTAACAACAAAATGAGATGAAACTGAAATAATACGATGACACAAGTTCCGCATAGATCGATGCAGGATAATTACAGACTAATGGTTCGAAATTCCCTACATTCCGCTATGTTACTCCAAAAACAATTATGAAGATTACAGGCTCACAATATACAGAGCAATCAGAGGATCAGAAACAACCGATATTGAACACATGCCAAAAATCTCTTGGCTAGCGAAAACAAGATCCAACATACGATTATTACTGTTGTTGTGACTAATAATGTCGTAGCCGTCGAGTAATTTTCAATTGCTCTATGTTGTTGTTACTGTTGAATATGCAACATTAGAATACAAGAGAGTAAACGCACTGCGAGTCTATTTGTTACCAGGAAGGTGGAAGTTTCCAAAAACAATAATCCTGTCATTCAATGAAACTTGTTCCTCTATAGATGGCAGTGAATTTGTATGCTGACTGATGGCATCAACAATAAATGAAATAAATTTTGAGTGCAATTTATAATCTTAGGAAAACAGCCATCGTTGCAAAATGCAAAATCAATTTTCGTCGTTGTAGTTGAGCAGAGTAGTAGAGTACAGGTAGTAGTAGTAGTAGGTACATTTTTCTGAATAAACTGATGTTTTTCTCTTAAGGATTTATCTTGCAGTAGCGGATAAAACTGCTTTTGCGTTTTTCATTAATGACTGTTTTACCAAGATTGTAAGTAGCACCTTGAAGCAATACAGACTAAGAAAATGCCTTGAAATTTACGTTTTCAATAAATCTTTTCAGAGTGTACCGATACGGTAGCCGAGGCGTTGATCGAAAAAGCTAGGAAAGGAACGACTGATAACATCACTGTTGTGATCATATTTTTCAAGAATCCAAGTATAATTGCAAAATCAGCCTGGCTAAGAAAAATGGAAGACGCTTGTGACAGTAGAAATAGTAGCAATAGTACATTTGCGAATGAGGTAAGAGTACTACTCCAATTAAATATTATATAAAGATAGTATTTGACGTTACCAAACTTATTACCACGTCTATACCATACACATTCCACATCAAATAGCATCACGGCAATTCTCTCCCACAGTCAGGCTTCCCAAATGTACCACCGCGTGACATTGTTATTGTGGCTGTCATGCTTTTCTTTCCATGACAGCCTTGTGATAGTTTTCATCACGACAGTCCTTAGAAAAACAGTACTGTACAGTCAACTTTGCCGTCAAAGTTGTTCGACAGCTCGTTCCATCTTAAGACATTTTCTCGTGCTCCACGACAGCCGAAGAAGCATGAAGTTTTCGCTATCGCGACAGTAAACTTCGGGAATCAGTCACTGCGTTGTTTCTGTCGAGAGCAAAATATTACTTTCCCCTGACCAGGTCAGCGACAGTAGCCGGTGCGGTTAAATTTATTTCTCTAGGTTTGATATGACGATTCGAGGTAAGCATATGGGTTTTTAGTTTTGCCTTTGGTGATTGCTTTGCGCAGCGGTTGATCATTGCGCATAGCAAGCACCATTGTTAGGGCATTGATAACAATATTATTGATAATTAATAATATATGAAATTACTAATACAAAACGGATTGAAGAACGGGCTTTGGTTTTAATGGATAGTTATTTTTTATATTTTGATCGATCTTCTATGAATCGATCGATCAATAAAATTCAATAGAAAAAAAGTTTGTTTTCAAGAAATTATCTTAATAAATAAATAGCAATGTATTTCAACAGCTGAGACAGCTCGGCGTGCTCGTTTCAGGCAGTTTACGTTCGGTTTGTGGGCTGTAACATTCATAGTGTATGCGCGTACTGATGTGCGTGGAGCATTATTTTCATCCTCTTTATCTCTTCCTTCAGGATAGGCGAGCAAAGGCACGATCGTTTCTTATACAAGAGTGTATAAGCCAATTGAATCAGATTTTAGATTTATATGTAAACGGTAAGTAAATGTTCGTAGCAGAAGATATATTCAAATCAAAGATTCCGTTTTCGATACTCGTTAGCGTAATTCTGAATAGCATTCCACTTTGCAGTCGACTGAAATAAAAACTGAATAAAAACTTCCGGTTCTTTCAAAAAACATGTTTTGCCTTTCTCATATAGAAATTCTATGCAATCACTGTGAAAATCGACTTTTCAACCGAGGCCCGGAGGGCCGAATGTCTTATACCATTCGACTCAGCTCGACGAACTGGAACAACTCAACCGATTTTCACAAACTAAGATTCAAATGAAAGGTCTTATAATATCCTAAAAATTTGTAGAACATCTGGATCCGACTTCCGGTTCCGGAACTAAAGCGTGATAAGATGAAAATTACCAATTTTATTAGTATTTTTTCACGAACGATGGTTAAAAACAGGTACAAATCCCATAAAACTGTCAAGGCGTCAGTTGGACTCGCCACAGTACCAAAAAAACCTGGAAGTGGTCGGAGGCGATCTGTGAGAATTCCAGGGTTGATACAATCCATTCAGATGAAAGTAACTCGAAATCCCGTTCGGAGCATGAGAAAAATGTGGAATGTGTATCATAAGAAACGGGAAGAGGAGTTGTGAAATTTGACTTTTTTCTTTTTAAATTTAGAACTCGAGTTGAAAGATATTTCATTACTGACAGACTTAAAGTAACTAGAGTGGAGCGAAGCAATAAACTGCTTAGTAATCTGAAGAAGAGGTCCGCCGTTGCTCTCTTTACGGATGAGAAACTGTTTATTGTCGACAGTGTGTCCAAGAGTCGCACCAACCGGTATATAAGTTCGAAGAAAGCATTTGATGTACCTGCACGGAGAACCCTTCGATCATAAAATTGCGATATCGCAGTTTTTGATTTTTGCGATAGTTGATTTAACTAATTTCTTTTTGATTTAACCAATATGGTTTTTGATTTGCATATATTCAAGTAGTTGAAAAATATGTTGTTTTGAATGCTGTCAAATGCCGGACACAGTTGAAAGCAAAACAATAATCGCAATGCAAAATCAACAACTTTTTTTGTTGAAATCTTTTCGCGTCGCTTCAAAATGTCAATGAAAACAACATCGATGAATAAAAAGTTTGGTGAAATTGTGTCCATTCAATTTGAGAAATTTATGATTCCATAACAAGTGTTTGTCTAACAGCGGTGTTGTGATAAAGTTAACGTTTTTTAAGATGAAAAAGATTTGGTGACAAGTTAGAAAATGTTAATGAATGATCATCTCGTTATCTTTCAGGTATGCGCAAAAATTTTATGCTTCAAATTCGATCATTGATTTACTTCCAGCAGGCTGTTTTACTTCCAGCTGTTTGATACCGATGATGATGTTCATGCATTAGCAATAAAACGCTTTTTGACATGAATTTAATTTATAAAAGTAACAGGAGCGAAGGGTTTCAAACACACAGAACGCGCTGCGATTGAATGGCGCGTTTGAATTGCCGTCGCAAAATTCTAATTCCCAGTGGTTGATGCACCCAAGTTTATATAAATTGACTAAAATTATCAGTGCATAACTTTAGTTCAACCGTTTGAAGGCATCATCTTTCAATACTAATTTTAGGTAAATTTAATAATTTCGCTAATTTACTCGCCCCTCCGGGCACTTTTGCTGATTAAAAACGTTTTTCTACATCAATCATTTCCGATCGAATCAGAAGTATATTTTTAGAATACAGATCTTTACTGATCTCGACTTGACATGATCATGATCATACAAAAAACAAAATGACTTAGAGATCAGATCAGTTCTGATTTCGTAATGATAATTTATTCCTTGGTTAAGATCACTTGAAATCAGCAGTGATCGGTGGTTTTACCATCCCTAATGATATTACATGTCAATATAAAATACTGTTTATATCTTAACAACGATATTTATTTCATGAATCTCAACATTCCGAATTTATTTCAAATAGAAAATAACGTGTATCAGTAAGTATATTTTGATTATTTTCGCAAATCAATAACATTGTTAGAGTTGATTCAACGATTTGCAATGTCTAAAACAAATAAAACCGAATTTTTTTTTAACTAACAGAATTTTATTTAAATAACACCAGTTATTTCAACTAAAATATTTGTTGAAATTGAAAGGTATGTGTCCTCACTAATTGACAGCATTTTTTTTTCAACCCTCGTTTCTGCTAATCGAAAAACAAAAATGACAGTTTAGTTAAAGCAACAATCGATTAGTTGTACCAAATTTTAACCAATCGAATTCAGAAAATCAACTAATATTCTGGTTGAAATGGGATCGCGAGTGGTTCCGTGTGGTAACATCAAATTCACGTTTGGGACCAAGCATCCCACAGGGGAGATGGTGTTTGGATTGGTTGCTTCCGATGGCAAAAAAAAGGTTTCTATTCAAGAAGGCCTGAAAGTGAACACAGATGTGTACTTATGAATTCTTAAGGATCATGTTTTGCCTTAGATTACATCTACCTACGGAAAGGATGCAAATATTGTGTTCCAGCAAGACGGGGCCTCTACCAACACGTCGAAGAAAACACAAATGTGGTTGAGGGACATCATGCCTCAATTCTGGTCCAGAAAGATGTGGCCTCCTAGTTCGACTGACTTAAATCCTCTGAACTCTGGCGTATGGGAAAATATTGAAGCACGTGTATGTGAACATCCTCACTCGAATTTGATCCCTCTACGGACCTCCATAACAAAGCATTGGAGAGAAATATCATCGGATTATATTCCAAGGTTGCAAAAGTTTCGAGATTGACCGAGACTCGTCTTAGCCGTCAAACTGACACAGCAAAGAAAAAAAAGCTTCAAACGTTGTCAAGAAGCGGTCACAAATGCAAATAGTGGACATATTGAGCGAAGAACCTTCTACGAACATTTTATGTTAATACTGGTTATGTTTGAAGATGATAATAAAGATACTAAGCCACAATGAAATCTAAAATGTTTGAGTCTCATTATTTCCTGACGCATACTGTACTCTCGCGCTAGAGTCTACTATTTCTGCTAACTATCACAACACTTTAACTCACTATTCCCTATCTCTACTACTGCTTGAACCACTGTGTTTAAACTTGTCGTTTTCCTAATGTTGGTGTCCAAGTTTAATTAAGGTTTTACCCGTAGTGGCTGATGTAATAGCACATCTAAAACTACTTGAACTCTTGAATGATAAAAACCTTGATATCTTGAATGATTAAAATTCCTAAAATTGAAGTTAATTTGGGATCGCTGCATGACTCCTTACTTTCTGAGTGTGATGATGACTTGAAGAGTCATCGTCAAGTTTATTGCGTGGGCTTACAACAATCGAGCCTGTTGCTGGGTCACAAATTTTTGTCTTTATAGTTACTATTACAAAAATTACTCACAAATAGCTTTTTTCTTAACTTTCCTGTTTCTTATTTTACTATGCTTGAACTATATTCTTCGGTCTGTTATATTATTAATTACCTTAGGATTCCTAACCTTACAGTGATCCTCGTATGTACCTTTTTCTTTGATGGTAAAGTCTTGGCATTACATTCCCTTTCTGGAATTTGACTTTTCTGTTTCATCAGGCTACGCAGCCAATTCTTAGCGTACAGAATCATTGCATGGCTAGTACTACAATCCTACTGACACTCGAACATATGACAATTGGCTTGTAAGACCAGCGCCGTATGCATTGAACCGCCCACCCAAGTTCCATGAACTGCATCTATCATTGTTTACCTGTGGGGTGATCGAACAGTTACTAGTCTCGGACTCTGTGTATCGTTTATTCCTGAAGGTTCGTTCTGCTATTCTGATTATTCACAATGAGGCATCTCTTTGCTGAGTTTTGGGTATCGTCAGAAATTACTTTCAGCGGTGGTCATCGTTCCACTCAATGTATCGAAACTTTAAACGCATCTTCCAAAATGAATGGTTTATTTTGTAGTTGTTTTTGCCGTAATACCTTATGTTATGTCGTATTAAACAATGAGCTTTAGATAATGGACGATCATCCGAATCCAATTCCGGATACTAGTAAAAGCTTAAATACTTCCAGAAATAGGCATTATCAAGAGTGTACTTCTGGGCCATGGATAATCTATTTTCGGCGAAAATTGAAGCCATTAAACTTGATGCAAGTTACAAAAGATATGACATCACATTTCTCTGCAGTAGTAGAAATTTCAAAAAGTCAATAGGGATAAAATTCGAGATATTTTTAACGATTTGAAGCAGACTAACGAAATGGTAACCTGTGAATCATTCGTTATTGAATATGGAGATTACATTTCATCGAAGAAGGTGGAAATTGACGGTGTTGTCACTGAAGCAAGTCTGACAGACTTACTTAAAACCTGTTTTATTCCACCTAGTGGTGTAATGATGCCTTTCTCATATCAATCATACTATCATATATAATACTGTGGAATTCTTCAAAATTATTTTTCTTCGATTCTTAAAAAAATAACCGCAATAGATTTGTTTGACCGTCTACTGATAAAAACTATCAATTGGAAAAGATTTGAGGTCGATTTAGAAAACTTTTTACGGATTTTCGCTCTTTTCAGTGACGGTATAAAATTTTTAACACACTTTACCCTAGATTTGCGGATCCGAAAGTCGGATCCTGATGAAATTCAGGAATTGCGTATGGGACCACAGGACCTTTCATTTGAACATAAGTTTGTGAAAATCGGTCGCGCCATCTATGAGAAAAGTTAGAACACATTTTTTCATTTTTTTGCACATTTTACCACACAACTCCGGAACCGGAAGTCGGATCCAAATAATATTCAGGAATTTTATATGGGACCTCAAGACCTTTCATTTGAATCTAAGTTTGTGAAAATCGATTCAGCCATCTCTAAGAAAAGTTAGTGAACTTATTTTTACAATTTTTGCACATTTTACCCCATAATTCCGGAACCGGAAGTCGGATCCAAATAATATGCAGGAATTTTGTATGGGACCACAAGACCTTTCATTTGAATCTAAGTTTGTGAAAATCGGTTCAGCCATCTCCGAGAAAAGTTAGTGCAAAACAACGTTACATACACACATACGCACATACACACACATACTTACACACACATACACACACAGACATTTTGCGTCCTCGACGAACTGAGTCGAATGGTATATGACACTCGGCTCTCCGGACCTTGGTTCGAAAGTCGGTTTTTACAGTGATTGCATAACCTTTCTATATGAGAAAGGCAAAACGAAGTTGGTCGTTTCAAAAACTCTATGTTTTAGGGAGTTAAGATACTCGAATGCAAGCATTTGTACTTAACATCTATTATTCTTATCGTCCCTCAGATTCGTTTCGACATTTGCCTAGCCATTTCTACATCGATAAAATTCGTCTTCCCGCGTCTTGTGGGTTGAATTTACTGATCAATTCTCTTAATTCACGAAAATCTGGACGACGAGCAATCATCTGACCTTGGACGTTCGATGAATCCCTTGTAGGGATAATCAAGCGTTGTCGCAACTGTGCAATTTCGGCGGCTTGTGCTTCCAACTCTATTCTCAACAAGACGGCCTCTTGTTTACTGTATCGAGACATCGCGTTATAAATCGTCGATCTCTCGAACTACGTCTTTCCGTATTCACTACCGCTTTCGTACTGGTCAGAGTCTGACAAAGAGCCTGAACAAGCTAATTTAACGTCACTTAGTATCTCCAATTAGCACATCCTCTAGCATCGCTAGGACCACGCGGTATTCTCGCCTCAATAGTCTAACGTTTACTCTCGCCTTTGAACTATTGGCCACGATCACAACCACGTACAATCACCTTGTACGATTATCAGTTCTGTCTAAAGCTTGTAAATGATTATCCGACTTTCAGACTTGACCAATCTTTACTATTGGCCCAACGAACTTTCGACTTCTCGTTCAAACTCAACGACTCAAAGACCTGGCGTACGACAAGTGCTGTTTCGGACCGCTAGACAAAATTAACTCTCTCGTGTATTTGCTAGATCAAGACTGTCTTTCTTTCACGTTCGCAATGTTTGAGAATTCCATATCACCCATGGTGTGATTGTATGGGTTTAATATATTTGCACACCAACTCGATGACATCGGTTTCAAAATTAGTTGGCAGTAGTAAAAGAGTGTGGAATACTCGAACCGATGGATATTAGACTTTGCTAGAAAAGTTTGACCAGATTTTGTTCCTAGGTAGAACATTATTCGGGAGTCTACTTCAAATAACGGTTCCTTTTTGAGCCCCTGTTCAATGATGGAATTTTCTATAGCACTCTTGTCTTGTAACAATAACACTCCTTGGTTGGACAGAATTAAATTCCACTTGATGAAGAATCTGCCTAACATTTCAAAAAACGCTTGTTGGAGTTTTTCAACTAGTTTCTTGAGCAAAACATTGTACCACCTGACTAGAGGCATGTGAAAGTTATCACCATTCAAAAGCCGGGGAAATCATCTTCTAATCACAGTTGTCAGATACTCAATTTGACTTCCGCAGAAATAAAGGGACGAATGATTGCCTTGCATTACTCTCGTCTGACATCTAAATTGCCTTCGCTCAAGAACAACAAATGGCATCTGTATTTTTAGACATTAAAGGAGCTTTTGATTCAGTTTCCATTGATGTTCTTTCAGACAAGCTCCAACAAGCGAAATAATTATTTCCACAACCTTTTGTCAGTGAAGCGAAAGTATTTTTCACATGGCGATTCGGAAACATTCAGAATTAGCTACATGAGTCTCCCGCAAGGCTCATACCTCAGTCCGCTCCTCTATAATTTCTACGTGAACGACATTGACAGCTGTCTGGTAACCCCATGTACACTAGCACAACTGGACCAAAAACTGTTAACCTTAAAAAACCATTGCAAGATATCTTAGATAACTTGTCCGTTTGGGCTGTTCATCTGGGTATCGAATTCTCTGCGGAGAAAACAGAGCTGGTCGTCTTTTCAAGAAAGCATGATCCCGCGCAGTTTCAGCTCCATATGATGGAAAGAATCATCGCACAGGTTTCGACTTTCAAATACCGCGGGGTGTGGTTTGATTCCAAATGCACGTGGGGAGGACACATTAGGTATCTGATAACAAAATGCCAACACAGAGTAAATTTTCTTCGAACAATAATAGGATCTTGGTGGGGTGCTCATCCGGAAGATCTAATAAAATTGCATCAGACAACGATACTTTCAGTGATGCAATAGGAATGTGTTTACTTCCTTTCCGCTGCAAACTCTAATGTTGTTAAATCAGAACGAATTCAGTACCGTTGTTTTCGAATTGCCTTAGGCTGCATGTATTTGAAAAATACAATGAGTCTTGAAGTTCTGATGGGAGTTCATCCATTGAAAGATCGCTTTTGGGAGCTTTCATCACGACTGCTAATAAGATGTGAGGTGCTGAACCCTTTAATTATTAATAACTTCGGAAAGCTAGTCGAGCTTCAATCTCAAACAAGATTCATGACAGTTTATTTTTACCATACGAGCAATTCCAGGAATGACAAGACGAAAAAGTGACAAAATCAGAATCGACCTTCTCCGATTCGGATGCAACTTTGCACATGGCTTCAGTATGGCGGCAAACCATAAGTTTTGAACCGATTGAGAGGTCAATCTGACTCACGACTGATTTTTACAAAGGGCGTATTTATTTTCGCATTTCACAAAAATTGCATTTTTCAAATCGTTGTAACTCGGAAACCGTTAATTGTACAAAAATGGCGTTCGGGAAGAAGTTGTAGGAAATATATTGGGCAAGCCAAAAAAAAAATACACTGAAAAAAGTAAGTGGAGTAGTGTTTATAAGGATACCAAAATGATGCCAGGCACACAGAAATACCATTCTTTCGTTCCGATTTCAGAACCCACAATCGTCACAAGACTGTATTCGAATGACGATGCACGTAGTACTCATACAATTTTCAGAAACTTAAAACATTAAATATAATTAAGATATAGAAAGCGAATAAAAAATCATGGAAATATAAAAAATGGTGTTATAATTAAATGTCCAAGTATCTCAAGAACAGCTACTTTTAGAAGAAAGGATAACATGAACAAATTTATTGCCTTCAACCTGTAGAATGATATTCTACTGTTTAAATGATTATCTTTCAACGAGAACTTGAAATTTCGAATATATCTGTAAATTGTTTTAGCTGTAACTTCTTTATTTTTCAAAAGGCACGGACGGGATAACCATCAATCTGTAGGTTTTATTAGGAGCTTTAAAATAAAAATTATCAAAAAAATCGAAACCCTGATTTTTTTAAATTTAATTTTTTTGGTTCATTTTGAAATTATTGAGAACAAAAATCAATTTTTTTTCAGTGTATATTTTTTTAGAGTACCCTATTAATTCCCTACAACTTCTTCCTGAACGCCATTTTTGTACTATGAACGGTTTCCGAATTACAACGAGACCCGTAAGCTGTTTTAGCTGTAACTTCTTCATTTTGCAAAAGGCGCGGATGGGATAGCCATCAATCTGTAGATTTTAATAACAGTTTTAAAATAAAAATTATCAAAAAAAATTAAAACCATGCTGTTTTTTATTTAACTTTTTCGGATTATTTTGTAATTATTGAGAAAAAAAGATTCCTTACAACTTCTTCCTGAACGCCATTTTTGTACAATTTACGGTTTCCGAGTTACATCAATTAGAAAAAGCCAATTTTTGTTAAATGCAAAAATACATACATACATACATACGCCCTTTTTAGAAATCAGTCGTGAGTCGGATTGACCTCTCCATCGGTTCAAACCTTATGGTTTGCCATACTGAAGCCATGTGCAAAGTTTCACCCAAATCGGCGAAGGTCGAATCTGATGATCTGCTAAGCATTTCTGAAATTGCTTATATATAACAGGAAATAAACCCTTCAAGATACATTCCCATCGGTGTCAGTCTCCTTAGTGTCCCTGACTCAACGTTATTTTTCGACACATCCATGACCCACAAAGTGCGTGGAATTCCGGAAAGCTACGCTGGATGGAAATCCCAAAAATATTTTCATGTAAGCTAAGGCATATTGACTCTGAGAAAATGTTTTACACGGACGGATTACGAATTGAAGAGACTACTGGGTTTGGTATGTTCAACAATAATGTTTCGGTCTTATTTAAGCTTCAAGAACCAGCATCTGTTTATATAGCATAGTTAGCAGCAGTTCATTATAGCTTGAGTGTAATCGTTACATAATCCCCAAACCATTATTTCCTCTTCACAGATAGTCTAAGTACAATTGAAGCCATTCGCTCAAACATGACTGACATAAGTGAACCGTTTCACTTGGGCAAAATAAAACAGTGCCTGAACGACATATTGAACAATAATTATCAAATAACTATAGTTTGGGTCCCGCCTCATTGCTCCATTCCAGGCAATGGAAGAGCGTCTATTATATCGCGTCTCGCCAAAGTATATTATATCGCGTCTCGCCAAAGAACACTTGCCAGCTGGCAAGCTTCTTGGGTTAGAGATGGTCTGGGTCGGTGAATGCACTCAATTGTTCCTAAAATATCGACAGTTCAGGGAACTGGATGTGAGTAGGGATTTCATTCGTGTGATGTCCAGACTCATGTGTAATCACTACACGTTAGACGCACATCTTCTTCGAATTGGACTCTCCGAGACTAATCATTGTGCTTGTGGCGAAGGCTATCGGGATCATGTCGTCTGGACGTACGTGGAGTATCGTGAGGTCAGTTCTCAAATAATAAATTCCTTGCGTTCCTATCCTTGCGTGCGACTATCCAATGTCCCAGCTCACGACATTTTTTTTGTCGTGACCTTCCACACCTGAAACTGCTTTATCATTTAATTAAGACCATTCGAATTTCAATTTAATAATGGACCCTTTTAAGACTTAGTTCTGACTCCAACTGCGTCCAGTAGTTCACCCAATGGCTAAATTTGAAAAGAAATGATGTATAAAAATAGCAGTTTATTTCTAATTTATAGTCGTTAAACGTTTGGTTCAAATAATATTCTTGAGTAGATTTGTTGATAAATGACGAAATATCTAATATTATATTTGAAACATAAGAGTAAAATGTTTTATTAAACTCAACTCGTTTTGACTATATAAGAATTATATTAGGATAAGAATTCTATGTAAAGTGATGCTACGGCGAAGAAAAACTTATGTAAACTGCCCTAAGAAATAAACGTATTCATGGAAAACAATAAGCTTTAGATTTCATGTGCTTGTTCATAGTATTCAGTTGGATTTGTTGATGCCCACTGAATAGACATGGGTTAGTACTTGTCAAGTTCAGCATACCCACGCAAGTCATCTTTAACCCATTTTCCCTTTCTCATGTAGAAAGTTTATGCAATCACTTGAAAAACCGACTAGTAAAAATTGTCATTTTCCGTTCGACTCAGTTCATCGAGCTGAGCAAAGTCTATCTCTGTATGTCTGTGTGTGTTCCGGTTCCGGAGTTATAAGCTAAAGTGTGTTCAACATTGTACACCGTCACTTAAACCGGTGAAACAAAAAACGCAAAAATTGTTCTAAACTGGTATCAAAACTACAAAAATCGATAGACATTATTAATAGGCAACTAAACACACCGATTCCGGCTATCCTGGTTCCCGGTCTTCGGTTCCGGAAGCACCGGAAATAGTCATATATTCCAAAATGGATCTCACTCACTTTTCTCAGCAAGGATTTGACCGAATTAAACGGTCCCATACGGAATTCCTGAATTTCATTTTCCGACATCCGGTTCTGAGGTTATAGGGTAAAGTGTGCTAAATATTGTACACCGTCACTTAAACCAGTGAAACAAAAACCGTAAAAGTTTTCTCAACTGAGCTCAAAACCGATATTCCCAATCTTAGAGTCAAATGAAAGGTCATATGGCCCTACCAAAAGTGATTGCTACAGTTCGGTTTTACATCTCATCCAAGTCAGTCGATATAACAAAACAGCTTACGTTCGGGACAGAAGAAACCAAGTACAGTATTGTGTAGTGAATAATAGAACGACTTCGAAATGAGTGAACCAAACGAACAAAAGCTACAGCCGACACGAAAGAATACAATTGTTGTTGACTTCAGGCAGTGCAAAATTCGACCTTCGATACGAGAACTTGAAGGTTTGCTTAAGGAGCAAATGCATCTTGACATTAAACGTGTGCATTTACTTCAATGCAATAAGACGAATAATGTTGTTTACATCCAGTTTTATAAAGAGTTGGATGCAATTCAATTCGCAAAAGACAACAACAATGTGCACTATGTGGAGCACGAGAACATTAAGAACAACATTCCAGTTTAGAATGTTTATAGAAGTGCGTGTGCATGATCTTCACTAAAGCGTCACCAATTCTTATATTCGCAAAACTATGTCCCAATACATAGAGATTTTCTCTATCGGAAAAGAAAGGTGGAAGAATTTTTTCCCCGGTATTCTTAATGGCGTACGTTTGTTACGCATACACTTGAAGAGGCCTATACCTTCTTATGTGATTTTCGGTCAAGATACAAGAATTCCGTGCAAATCACTTGTTACCTATGACAATCAGATGGCCACATGTCAATATTGCCAAAAAGCTGTTCACTACGGTAAGCCATGTGATCAACTGGACAAGGAGACAACTACACCAAAGGACAGCGGTGCTTCCTTCACACAAACCCCAAGCAACCCCAGTACACCTGTGACAGCCGCCAACAACAATGAAGCATCCCCTCCAACGAAACCATCAGTATCCTCTATAGAACAAAGTACACCGGCTGCAGTTAACAACTTACCCTCCAACCAACCAGCAATTGCAACCAATGTACAACAAGGTGCATCTACAGCAACTAGCAACGAAAAGAAGACGGAAATCGACAACAATACCATCGATGCGGCAATGGATGACGAGACGAACCACGAACGAAGTGCCCCTCAATCCTCGAAGGAGGGAAATGGAAGCTCCTCTCCCCCTAGAAAAAGGGTGACAACGAGATCCAATTTAAACAAAATTATTTAAAAAAGTACGGCTGTGTAATGTCAGAGACATAACTGGATGTCGTGAATACGAATATGACACGCTTTATTTATGCTTCCGAATTCGAATTGGTAGTTCATCGATTGTTTGAATTGTGCAACTTTCCCCTCTTTCATTACTATAAATTTAAACGATATGCGCCTAGACTAAATTACAGATTAGTTACATTAAACATTCTGAAACGCAATTAAATATTATGAAATAAGCAGTATAGTTCTTTATAATAAAAAAATGGTGACGATTTGAGTTAGTTCACCACGCAGACTCTGAATTCTAACCCCATATTCCAGAACTAAGCTCTAAAACATGAAGACGATTTTTCGCCATGACTACCAGAATGGGTTTTATAGAGTACAGTAAAGTAAATTTCCGCATAATTCTTTAGGAGTATTATTATGGTTCTAAAAAGAACCGAATAGAAGAAGTCTGGAATAAAGAACTGGACCCTGAGTTCAAAAACTAAATTTAGAACCAATAACAGACTCAGAATCCAGTTTCAATTCTAGAATTGCAATTTCGAAACTCAAATTAGTTCCAGACTACAGTTCTGAATTCTAAACCTATATTTCGGAACTAAAATCTGAAAATTGAACTTCTCGTTACGCCTACCGAAAACCAAATGATGGCAGGTGCTCTCTCCGTCGCTGCTGGTTTAACTCCCGCGATGGCAGTCTTCTCGCCTTGATGGCCAGCAAGCGAATGAAAGTTGCTACCTGAGCGTTTGAGGTTTTAACCACGCAGAAGGCGCTCTCTTCGTCGCTGCTGGTTTAACTCTCGCGATGGCAGTCTGCTCGCTTTGAAGGCCAGTAAGCGAATGAAAGTTGCTACCTGAGCGTTTGAAGTTTTAACCACGCAGAAGGCGCTCTCTCCGTCGCTGCTGGTTATTGGTTTAACTCTCCCGATGGCAGTCTGCTCGCTTTGAAGGCCAGCAAGCGAATGAAAGTTGCTACCTGAGCGTTTGAGGTTTTAACCACGCACAAGGCGCTCTCTCCGTCGCTGCTGGTTGATGGTTTAACTCTCGCGATGGCAGTCTGCTCGTCTTGAAGGCCAGCAAGCGAATGAAAGTTGCTACCTGAGCGTTTGAGGTTTTAACCACGCAAAAGGCGCTCTCTCCGTCGCTGCTGGTTGAAGGTTTAACTCTCACGACGTCTGCTTCCATTGAACGCACGAAAAGAAATTATCGATTTTCACCACGGTTCCCCTTTTATACGCATTCAGTTGAAGATATGTGCCTGACTACCTCAAAATCGTCGTCCTTGCGCGAAAACCCAAGCGAAAGTAAAGAGTTTTCCGCATTATTTTGAAATTTTGAAAAAACTTAATTTTTGAGTTGTTTGTTATCTCACACTGTTTGAGTTGTTTGTTATCTCACACTGTTCAAAATATTATCCTAAATTCCTGATCATATTTTTGATGAAATGGTTAAAGAATTATGTTTCTACCATTAATACAAGTCGAGATATTCACGATTAAGTTCTGCCCATTCTTCCATATGGCTAATTTTGAAAAGGCACCCCATAGTAAAGTAAGTCGTATTCACGACAAAATCGGCTCAATCGGCCACGTAAAGCTTATACGCAAATGAGCCTGGATAAAAAATATCTTTTAAATAAAAAAAAACTGTTGATATGCAAAAAAAAACAAGAGTGATTGCTTATTTTCGGATGCCACAAACATTTAAATCGTCGCTTAGAGTGCAATGGCAGAATCGTATAAAATCTTCAAAATTTGAATTAAAACTAGTAGAGTTTGTACGCCATGTTAGTTGGTGCCCGTACGAACCGACTTCGATTATACCGGTTCTCGGATTCCGGTGCTGGAAGTTCATATAATAGTGAACCAACTTCGTTTTCTTAAGGATGACCTACGCAAGCAAAGCACTGTTTCATTATGTATGTTATACTAGTTAATGCACAAACAATCCCTTGGTTTCTTTCAAAAATCGAAGACAAATATTTTGAATTAAATTACCTCAGTATTATATATGAGAAAGGCATCATTACACCACTAGGTGGATTAAAATATTTTTTTTTATAAGTACCTTTATTTCATGGTACTTTAAACCTTATACATTTCGAATACAGTCACAACGGTTAGTATAACAAGTTACTACTAGTTTCCTCAAATATCATATTAGTATGCCGGTACCCATTATTTAATCTGAACATTGTTTTTATCAAACGATTTGCTATTATGAATTAATTACATTAAAAAACCTGTTTTAATCCACCTAGTGGTGTAATGATGCCTTTCTCATGTATAATATTGTTGTATTCTATTCAAAAATTTTTTCTTTGATTTTTGAAAGAAACCAAGAGATTGTTTGTGCAAAACATACAGAATAAAACAGTGCTTTGATTGCGTAAGTCATCCTTAAGAAAACGAAGTGGGTTCACTATTATATGCACTTCCGGCACCGGAACCCGAGAACCGGTATAATCAAAGTCGGTTCGTATGGCCACCAACTAACATGACATACAAACTCTACTAGTACGCACTCTTAATTACGATTTAAATGTTTGTTGCATCCGAAAATATTTTAAGTGACGGTGTATAATATTGAACACACTTTACTCTATAACTCCGGAACCGGAAGTCGGATCCGGATGAAATTCAGGAATTCCGTATGAGATCGGAAGACCTTTCATTTGAATCTAAGTTTATGGAAATCGGTCAAACCATAACTGAGAAAAGTGAGTGAGATCTATTTTGGTATATATGAACACTATTTCCGAAACTTCCGGAACCGGATACCGGGACCTAGGATAGCCGGAATCGGTTTGTTTAGTTGCCTACTGATAATGACTATCGATTTGTGTTGTTTTGAGACCAGTCTAGAACATTTTTACGTTTTTTGTTTCGCCGGTTTAAGTGACGGTGTACAATATTGAACACACTTTACCCTATAATTCCGGAACCGGAAGGCGGATCCGGATGAAATTCAGGAATTCCATATAGGACCAGAAGACCTTTCATTTGAATCTAAGTTTGTGGAAATCGGTCAAACCATCGCTGAGAAAAGTGAGTGAGATCCATTTTGGTATATATGACCACTATTTCCGGTACTTCCGGAACCGGATACCGGGAACTAGGATAGCCGGAATCGGTTTGTTTAGTTGCCTACTGATAATGACTATCGATTTGTGTTGTTTTGACACCAGTTTAGAACATTTTTTACGTTTTTTGTTTCGCCGGTTTAAGTGACGGTGTACAATATTGAACACACTTTACCCTATAATTCCGGAACCGGAAGTCGGATCCGGATGAAATTCAGGAATTCCATATAGGACCAGAAGACCTTTCATTTGAATCTAAGTTTGTGGAAATCGGTCAAACCATCGCTGAGAAAAGTGAGTGAGATCCATTTTGGTATATATGACCACTATTTCCGGAACTTCCGGAACCGGATACCGGGACCCAGGATAGCCGGAATCGGTTTGTTTAGTTGCTCACTGATAATGACTATCGATTTGTGTTGTTTTGAGACCAGTTTAGAACATTTTTACGTTTTTTGTTTCGCCGGTTTAAGTGACGGTGTACAATATTGAACACACTTTACCCTATAATTCCGGAACCGGAAGTCGGATCCGGATGAAATTCAGGAATTCCATATAGGACCAGAAGACCTTTCATTTGAATCTAAGTTTGTGGAAATCGGTCAAACCATCGCTGAGAAAAGTGAGTGAGATCCATTTTGGTATATATGACCACTATTTCCGGTACTTCCGGAACCGAATACCGGGAACCAGGATAGCCGGAATCGGTTTGTTTAGTTGCCTACTGATAATGACTATCGATTTGTATTGTTTTGAGACCAGTTTAGAACATTTTTTACGTTTTTTGTTTCGCCGGTTTAAGTGACGGTGTACAATATTGAACACACTTTACCCTATAATTCCGGAATCGGAAGTTGGATCCGAATGAAATTCAGGAATTCCGTATAGGACCAGAAGACCTTTCATTTGAATCTAAGTTTGTGGAAATCGGTCAAACCATCGCTGAGAAAAGTGAGTGAGATCCATTTTGGTATATATGACTACTATTTCCGATACTTCCGGAACCGGATACCGGGAACTAGGATAGCCGGAATCGGTTTGTTTAGTTGCCTACTGATAATGACTATCGATTTGTGTTGTTTTGAGACCAGTTTAGAACATTTTTTACGTTTTTTGTTTCGCCGGTTTAAGTGACGGTGTACAATATTGAACACACTTTACCCTATAATTCCGGAACCGGAAGTCGGATCCGGATGAAATTCAGGAATTCCATATAGGACCAGAAGACCTTTCATTTGAATCTAAGTTTGTGGAAATCGGTCAAACCATCGCTGAGAAAAGTGAGTGAGATCCATTTTGGTATATATGACCACTATTTCCGGAACTTCCGGAACCGGATACCGGGAACCAGGATAGCCGGAATCGGTTTGTTTAGTTGCCTACTGATAATGACTATCGATTTGTGTTGTTTTGAGACCAGTTTAGAACATTTTTTACATATTTTGTTTCGCCGGTTTAAGTGACGGTGTACAATATTGAACACACTTTACCCTATAATTCCGCAACCGGAAGTCCGATCCGGATGAAATTCAGGAATTCCGTATGGGACCACGAGACCTTTCATTTGAATCCTAGTTTGTCAAAATCGGTTCAGCCATCTCCGAGAAAACCTAGTGAGATTATTTGACACATACACACACATACATACACACACACACACACACACACACACACACACACACACACACACACACACACACACACACACACACACACACAGACATTGCTCAGCTCGGTGAACTGAGTCGAATGGTATATGACACTTGGCCCTCCGGGCCAATTTTCACTGGTCGGTTTTTCAAGTGATTGCATAACCTTTCTATATGAGAAAGGCAAAACATTTATTTTGTACATGTTTTATAACTTGTTTGTTTGTATATATCAGTTCATCACTTTCATTTAAAGTAAGATAGCTGACTATTGGTTAAACTCATGGAAGAGAAAGGAGTGTAACATAAAATAAAAATTAAATTGTTTCTTAATTTACCCAAGACAAGAGGTTCATTTATGCTAGCAGCGTTTGAGCGAATGTCTTCCATTACGCTTAGACTATCTGTAACGAGTAAATAATGTTTTGGAGATTATGTGACGATTACACTCAAGCTATAATGAACTGCTGCTAACTCTGCTGTATAAACAGATGCATGTTCTTGAAGCCTAAATGAAACCGAAACATTATTGTTGAACATACCAAATCCAGTAGCCTCATCAATTCGTGATCCGTCCGTGTAGAGCCAGTTGTCGTATGTTCGAGCCCCGACCTGGAAGGATTCTTAGTGTCAGTAGGATCCATAGTACTAGCCATACAATGATTCTGTACACTAAGAATCGGATGCGAAGTCTTTTGAAAGGAATGTAATGCCAAGACTTTGCTTTGTCTTTCGAAGTTACCAGGGAACTGAGTACCTCACAAATTATTAGCAGTCGTGATTAAAGCTCCCAAAAGCGATCTTTTAATGGATGAACTCCCGCCAGAACTTCAAGACTCATTGTATGTGCCGAATGCATGCAGCCTAATTCGATAATAGTTTGCAGCGAAGCGAAAGTTAACGCACCCATATTCCGTCACTGAAAGTATCGTAGTCTAATACAATTTTATTATGTCTTCCGGATGAGCACCCCACGAAGATTGTTATTGTTCGAATACAATATATTCTGAGTTGGCATTTTTTATCAGATACCTAATGTATCTTCCCCACGTGCATTGGGAATCAGACCACATCCCGCGGTATTTGAGAGTCAAAACCTGTGCGATCATCCTTCCCATCATATGAAGTTGCAGTTGCGCAATATCATGCTTTCTTGAAAAGTCGACCAGCTCGGTTTTCTCCACAGAGAATGTGATACCCAGATGAACAACCCAAACGGATAAGTTATCTAAGGTATATTCCAATGATTTTGGCAGGTAAACTGCTTTGGGCCCAGTAACTGAAACCACACCTTCATACACAATTGTCTTAGTGTGTACCGGTTACTAGACAGCTGTCAATATCATTCACGTAAAAATTAAAAAGAAGCGAACTGAGGCATAAGCCTTGCGGGAGACTTATGTAGCTATTTTTGAATGTTGCCAAATTACCATGTGCAAAATACATGCGCTTCTCTGTCAAAAGGTTCTGCAATAGAAAATTCCATAATTGAAAACGGACTATCAATGGAACCGTTATTTTTAGTAGACTTCCGAATAATGCTCTGCGTAGGAACAGAAGCTGGCAAACTTTCCTAGCAAAGTTAAATTTCCATTCGGTTGAGTATTCCTCACTCTAATTTCCCACGTTACGATTCCTCATTCGTCTGGCCGTGATCCAAAGAGTGCTCATTGAAGTTTTTTTGACGAACCTTCGACAAAATGTTTCCAAAAGCTACATTTCTTAGCCCGAGAAATGGTGTTGTATTTGGGTTTGAGATACTACCTTGGTATTTAATCCTGTTAATATTTTTTGTCAAACCATATGGAATAATGACTGGAGTAGCAATTCAATTGCTATTGCTAATTGAAATGATGATTGTCATGTTCAAATTGTCGCATACATTATATACTAAAGATGGTCTGTTATCGTAACAAAATTGAATCTCCCAGAATCAATCGTGAAGCAGGGAGGGCTTCAACCATTTCATTAATCTATCGTGTTCCAACTTGAGCTCTTGGAGGAATACATACCGAGGCAATACAAATGTCTTTTACTTCAATGTTTATTTGACAAGCAACAACTTCTATACTAGAAGTCGAAGGAATGTTTAATCTATAAAAGAACAGCATTTCTTAATTCCTAAAAGCACCCTTTGCTATTGGGAGGAATGCCGTTATGAGGGTCTTTAGAGGTTCAGAAATATTGAATGCTGAGAAAATTCAGTCTACAATATCCTAAAACTTAATCCTGTTGGTGGCTGTAAAACGTAGCCCACTGGAATATGGCCTTTTTTGTGCTAGTTCCTGGATCGTTGGTTTTTAATTAACCTTTTTTGGTTCTTTATGGTTTGTTTTGAAGGTGAAATTTTAGGTGCCTTTTTGGTAATTTAGGGGAGGACTTTACTCGCTTAACTGACCCTTGAGTAGTAACAAACGAAGTACTTTCTGTTTTTTATCAGAGTCAGATTCTTCTGGCTCTAGATTCGAAAAAGATTTTTCTGTTTCGAGAGGTGGGACATCAATGACACTTTCAAGCATTTCTGCATATGTGCGCTTAGACCGTGCTTTAACGAAAGCTTCATTTTGTCTTTGCGTCACTTTTATTCAGCGCATACTGAAAGATCATGAGGGCTCTCTCGATAATAAATACATTTTTCAATTTCTTTACTGCAATCATTATCTGAATGGGACCTTTCACACTTAATACACTTCGGCTTATCCATTAGCCTGCTTCAAAGAATCGACTACAACGCGGATCTTGTCTTCATGGACTTTTGCTATCTCTTTGGTAGCGCAAAATCGTAATGTATAGTCTCTAGATATCTGGAATAAATTCAATCGTTTCAATTTGCGCCGAAAATAGACTATCCATGGGCCCGCTGAAGTTTCATTGTACAACTTCGTTCTATACGAATTAGGAACCAGTTAATTTTCACCTGGTGGCAAAGATGGATCCCCTGATCTCTCATCCATGAGATCATCTATTACATAAATATGCTTAGATTAGTCTCAACTGAATTATATAAAACGACGATATATTTAAATTTGAAATAAAGTTGTATAGTCTGGGGTCGATTACGGGTGTTATTGGGATAGGGACGGTAATTTAACTAAGCCAAATGAAACCACTGAACTTTTGGTAGAAACCTTATTTCTTCTAAACTATCTTTCTCGATTCGGTACATATGTCTGGTCATGAAGAGAGCCAAGCTACCAAGTATCAAAGGCAATTAGAGATGTAACGAGCGTGAGTAAATCAGCAAATAGTATTGCCATTAACGGATTTTAGATGGATTCTGATTTGAACTCAAATTAACTAAATCTAACATGACGGTTCATCTGAAATTAACAATTTCACTAATAACTTAAATCTAACAATATTTCATTGAATACAATTCATTCATGTTTTACACAGTCCGAATCCGGGAGATGTAGCTCTGCGTTAACTTCATCATTCGAATGTATCAGGTAACAGACAAACATTGGATGCAGGACACTTGAACTTTCCAGATGATGTGCGATGAACCACATCTCGTGTAACATTGTCTTGCCTGGGAATAATTTTCTGAATAAAAGCTAATGGCCAGCGATTGGGGAGCAGCAGCTGGTCTTGAAGAATCACGCACCGCTAAAGTTGGGGGCGCGCAGGGGTATCACATTCCATGTAACTCCCTCCGTTGCGCGACTAGTATCGATACGGTATGTTTCGTTGCGGTTGGTAAGCATTTGATAAAGAGCTTGAAGCTCGTTTTAAGCACCTATAGAATTTGTGCCATTGCCAGAAAAAATGTGTGCGATCCGGCCACAAAGCGTCTTAGAACACACATGAATGCAGATGTGGATAAATCTCCGACTAGTTCAATGTGAACAGCTTTCGTGCTGATACATAAGAACAGGGCAATATAAGCCTTTGTTGAGGTAGCTTTATGATTGGTAGTTTCCGTATATACTAGAGCACAACAATCAATCCCAGTGCGAGAAAATGGGCGGCTCGGCGTGACTCGAGCATTTGGAAGCTGGCCCATGGGTTGCTTTACGAGTCGTGGATTAGCACGGACACAGCTATAGCAACTGCGAATTAACACATGGATCAATAAGTCCCGAGACTAAAGCAGAGATGGCGCTCGTAGTAAACCAGTAACCACGTTTTTCTAGATTACTAACCTTTGCTTGAAACGGGTCAAAATTTTAAGTCGATCCGACCAGAAACAGCTGAGTTATCGAGGTTGGAGTAAAGTCGTTTTGTAGTTTGTTTAAAAAATGGAAAAAACCGAGTTTCGTGTTTTGATCAAACATTGTTTTTTAATGGGTACAAACATCGTGCTAGCGAAACAATGGATTTAAAAATGTTATCCGGACTCTTGTCCATCAACAGCAATGATTTGTCGGTGGTTCGCCGAGTTCAAACGTGGTCGTATCGACACAAATGACGCTGAACGCTCGGGTAGACCTATGGAAGCCGTTACACCGGAAAATGTGAGTGAAGTGACAAAAATTATAATGAAAGATCGTAAAGTGAAGCTCCGTGAGATTGCTGAGATGACACAGATATCATATGGAAGTGTATTTACTATCCTTCATGAAAAATTGAGCATGAAAAAGGTTTTTTTCAAGTGGGTGCCGCGATTGAGACAATGCACCCTGCCACAAGTCGATGAAAACAATGGCGAAATTGAGCGAATTGGGCTTTGATCTGCTTCCCCAACCCCAATACTCGCAAGATTCAGCCCCCAGTGACTACTGGCTCTTTGCTGATCTTAAAAAAATGCTCCAGGGAAAAAGATTTGGCTCAAATGAGGAGGTTATCGCTGAAACTGAAACTTATTTTGAAGCGAAAGATAAATTTTTTTATAAACATGGTATTGAAAAATTGTAAAAACGTTGGAACCATTGTATCACTCTAAAAGGTGATTATGTTGATGAATAAAAAATAATTTTGCAAAAAAAATGTTGTTTCCATTGTTAGTCTCGGGACTTATTGATCCATGTGTTATACTACATACAGTTCTTCTTCGATTAATTGGCCAATATTGGAGTAGCAGATATCCAAGAAGTAAATCATGATTGTAAATAATTTTATGTGTCTGGTGCAGATAATCCCGCTGATTTATCATCCCGCGGTATGACGATGGAATAGTTTTTGAGTAGTGATCTATGGAGGCATGGACCGAGGTGGTTGCAGGGGGAATGAATTAATTAAATAATTTAGGAATTAATTGGCCTAAGCAAAGCTGGTCAATGTTAACACACTCCGACGAAGAGCTTGAGCGCAAAAGAACCGTACTTCTAGTTCGCTCAATATCTCCACCTAACTATTTAATAACCCGTGTTTCGACTTACCATCGATTGATACGAACGATCGCTTACTGCTTGCGATTTATCAACAACTCTAAGGGTGGGAAACGATCAACTTGCATAACACTTTCAATTCATGAGTTAAATGAGACAAAGATGGTACTGATACGGGTTGTTCAGAAGGAATGCTTTGAGCAAGAACTTAATCATCTTAAGAAATGCATGCATGTTTCAAAACGATCATGTCTGAAACTGTTAAGTCCGTTTTTAGACGGTTCCGGATTAATTCGAGTCAGTGGCCGGCTTAGACTTTCAAAGGAGGTTTACAGTACCAACCATCCAACACTATTACCAGGATTCCATCATTTTACCAAATTGCTATTAATGTCGTTTCACCTTAAATTGATTTATGGGAGAATGGTACTTATACTCGCAGTTGTTCGCAACGAATATTGACCAATTAATGGAAGAAGAGCTGTATGTAGTATAATTCGCAGTTGCTATAGCTGTGTTCGTGCTAATCCACGACCCGTAAAGCAACCCATGGGCTTCCGAATGCTCGTGCGATGAAATAATTATTATATAGCGTAGATGCGGCGCCCACTCAACACTGTAAACTATATGTCTTTCTAAAGCAATTAAAGCAAACCATCACAACCCTTCCACTTCTCGAATTAATAGCTTCGCAACTACAGACACTATGCAACCCACATGTTTGGCATGTAGTCAGTATCATTTGCTAATCAAATGTCCAGTTTTCGAGAGCATGTCCGAGAAGGATCAATTTAATTTGGTTAACACTAAAAGTATATGCAGCAGTTGTTCCGCAGTTTCGTGCGCAAATGCGCGTCGAATTATTCTTGCCTATGTTAAAAAAGACATCATACATTCTCATGATCGATCGACTGTTTGGTGCTACGCAGTCTCACTTCACAGCTTCCAGCGGTTTCCCTATCAAGGGTTAAATGGAACATCTCCAATGATTTCTCACTTGCCGATCCCGAGTTTAATATATCCAGGAGAGTGGATCTCATTATCGGAGTCGAACACTTCTATACAATACTAAAAGGTAGTCGGATGACTTTAGGCACACCTTCCCCGATATCGGATACTAATCGGCGCAATCAACTCAAGAGGATCATACTGACGAGTAATAGCCGAAAGAATATTTATTTTGGTAATCGTAGTAACTAAATTGCTATCTATCTCAAAACGGAATAAATCAGTTACCGACTCCCAACTGATTCGTAATGTTTTTTTTATTGTTTGTTTATGTTACCGTCGAATAAATCATCAATTCACAGTGATACCGATTACACATTTACACGAAATTCTGCCAACGAATAGTAGAATATACGTGCATTTAGTAACCGTAATTAGTGACTCATTTCGTTTAAGTGCGGTAAAGTTATTAGCAGATCCAGATCTAACAGTCGCGTAGTGCATTGAAAGATACACAATAGCACTGTATCTCCTTTTTGTTCTTCAGGCCTGTGTGCCTCCGCTGAGTGAAGAAGCGGTGGAAGGCTAATAACCGATTACCTATGACGTCGGTCACTTGTAATGTGTGTGCTTTAAAAATTGTGTCTGAAAATGATAGAGTTTACTGCTTTGGCGGCTGTGAGCAGATTCTCCATGTAAAATGCTCGGATATCAACGCGGCTGGCATTTGTGCTTTGCGGGAGAATGTTGCTTTAAAATATATGTGTTTTGCGTGCAGACGTAAACAAACCTGTCTTAATGATGTGCAGAAAACCTGTACGGAAATGCTTTTAAAAATAAATGACACCACAGCTTTCGTTACGAATCTCGAGGATAAAATAAAAGTAGGCATGCGGAATGAGTTTATAAAACTCGAACAACGCTTCGAAACGAAAATCTTGACAGCGATCAAGCAAACGCTTGCTAACGAACAAATTTCAAACTCCAATGTCTCGGTCACCTCAAATATTCTTAGTTCTGCTACATCTTCCAAGAAGTCGTACGCTTCAGTGACAAAATCTCACATGCAAAACTCAAAACGGAAAGCAACAGAAAATCTCACCGACGAAGAAGAAGGTGGTTTATTAAGATCTGGTAAAAGACGTTTAATGTGTGATAAACAAAATAACGATCCAGCTAACACTCTTGAAAAATCGCCAACTAAACTGCGAAGCCCTGCTAAACCTCCCCTTTCTAAAACTAGAGTTGTCGCAAAATTAGAACAGACCGTTTTATTTAAGCCAAAGAATACTCAAACTGCTGATTTTACTATGCGCGATATACAAAACAAGCTTGATCCTGTCAAATTCGCAGTAAGGAATGTCCGCCACCGAGGCAGTGGTGAGGTTACAATACGTTGTGATACCAAAGAAAACGCTGTAAGCTTAGTTTCTGCAGCACAGACGGTACTTGCGGAAAACTACGACATCGAAATTCAGAAGGCTTTCAGACCACGAATAAAAATTCTGGGGCTTGCCGAAGACACTGTGCTTACTAACCTTGATGATCGGCTTAGAAAACAAAATAATTTGCCCGATTCCGCCGAGATTCAAATAATTCGCATAGAAAAAAATGCTCGGAAAAATAATGCTGTGACGGTAGTCTTGGAAACCGATTCTAGCACTTTTGAAACAATTATAAAACTTCAACGCGTTAACATTGGCTGGGAGAGGTGTAGAGTAATTGAAGCAATCAATGTCTTACGCTGCTTCAACTGCTCTGAGTATGGTCACAAAGCATCTACATGTGAAAAACAACGATGCTGTCCAAAATGTGCAGGAGAACATGAAGTGCAGGAATGCCAATCTAATTCTCTAAAATGTATAAATTGTCACAACCTAAATCAGCAACAAAAACTTCCCCCGGATGAGCAATTGGATATTAAGCACACATGTTGGAGCGCAGAATGTCAATTGTTCCAAAAGCGCCTGGCTTGGGCCCGACAACGGATTGACTACTCCACGTAGCAATCAGTCTTACATCCAACTACTAAAGA
Source organism: Malaya genurostris (assembly GCF_030247185.1). NCBI lineage: Eukaryota > Metazoa > Arthropoda > Insecta > Diptera > Culicidae > Malaya > Malaya genurostris. The sequence continues at coordinate 186,811,433 of NC_080571.1, forward strand.
CACTAGTGAACCTGTCATGTCGCAATGTATCCACTCTTCACTGGAAATATCTGTTTGGTCAGGTAAATATAAGAGTGGTATATGCTCCTTTGAAGCTAGGAATGATTCTGCACCCGTTTTAAGAGAAATCTCACACTTTCAGACACCAGTGCATTACAGCGTTTTCGCTGATCAGCCTAGGAGCAACGATATCATCCGGTCAGGTAATGCCAAAATGGGTATATGTCCCACCGAAGCCTCTGTAGATACTGCACACACTGAAAATGATCTGCATTTGCAGTTTGCTTCCGAACGCAATTCTCTCGTTCTCGTCGATGGTGCAGACTCTCCATTGCAGCCAGCGCGTGATCCTGAATGCATCGACGTGACTACCACCGAAAGCTGCTCTGTTGTACTACCGCCAAAAGAACATCCCGACCGCGAACTAAAATTCTACTACCAGAACGTGAGAGGGCTACGTACGAAGATTGACGAATTGTTTAGTGCTGCTGCAGAAATGGATTACGATGCTCTTATTTTAACTGAGACGTGGTTAAATAATGAAATCAACTCTGTTCAACTGTTTGGCTCGAGTTATACGGTGTACCGTAAGGATCGCGATCCCGCAAGTACTAGAAAAAAACGTGGTGGAGGTGTTCTCATCGCTGTTTCCAATCGGCTGTCATCCAAACGTATATCTGACATCAATCACACCCTCGAACAACTCTGGGTAAATATCCGTTGCCGTAACGCATATATAAGTGTAGGTGTAGTTTATATTCCCCCTGACTCCGCCGATAATGTAGACGTTATTCAAAATCACATTGACTCTGCACTTAACATCGTTAACAATACTGATCATCGAACCGCACATTTGCTATTTGGGGACTATAACCAACCTGGGCTCGTCTGGAAGGATACGCAGTCCGGATTTGCTATCCCAGACCTATCTGAATCAACTTTGACAAGGCCGAACGTCACTCTATTGGATGGTATGTCCCTATTGAATATGCTGCAAATGAGTACTGTGACTAACATGCGCAACCGCACATTAGATCTTCTTTTCGTTAATGAGGAAGCTGTGAAGAATTGTTTCGTTTCAGAAGCACTTGAGCCATTGGTTGCTGTTGACACCAATCATCCTCCGCTTTCTGCTACTTTGATTTGCCCTCAAATAGTTCGTTTTGATGAGGTGCATGAAAATAGGTTGTTCAATTTTTCTAAAACTGACTTTTCCGGGCTCAACAACGCACTCCGTTTAATCGACTGGGACTCTATTCTTGATAATGCTACCGATGTAGATGTTGCTGTAGACAGTTTCTCCAATGTTTTAAGACAACTCTTCATGGTTCATGTCCCTGCGCCCCGTCCTCGTTTGAAACCACCTTGGAGCAATCGACACCTACGTGACCTCAAAAGATTAAGAGCGGCTGCACTTCGTCGTTACACAAGTCGACGGAACCCAATTACAAAAAGAGATTTTTCTCAAGCCAGTAACAACTATCGATCGTATAACCGCTTTCTCTACTCAAAACACGTGGAACGAACTCAGTCAAATTTGAAACGGAATCCAAAGAAATTTTGGTCGTTTGTTAATGGTAAACGCAAAGAGAATGGACTTCCTTCCTGTATGTTCCTTGAAAACGAAACTTCAAACACCATAAGTGACACATGTAATCTATTTGCAAAACACTTCTCGAGTGTGTTCAACTCCGATTCGGCTAACTCTACTCAGGTTGAATGTTGCCTACAAAACGTACCCCGAGGTGTTATACATGTCGACAATATTCGTTTTTCTGATGAGGATATTATGGTGGCAATTAACAAGTTGAAATCCTCTACATCGGCAGGGCCTGATGGGATTCCATCTATAATCCTGAAAAGATGTTCAAGGGTATTGTGTGCACCTCTGAGAATAATTTTCAACCTATCATTGTCGCAGTCACGATTTCCTTTGAACTGGAAAAAATCATTTATGTTTCCTGTCTTCAAAAAAGGGGACAAACAAGATGTTACAAATTACCGAGGTATAACTTCACTCTGTGCCGGATCTAAGCTTCTTGAGATTTTAGTTGGAGACGTCCTATTTCGTGAAACAAAGTCGTATATCTCGAAGGATCAGCATGGTTTTTTCCCAAACAGATCGACTATCACCAATCTGACACAATTCTGTTCTTATTGTATTAAAAATATGGAAACTGGATCACAAGTAGACACAATATACACGGATCTCAAAGCTGCGTTTGATCGTGTAGATCATACACTATTACTAGCAAAACTTGAGCGTTTAGGAGTATCATCAAACTTTTCTGCGTGGCTTAAATCATACCTCGTAGGCCGAGTTCTGTCTGTAAAGCTTGGAAACGTTGAGTCATACAACTTCATCAATATGTCGGGTGTTCCTCAAGGAAGCAACCTCGGTCCATTACTATTTTTGCTATTTTTCAATGACGTTTCTCTCGTCATACCACCAGGATACAGACTTATGTATGCGGATGATTTGAAATTATTTCTTGTGGTACGATCAACAGCAGATTGCGAGGAACTTCAGCGGTACTTAAACATTTTTTGTAATTGGTGCAATCTCAACCTCATGACTATAAGTGTGTCTAAATGCTCGGTAATTTCTTTTACACGTAAGAAAAGCCCAATACTTTGGAACTACAGCATCTCTGGTGAAACACTTGAAAGAGTATCAGTCTTTAAAGATCTTGGCGTGCATCTTGATTCCCAACTTTCATTTAGACATCATTACGCTCATATAATAGCTCAGGCAAATAGAAATCTTGGTTTCATTGTGAGGGTCGCCAAAGAGTTTAACGATCCGTACTGCTTGCGAGCATTATATTATTCGCTAGTTCGGTCTGTCCTCGAAGCATCAGTACATATTTGGAGCCCATACGTGAGCGTCTGGATCAATAGAATCGAAGCAGTACAAGCACGATTTCTCCGATTTGCTCTTAGATCTCTGCCTTGGCGTAATCCGTTAGAACTGCCACCATATACCGATCGCTGTTGTTTGCTCGGTATGGACACACTAGCCAAACGAAGAAACATATTCAGAGCGGTATTTATAGCAAAATTACTAAGTGGACAAATCGATGCTCCGGAGATTCTCTCTCAAATACATATCAATGTTCCTCCGAGAAGCCTTAGAGCGTGGAATTTCTTGAGGCTCGATTTTCAACGTACAGAGTATGGTCAGAATGAACCGATCAGGGCAATGTGTTATGTATTTAATAGTGTGTATGACCATTTTGATTTCTCCGTGTCTAGTACCGTTTTCAAAAATAGGCTTAAGAGACTTCAATAGATAATAACCTTTTTAGACCTAACGAATTTTAAAACACGTATATGTTATTTATTTAGTTATTATTTATTTAAAATTGTGAAAATGTATTTATGTAAGACTATGAAAATGTATTTATGTAAGCATGTATGTTTGTGAAAAAATAGAAAAGATGATGGGTTTTTGCGCGCATTTGAAGATTGCTGATTTTCAAATGGGCTTTTCCCATCCATACACTATTTCATGAAGACCAATATAGGTCAGATGGAAAATAAATAAATAAATAAATAAATAAATAAATTACTTCCTCAGGATCGAATGTACTGCTGACTTCCGTGGCCAAATCATCAGATGGAATATTGGTTAAAACATCAGGAATATTGGAACACTATTTCCTTAAACAAAACCGTCCAAACTGAGCAAGCAACTCACCTCTTCTCGCATCTTCTTTGCCCTTTCGACGCTGTATTCATCCATTAAAATCCATCATCGGCAAGCTGCTTTTGAGTTCTTGGGTCTAAAATTGGAGACGGTACTGAGCCATACGTTACAGTGGATAGCTCATATTTGGCAACGGAACCACTTGTTCTAAATCTTTATAAAAATCTCTGAATGGGACAATCATCGGGATGAATGGAAAACTGACGTAACATCTTCTCGATGTCCGCCAGTAGCGCCATCTTTTATCCGAAATCGTATAACTAAGCTTAGGAGTTTGTCTTGAATTACGGGTCCAACCAAAAGGGTATCGTTTAATGAGTATCCATTACTAGTTTTTGCCGACCCATCGAATACACTGAGCGCTTTAGTCGTTGTACTCGAATCCATTACGACATCATGGTGTGGGAGGTAAAAAACGTTGGGAAACTCAATTTCATTTAATCTTAGCTTGTACATATGTCCCAAATCTAAAAACTCTGCGATAATGGCATGATATTTTTTCTCCAAACAATCATCTTTATCTATTTTCCATTCCAGGCTCTGAAGCCGGAGTGCGAGAGAATATGATTCCCCAACCATATCGGAAAAATTCTCTTTTTTGAGATATTTTACAATGTTACGAACAGCGGAATCTCTTGTTTCTGTATCTTTATAAGAATTCTCATAAAATTGTTTGGTTGGGATAGTGCAATCCAATGCAATTAATCTTATTTCCAAAGCAATGCTTTGGAATGGAATTTAATTAACAGTGTTGAGTGGGTGCCGTATCTGCGCTAATTAATAATGATTCCGTAGCACGAGATTTTTTTGTTGGAAAATCTATAAGATTTGTATATGTAGGCTCAACATTAGCGGACACGTTCTCAATCCTTGAGCGCAGGCACGTACCCAGAGAGGGGGCCCAAGGGGCCCGGGCCCCTCCCGAAATCGGAATAAAGTAATTTTCATTTTAGGATTTTTAACCACAATTTCCGGAATCAAGAACAGAAATGAGTTTTTTGGCCATCAACTAACAAGATCTGTTAATTAGAAGATTTTACCAACTAGTTTTAGATAACCCGCTTCTTTCCGCAATCGATTTTTTTTCGAAGCTCAAAAATCGGTTTTCACATTGATTACAGTCAATGTCAAAATTAAAGGAAATGGTACTAGATTGCCAGAAAATGCCATGAAGATTAATACTGAGCAAAATAATTTAGTAAGATTTTGCGAATGGAAAAGATGTCCTGCGCTGGATGCCGCACTTGCATACTCAGGATTAAAACGATGAACGTGAGCACAATTCGGAAGCATGTCTGCCTATGCTGATGATGATGGTGTCAGTTAGTTAATGCTGATGAAGTCTAGATCCGTTATTATACACCAGAGAACAGAATGATTAACCGACAATAGACTGAAATCGGCAAGAGTAGGCTAAAATGGGCGGAATGGTTATGAAGTCAGTTCTTTGGGTTTGTCTCGGTTTACTTTTCGTGGACTACCTCGAACAAAGAAAAACACCTTCGACAGCAAATGTGAGTGTACATTATAGGAGCGATTGTAACTCGGTTTTTCAAGATAATGCACAGATACACAAGAGCAGAGTGTGAGTTTAATTTCATAGTTCTGACCGCTTCTTCCGGACCTGTTCCGAAACCGGAAGCCGGATTCGGTTAAAGTAGCATACAAGTCTATGAATCCATAAGACCTTTCATTAGAATCCATTCTTACATTTGTTCAAATCGTCCTAGTCATCTCTGAGAAATTTATGTGAGTTCCATCTTAGAGGTTTAGACCGCTACAAAGAATATTTTTCTGTTGCTGCATCGTCACTGCCAATGACGAATTTAAATTTTTATACTCAGGGTTGAAGAAGTCTGTAAACTCGAAAACAGTCTACGGACTCTAAGTTTTCTTCAAAGAATGATGTAAGGAATTGGTATAGTGAACAAAACAAAGACCGCGGCTATTTCAAAAGTCTGTAATTTTTTACAAACGTCTACAAAAAACATGATTTTCAAAAGCCTACAACTGAAACATATCTGCAGCTCAAGGATGGCTTTTATCGTATCAAAGAACGCTCACCAGCAACTCTTCACACGATTGAAAATGTTGTATACAATATAGGTAGCAGTATAGCAGCTTCTGTCAAATTTTCGGCAATCACCAACACTAAGTGCAGCTTATTTTATAAATCTGCTGATTTACAAACAAATCTGCAGGTCTGGCATCTTTGATCCAGCAATATCTCCTGACATATATAACTTCTTGCTTAAATTCCTCATTGTTCAATCCAAAATATGTGAGTACTGATTTACTTAAATTTTTAATTACTTGCACTCACTCTTCAACAAAAATTCTAAAGACACAAGAATCATCAGTTAGATGCATTATATCTTATTTGTGGGCCCCTCCCGAAACGAAATCCTGGGTACGGGCCTGCTTGAGCGTTCTGTCGTCTAAACGGAAGCTAAGAATTTGTACTAGAAGGCTGCTCCAATGTTGAGTAGGATCTCCCAATTGCGTTAGAATTTGTTAAGACCTTTGTATGTACCATTAACGATTGTAAAAGTTTCTTTTTCATCAAATAGGGTAACAGAGATATTTTGACCACTTCATATATGTTGGCCCTCCTAGCAAACTTTATGGATTTAATCGATGTTAAGTAACTTATGTTGCATCAATTTGAAGCTAATCACATTAAATTATCTATTTCCGGAAGGGGGTTTTCAAAGATATTACAACATTTGGTAGATATTTTTACAAAGTGGGCCAATATGAAATCAATCCTAAATGAGCCAAAATACCTCTGTTACCCTACTTGTTTCAATAATGAAACAGGAGAGTTTCCCATGCTACAGCATAATTGTTTACTGTAATCGCCAATGATTCTATCAACTTTAATGCATCTCCTTTCAAAGCAGATTGCAGATATTGGAATTTTTGTATACAGGGTATTTCTGCCGAAGAGTATTTACTGAAAGTGAAATAAACGAATCATGAAATGTTAACCAGTCGTTTAAATCGCCGCTAAACTCTAGTAGTGCTGTTGTGGGTAATTTTACATCAACCTTGCGAGGAACTATTGGACCGACGCACAGTGATCCCAATTATGTCAAAACACGCGTTTTTTTATTTGTGCTTCAGGGGTTGATTTTGGAGCTTTCATGTCTTCATAAGAATTTCTGTTTGATATAGTACGGTTCTTTTAATATAATCGAAGTTGTCATTAATCCACTTGCATGTGAGTTAAAATAATATTTCGCGTACAACACGAGATAGAGTATTCATGTCTTAGCATACAATACGAGATAGAGTATTCAATGTCTTACCTACTTCGTGGAAGTCTCGATTTTCGCAGTAGTTGGTAAGAAATTGCTCGATGCGTATAATGGAGTCCATAACGTTCCGCCGTTTTATCCCCTTTTGTTTCACCTTATTTTCCAACAAGGCGATGGCGTAGAACTGTAACAATCCAGAAGACCCACTAAGCACCGATTGGTGGATTTTGGTTATTTGGACATACACTCACCTGTGTCTGTTCAAAGACAAGTCTTGTATTTTTTATAATCTGGATCCTCCTACAGAATCAATTCTGGGTGGTACTGAGTAAACACGTATGATTGCTCGTTAATCCAGTACTGACGGAAGTTGGGTTTATAACCAATTCGTTTCCAAACTTCTCTGATCGATGTGGTTCCACAATTAGCGGGATAATATTGTTGGTAAAAACGATGAAGACGTGTCGGGAGAAAGAAGTTGTTGGGAATTTTATCGACCTATGGGCAAACGAAACGGCACAGGAAGTAGCACAGATTAGGGATGGGCAAAACAGTTCATTTCAAAGAACCGTTCAGTGATACAAAGTTCTACTGAAAGAACTAGTTCTCCAGAGCCGTTCGTTCGTTCTTTTCATAGTTGGTTTGTTTGTTCAAAAACTAAACGAGAACTTAGTGTTGTTGGGTTATGTGAGCAAAATAAAGGTCCCACGAATAAGAACTGAGCTTTCGTGATGCAGCTTTTTTATTACATAACTACCGTTCTCGAAAAATGGTTTAGCGAGCAAAAAAAGATCCAAAGACTTCAAACTGAGAAACTACCGTTCTCGAACAAAGAACTACTGCTCATTCATTCTTTCAAAAGAACTAACACAGATGCTTTATATCAGTTGAAGGGATACTCACATGTACCTGTATAAAATAAGGCCTTGTGAAAATGTGTGATTGAACAGCAATTTGTCAGGTTATCTTCCATCAAGATAACGACGTTTTCTACCTAAAGCACAATTTTCCAACATCTGCAATCCTGGTCACGGCACCACACATCGTCTAGGGGCGTTATTGGGATAGGGACGGTAATTTAACTAACTAGGATAAAAAATTTTATTACTATTTAATTCTGCTATAAGTATATCACGTTACTATGCACATTCACTGTGTATCTCACAACACTTTAAATCATGTATTATGAACTTCACATTACAGATACGTATTCCGAACTGCTTGTATTCTTGTTCATAAGGTTTTTTAATTTATTTAATAATTTATTTAATAGAAAATCAATGGAAACAATCTATTACTCAAGGGAGCCTTTTCTTTTATTATTTGTTATAATGAAACATTTCAAGAATGTTTTGTCAAGCTTTAAGTCAATCGAAGCAGGAATCTTGGACCTGTGTGCCGATCTCTTACTTCTTCGCAGTATGAGATAAGCAAAGATAAAGGCCCATAACTTGCCTTTATCTTTGCTTATCTCATACTGGAGTTTTGTTCCGATAGGCTTGAAAATTTTACAGAATATTCTTGAGATGTTTCACTATGAGAAAATACAAAGAAAAAAATATATTATTTTTCAAATGTGTTAGACCCTACCCGCCCCTTAACTAAGCAAAATGAAACCACTGAACTTTTGGTAGAAACGCGATCACTGATATGAATTAACTTTATTTCTTTATAATTATCTTTCTCGATGCGGTACGTGTGGCCGGTCAGTATTGCGACCAAATCAGCTAATAGTACTGCCACCAACGGATTTGATTCGGGCGCGTTGACGAACAATTTTAGGTGGATTCTGATTTGAATTCAAATTACACTAAATCTAACCAAAGTGAAAAAACTTATCTACCTGGTATACGGTTTCTGCCATCATCGTTGCTCTGCCGTCGTGGTCTTAGCTGAGTTTGGTGTATGTGCTGTCTCTACCTGGACTTAGATATAGCGCTAAATCTCTGGTTGACGATCAAATGTGATGCTTGTTGTGTAGCACCACGCGGCAAGTGATGTCTTTTCTTGTCCACCGCATCCGGTACTGTCCACCATCTCATACTGGAGTTTTGTTCCGATAGGCTTGAAAATTTTACAGAATATTCTTGAGATGTTTCACTATGAGAAAATACAAAGAAAAAAATATATTATTTTTCAAATGTGTTAGACCCTACCCGCCCCTTAACTAAGCAAAATGAAACCACTGAACTTTTGGTAGAAACGCGATCACTGATATGAATTAACTTTATTTCTTTATAACTATCTTTCTCGATGCGGTACGTGTGGCCGGTCAGTATTGCCACCAAATCAGCTAATAGTACTGCCACCAACGGATTTGATTCGGGCGCGTTGACGAACAATTTTAGGTGGATTCTGATTTGAATTCAAATTACACTAAATCTAACCAAAGTGAAAAAACTTATCTACCTGGTATACGGTTTCTGCCATCATCGTTGCTCTGCCGTCGTGGTCTTAGCTGAGTTTGGTGTATGTGCTGTCTCTACCTGGACTTAGATATAGCGCTAAATCTCTGGTTGACGATCAAATGTGATGCTTGTTGTGTAGCACCACGCGGCAAGTGATGTCTTTTCTTGTCCACCGCATCCGGTACTGTCCACCAGTTTGTACCTGGTGGATGTATCTGCGGCTCTGCGCTAATGTGCCCTAGAACCTCTGTGTCTTAGTACCTGTTCATGAATTTCTCGTACTTCTAGCTAAAATATACACCCTTATTCTTGTTTATGGCCGCATGCAATACGTTCGAAATTACCGTTTACGTTTGAATCAATCACACTTTCAAACATCGTACATGCATAAGAATAACGTCAATCTAACAGTTCGGCTGAAAAGTTCGTATCGTTTAATAGAAACACACATTTTTTTGCCAAAATTCGTTTTTATTATTCAACATGATTGCCATCAGAGGCGATACAGCGATTATAGCGATCTTCCAACTTTTCAATACCATTTTTGTAGTACGATTTGTCCTTAGCCTCAAAATAGGCCTCAGTTTCAGCGATTACCTCTTCATTGCTTCTAAATTTTTTACCAGCGAGCATTCTCTTGAGGTCTGAGAACAGGAAAAAGTCACTGGGGGCCAAATCTGGAGAATACGGTGGATGAGGGAGTAATTCGAAGCCCAATTCGTTCAATTTCAGCATGGTTTTCATCGACTTGTGACACGGTGCATTGTCTTGATGAAACAAAACTTTTTTCTTCTTCAAATGAGGCCGTTTTTTTTAAATTTCGCCCTTCAAACGCTATATAATAGTCACTGTTGATGGTTTTTCTCTTTTCAAGGTAGTCGATGAAAATTATACCATGCGAATCCCAAAATACAGACGCCATAACCTTACTGGGCGATTGTTGAGTCTTTCCACGCTTTGGGTTCGGTTCATCGCGTGCAGTCCACTCAGCTGACTGTCGATTGGACTCCGGAGTGAAGTGATGGAGCCATGTTTCGTCCATTGTTATATATCGACGAAAAAAATCGGTTTTATTTCGATATAACAGCTCCAAACACTGCTCAGAATCATCAATTCGTTGTTGTTTTTGATCGATTGTGAGCTCACGCGGCACCCATTTTGCACAAAGCTTTCTCATATCCAAATATTCGTGAATAATATGTCCAACACGTTCCTTTGATATCTTTAGGGTGTCAGCTATATCGATCAACTTCACTTTACGGTCATTGAAAATCATTTTGTGGATTTTTTTCACGTTTTCATCGGTAACAGCCTCTTTTGGACGTCCACTGCGTTCATCGTCTTCGGTGCTCATATGAGCAGTACGAAATTTTGCAAACCACTTACGAATTGTTGCTTCGTCCGGTGCAGAGTCTGGACAACACACATCAAGCCAAATTTTGGTATCGGCGGCCCTTTTTTCATCAAAATGTAGTGTTTCATCAACACACGAAATTCCTTTTTTTCCATTTTTTTCACAAAGACAAAAGTAGCTTCACTCAAAATTCAATATCTCACAAACTAATAATCAGACAGCTGTCAAATTTATACACGTATCTTTTGAAGGTTGGTACTAACTGAAAATGGTATAGATTTAATTCTAGTGGCGCCCTCTCATAGAAACGATACGAACTTTTCAGCCGATATGTAACTTTAAACCATCAGTTCTGGTCAGTGCAGTAAAACTTCATTCAATTCAATTGAAACTGAATGTGGAATACATTGACGATCTCTCTAATGCAGTAAACTTCACTCTCTGACACACACAATGTTTGCTGACGACCCGAACGGGCAGCATTCAGTTCATCACTCGTTCCTCTTCAATCGAGGCTCAGTTTAACCACCGTCAGTTGATCTCTTGAAGTAACAAAATATCTCTTTCAATAGTGTGAGAGCGGCCTTCAAATGAGGTTCATGTAAACATTCGAATTGGTTCAAGATAATAGATGAAAGACAAACTAGATAGCTGAAATATTAATCACAAAATACAAATAAATTAATTGTTTCCTCGTTCAGTTTTCATTTTTAATACTTTACTCCATTTTTAATTCTATTCGTTCGAACTTGCTTACTATCAAGAGCGAAGGCAATGAAAGAGCTACACTACTTGGCACTCGAAACTGAGCAAGCAAAACTTCAAATGACTAGGTACGATTATTCAACTGACGATGAATTCCGGGAGCTTCACTTGAAAATGGCAGCAAAAGTCAAATGAATTAGTAGGGGTATGCTGACGGTTAGCGGCCATAAATTTCATTTTCATCTTATATTATTCGATTGAAAATGAAATTTTACCGCACTGGTTCTGGTACAGACTAAAGATGTAATGAAATATGTTTGATATCATTTGTTATTAGACTTGTTTTAGCATTAACAATGCATTACTCTTCACTGTACGGGGCCGGGTGTCAATCAAGTTTAAAAAATAACGGCGACACCTTTTTCTGTCATAATTTAGAACGATAACAACTCAGTCATTTGTTGATGAATTGACATAATTTCACAACTAATCGATACGGAAACATTTAACTTAAACATGTATAGCAATGCCGTTTCAGTATTTCAATAGCATACTATTGAAAATTGATTGGAATCGACCTGTGATTTCACGAACCAAGCATGCCATCATGATGTCATCTTTTTGATTTCTCTCGCACAGCTGATGGTTTCGGTCGTTGCTTACACCTCGAATTTCATTTAGTAACAAATCTACTTCGACCGGTATAGGGAGGATTCGCGGCATGCATAAGAAATACCGCATCTTTCTAGACAGTATGAACTTTCGCAGAAATAGGAATTTATAAATATAGGCACCGACACATTTTGGCTGCTCTAGAAGTCGGTAGTAGCGAGTGGATGACAAAACTTAAAGTTACATCCATCCGCTCGCAGGTTGTCGCAGATTGCGACAGTGCGCTGTGTGGATGCCATGTTCGTTTGTGTGAGTGTTAACTGAACTGCAATTCGCTTTAAATTTTGGTTCAATGGTGAACGATGGAGTTGCAAACAACGCTGTATTTACAGAGTAGGATCAGAATTACCGTAATTTTAAACGCTGTTAACTAGGTGAGGATTCATATTATTTCTGGGTGACCATTAGATTAGGTTTTAATTGGAAGTTGATCTATTAATCAGCACTGAAGAAATTATCGAAAAATACTGGTATATTTCCTATCAATTGAAATAGAAAGTAAACAAAGAGAAACTGTCGTTGGCACTGAGGGTCTAACTTAATGATCATCGAAATTTAACAACCAGTGGGTTCGAAAAACTATTTGCTTTTCATGATAAGTAAATTGGCATAAATTGACTTTTGCTTGAACGTGTCAATAAGAGCACGTCTACCAATTTGATGAGTGGATGTCAATAATTATTGTTGTCGGTGCTTTTTCAAATATCTACTTATGGGTATTTTGGAATGGCTGTTTTCAAGATGGCGACTTTCTGTGTTATTAGGATTAAAAATTGATGTTTTAAGTTATTTTATAAATCAATATTGGTAGTGTATTACATTCCTTCCTTTATTTTTAACTACAATGCTGAAAATAATCTGCATCTCCAAGTTTCATCAGCATGTGCTTGTAGGTAATACTGATTACAAGCCATAGTGTATCGACATCGATCCTGCATTCTTTTTTGACATTTCCCACCGTTAATTTTGATAATAATAGTCAGAATAAAACGACTCGTTATACCAATCAGAATTGCTTAAACATGGCTTTATTCTTCAAATATCTTAAAGCATCAGAGATTTCAGTTACTCCTGAGGTTATTCTAAATATATTGAATCGAAATATACCCGGAAAATACAGCATAAGCTAATGGTTCGTCATGTACTACATATTTCTAAGGGATAAATGCAATTTATCGCAAATCAGATGACTATAATAATTATGTGATTATAGTTCAATAATTTTCAGTTTTCTGTAATTTCCTAAAAATATACCAAAATACACAGGTTCTGGGAAGTAGATCCGTATAGGATGCAAAAATCCGTAGATATGCATCAGCGTTGTAAGTTTTCATATAGGCTTGTCGGAAACACCAGTCTGTTTTGGACTTATTCAACAATTCAGCAATTGTTCAACGTTACCCAATAACATGCATCAAACATAGCAAACAAATCACTAGTCGTGTGTGTTGTGTACAAAAATCTCTATTTACGAATGAAAGCGAAAGTTTGCATTTATAACAATATTCAATAGCATTCTGTTTTGAATTTTATTATAGATACTTCTTGAATGCACTTGACATAGAAATATTAATTGACGAATCCAAACTACAGCATTTCATCTACTCGTCTGTAAACGAAAATGAGAATTTTCGTTCGTACGAATGATGTTCGAATACACGTATCGTTCGAAATTAAACTGGCAAACATTATGATGTTTCAAATATGATTAATCATGAGAATTGTAGCGATTTCATCATACCTTAGCATTTATTTGAAGTGTCCGTCCGTGTGTGTATGTAACACTCACTGCACTCACTTTTCTCGGAGATGGCTGAACCGATTTACACAAACTTATACCGTTTCGTTTTTGAACCTACACGCGGGCGACTCTGACTCTGACTAAACAACAAATCATAAAAAAATAAAAAATAAACAAACTCGCATGGATGCGTTGTGCGATCCGAGAAAATTTTCAGAGCGAAACTACGCGATTGTGTCCGATCTAGAGCTACCTCAGGTTGCTAAAACAAACATATCAAACGTTGTTCGGGCGATTCTGGGTCAGCTTTCGGGCTGCTCTGATCAATAAATGAAAACGATATTAGATTCAAATGAAAGGTCTCATGGTTTCATAGCCTGCTATTGAATTTCTTCCCGGTTCTGGATATACATTATAAAAATGGAAAAAATATGCACTCACTTTTTTCAGAGATGGCAGAACCGATTTTCACAAACTTAAATTCAAATGAAAGGTATTATGATCGCATAGCCTATTATAGCCATAGCTATTGAATTTCATTGGGATCCGACTTCTGGTTCCGGAGTTACAGGGTAATATGTGAAAATAAACGTAAAATGAACACTCAATTTGCTCGGAAATGGTTTAACCGACCGGAAATGAATACGACTTACTTTACTATGGGGTGCCTTTTCAAAATTAGCCATATGGAAGAATGGGCAGAACTTAATCGTGAATATATCGACTTGTATTAATGGTAGCAACATAATTTTTTCACCATTTCATCAAAAATATGATCAGGAGTTTAGGATAATATTTTGAACAGTGTGAGATAACCACAAACAACCCAAAAATTAAGTTTTCTGAAAATTTGAAAACAATGCGGAAAACTCTTTACTTTCGCTTGGGTTTTTCGCGCAAGGACGACGATTTTGAGGTAGTCAGACACGTATCTTCAACTGAATGCGTATAAAAGGGGAAAATCGATCATTTCTTTTCATGTGTTCGATGGAAGCAGACGTCGTGGGAGTTAAACCTTCAACCAGCATCGATGGAGAGTGCCCCTTCCGCGTGGTGAAAACCTCAAATGCTCAGGTCGCAACTCTCATTTGCTTGATGGCTATCAAGGCGAGCCGACTGCCATCGCGGGAGTTAAACCATCAACCAGCAGCGACGGAGAGTGCACCTTCTACGTGGTTAAAACCTCAAACGATCAGGTCGCAACTCTCATTCGCTTGCTGGCTATCAAGGCGAGAAGACTGCCATTGCGAGAGTTAAACCTTCAACCAGCAGCGACGGAGAGAGCACCTTCTGCGTGGTTAAAACCTCAAACGCTCAGGTCGCAACTCTCATTCGCTTGGTGGCTATCAAGGCGAGAAGACTGCCATCGCGGGAGATAAACCATCAACCAGCAGCGGTGGAGAGTGCACCTTCTGCGTGGTTAAAACCTCAAACGCTCAGGTCGCAAATCTCATTCGCTTGCTGGCCATCAAGGCGAACAGACTGCCATCGCGGGAGTTAAACCATCAACCAGCAGCGACGGAGCGTGCACCTTCTGCGTGATTAAAACCTCAAACGCACAGGTTGCAACCCTAATTTGCTTTCCGGTAGTCGTAACGGGGAAGTTCAAGCTTCAGATTTTAGTTCCGCAATATTGGTTTAGAATTCAGAGCCTGCGTGCTGAATCTGGATTCTTGAACTGTATTTCGGAACTGAAATTGCAGTTCTAGAATTGAAACAGGATTCTGAGTCTGTTATTTGTTCTAGATTTAGTTCTTGAACTAAGGGTCCAGTTCTTTATTCCAGACTTCTTCTATTCGGTTCTTTTTAGAACCATAATAATACTCCTAAAGAATTATGCGGAAATTTACTTTACTGTACTCTATACAACCCATTCTGGTAGTCATGGCGAAAAATCGTCTTCAAATTTCAGAGCTTAGTTCCGGAAAATGGGTTTAGAATTCAGAGTCTGCGTGCTGAACTAATTCAACTCGTCACTCTCCATCACGAACGCTTTCATAAAAAATTCTTTTCAGAGCCACCATTATTTTATTATATAGAACTATACTGCCTATTTCATAATATTTAATTGCGTTTCAGAATGTTTAATGTAACTAATCTGTAATTTAGTCTAAGCGCATCGTTTAAATTTCTAGTAATGAAAGAGGGGAAATTTGCACAATTCAAACAATCGATCAACTACCAATTCGAATTCGGAAGCATAAATAAAGCGTGTCATATTCGTATTCACGACAGAGTTTTCTAAAACTTTTGGGAATGATGAGGAAAATTCATCACGCTTGCTTGCCTTTTTCGCACCCGGACGAAGGTTGAGAGGTAGTCAAGCACATATTTGTTTCGATTATCTACTGAACGAGTATAAAAGGTAAACTTTGATTGAAAATCATTCATTTCGTAGGTCGTGCTCTTATTTGGACTTCGGTCGTCTGATGGAGCAGTCGGCAATAAAAGCAGACCTTTTGCTGCGTGGTATAAAGCCTCAAACGCTTAGGTCGTGCTTTCATTTGTACTTCGATTGTCGGGAGCAACAGTTGGCAATAATGAGAGCAGACCTTTTGCGTGGCACAGAACGTGGTACGGCCCACCTGCCCTATACTATATTATATACCCAAAGAATTATGCGAAATTTTACTTCACTATACTGTATACGGCCCATCGGAAGTCAATGGTATCTATCTGAATTCGAACTCAACTCGTCACTCTTCATCATAAACGCCTTTATAAAAGGTTCTTTTCAGAGCCGCCATTATTTCATCATAAAGAACTATACTGGTTATTTCGTAATATTTGTGTGTCAGAATGTTTAATGTAACTAATTTGTACTTTAGTTAAGGTGGATCGTTTCAAATTATAGTAGTGTAAAAGGGGTAAACTTGCACAATTCACACAATCAATCAATTAATTGGTATTCGGAAGTATAGGGTGATTTTTTAAGAGCTTGAGAACTTTTTTAAACAATAAAACGCATAAAATTTGCAAAATCTCATCGGTTCTTTATTTTAAACGTTAGATTGGTACATGACATTTACTTTTTGAAGATAATTTCATTTAAATGTTGACCGCGGCTGCGTCTTAGGTGGTCCATTCGGAAAGTCCAATTTTGGGCAACTTTTTCGAGCATTTCGGCCGGAATAGCCCGAATTTCTTCGGAAATGTTGTCTTCCAAAGCTGGAATAGTTACTGGCTTATTTCTGTAGACTTTAGACTTGACGTAGCCCCACAAAAAATAGTCTAAAGGCGTCAAATCGCATGATCTTGGTGGCCAACTTACCGGTCCATTTCTTGAGATGAATTGTTCTCCGAAGTTTTCCCTCAAAATGGCCATAGAATCGCGAGCTGTGTGGCATGTAGCGCCATCTTGTTGAAACCACATGTCAACCAAGTTCAGTTCTTCCATTTTTGGCAACAAAAAGTTTGTTAGCATCGAACGATAGCGATCGCCATTCACTGTAACGTTGCGTCCAACAGCATCTTTGAAAAATACGGTCCAATGATTCCACCAGCGTACAAACCACACCAAACAGTGCATTTTTCGGGATGCACGGGCAGTTCTTGAACGGCTTCTGGTTGCTCTTCACTCCAAATGCGGCAATTTTGCTTATTTACGTAGCCATTCAACCAGAAATGAGCCTCATCGCTGAACAAAATTTGTCGATAAAAAAGCGGACTTTCCGAATGGACCACCTAAGACGCAGCCGCGGTCAACATTTAAATGAAATTATCTTCAAAAAGTAAATGTCATGTACCAATCTAACGTTTAAAATAAAGAACCGATGAGATTTTGCAAATTTTATGCGTTTTATTGTTTAAAAAAGTTCTCAAGCTCTTAAAAAATCACCCTGTATAAAGAAAGAGTGTCAGTTTTATTAGTATTCACCACATCCAGTTATGTCTCTGACATTACATACCTGTACTTTTTTTAGATTTTCAGGACGTTTTTTTCTGAATCCAACTTCCGGTTTCGGAACCAAAGCGTAATAAGTGAAAATTTTCAATTCCATAATTTTTTTCATAAACGATGGCCAAAAATCAAATCCCATAAAACTGACTGAGGTGCAAATCCCATAAAACTGACTGATAAATTCTTCTAGTTTCCAGAACTTGTTAGTTTGTGGGCATATAAACTTATTTCGGCACTACAGCACTCCAAATCTTAGTTTAAATTAAAGCTCACTTTGTCTCAGAAGCCACTTTGAAATTTCATCAAAAATCCGTTTGCTAAAGCTCTCAAACCGCCATATAGAATGACAATACAACACCGGTACGTGCAACGTGGAAGAAGAAAACATATCACTAACAATGCCTGCTTTGTTCTATTTCGCACACGCTATAAAAAGTACGAGTGTGTAATGTCAGAGACATAACTGGATTTCGTGAATTCGAATAAAACTGACACGATTTCTTTATACTTTCAAATTCGAATTGATAGTTGATCGATTGTGTGAATTGTGGAACTTTCTCTCTTTTCACTACTAGAATTTTAAACGATTTTTGACGTCGATGATTTCATTTCGGATTTGCATATTTCATTGAAAGAAACTATCAAGATGCTGTACAGAATTCATTTCTGTCTTTTAGAAGGAATAAATTTTGGAATTCTCTACGATATTTAGCACAGTTCAGAAAATTTTTCTCGAACGATCTCCGCACAGCGAAAAGTGCACGAAGCAAATCAAATTATTTTGATTTTCACTAAACTGATTATTTTTACTCTTTTTTTTATTCAATAATGTTATATAATCTTAGGCACACTGCTAAAGCTCTAAGATGCCAAGGGTATTTTCTAATCTTAATTAACGACTAACCTAAAACTAGAATAGTATCATAAGACTATGTTATCTCGGGTTCTCGTAAATCCAGCTTTCAGCTGGCGATCGGCAGTCGTCGATGAATTGAGTGTTGCATGAGTCTTCCAGATGGCGTTGGTCAGTGTGGGTCCGCGGGAAACACCCCCAGGCTACGAAGGCCCGGCGGGTGGCCCGCATGCTGGTTTTTGACTGGAACGGTCTTCCGTGGGCGGTGATGATGATATTGCCGAAGAGAATGAAAGAGAAGTAAATATTGTGGAAAACGTGGTAAAAATGAGATGTGGGAACAAAATGTCTGAAAACGACAGAGATCTAATTAGTTGCCATCGAGATGGTGAAGAGACAGGGAAGGGGGAACGAAAAGTTAGTGACAAAAAAAGATCCCGTTAGTTCCAATGAAGATGGTGGACAGGTGGATGGTGATTTGACATAAGCCGCGACATAACACGAATGAAATCGCGACTCACGTTCATCCCCCTGAACCAAGGTTTCGTCGATACCATAGGGATAATGGAATGTAGCCATCGTCCTAGTTCGCTATTGCTCCATGAAGTTTGCCAACTTTCGAGAGTTTTCTGACGAGAGATACTGAAAAATTCATTGAAGCAGATTGGTCTTTCATAAATATCACCTTCCAATGCGTCCACCTTAGTCAATGAGCCTACCTTTTCATTGCCCGGAATGGAACAATGCGAAGGGACCCAGACTAACGATATTAAATAAGACCGTTCAAATAAAGTTCGCAAGTGTTCCCGTATTTTCCCCAGGAAATATGGGGGATACTTTCCTGCCTTCATTGCCCGGAGAGCTTCTATTGAGTTTAGACTGTCCGTGACAATGAAGGTTTCAATGATCTCGAGGGTGTACTGAATAGCAGCTAACTCTGCGACGTAAACTGAAGCCGGATCACTGAGTTTGTAAGATGCCGAAGCCTGTGGACCTGTTGATGTTTGATCCGTCAGTGTAAAACACCTTTTCACAGTTGACTGTTCTGAATTTATTATAAAAAATATTTGGGGCCACTTAAGGGCGCACGTGATCCGGAATTCCACGAATCTCTTCTCTCATAGATGTGTCGAAAAACACAGTAGAATCAGAAGTATCCAAGAAATGAGCACGGTTGAAAACAAACGAAGAAGAAATAATATTCTAAGCCATGTAATCAAAATACAAGGACAGGATAATAATTTGAACAGTGTGAGATAACCACAAACAACTCAAAAATAAGGTTTTCTCAAAATTTGAAAACAATGTGGAAAACTCTTTACTTTCGCTTGAGTTTTTCGCGCAAGGACGACGATTTTGAGGTAGTCAGTCACATATCTTCAACTGATTGCGTATAAAAGGGGAACCGTGGTGAAAATCGATCATTTCTTTTCGTGCGTTCGATGGAAGCAGACGTCGTGAGAATTAAACCTTCAACCAGCAGCGACGGAGAGTGTGGTTAAAACCTCAAACGCTCAGATCGCAACTCTCATTCGCTTGCTGGCCATCAAGGCGAGAATATTGCCATCGCGAGAGTTAAACCATCAACCAGCAGCGACGGAGAGTGCACCTTCTGCGTGGTTAAAACCGCAAACGCTCAGGTCGCAACTCTTATTTGCTTTTCGGTAGTCGTAACGAGAAGTTCAAGTTCCTGATTTTAGTTCCGCAATATAGGTTTAGAATTCAGAGCCTGCGGGCTGAACTAACTCAACTCGTCACTCTCCTTCACGAACGCTTGCATAAAAAGTTCTTTTCAGAGCCACCATTGGATTCTGGAACTGTATTTCGGAACTGAAATTGGAGTTCTGGAATTGAAACTGGATTCTGAGTCTGTTATTGGTTCTAAATTTAATTCTTGAACTCAGGGTCCAGTTCTTTATTCCAGACTTCTTCTATTCGGTTCTTTTTAGAACCATAATAATACTCCTAAAGAATTGTGCGGAAATTTGCTTTACTGTACTCTATACAACCCATTCTTGTAGACATGGCGAAAAATCGTCTTCAAGTTTCAGAGCTTAGTTCCGGAATATGGGGCTAGAATTCAGAGTCTGCGTACTGAACTAACTCAACTCGTCACTCTTCATCACGAACGCTTGCATAAAAAGTTCTTTTCAGAGCCACAATTATTTTATTATAAAGAACTGTACTGCTTATTTCATAATATTTAATTGCGCTTCAGAATGTTTAATGTAACTAATCTGTAATTTAGTCTAAGCGCATCGTTTAAATGTCTATTAATGAAAGAGGGGAAAGTTGCACAATTCAAACAATCGATCAACTACCAATTCGAATGCGGAAGCATAAATAAAGCGTGTCATATTCGTATTCACGACATCCAGTTATGTTTCTGACATTACACACCCGTACTTTTTCTCTAGAGGTTTTTTACGTGATTTCGTTTATAGCTTTTTCACAAATAAGCGGTTCCAACGACCACACATATTTTGACGTCGATTATCGTATTTCGAGTTTTTATATTTTATTGAAAGAAACCATCAAGATGCTTTACCGGATTCATTTCTGCCTTTTAGAAAGACCAAATTGTGGAATGCTCTACGATATTTAGCACAGTTCAGAACATTTTTCTCGAACGATCTTCGCACAGCGAAAAGTACACGGAACGAATCAAATTATTTTGGATTTCCGCTACACTTATGATTTTTACCTTCGATTTGCAAAGAAGTAATCTTAATAGTTCTTCAAATAGCATTTAGAGCCATTAGAACGACTGATTTTATATAATGTTGTCCAATTTTCATTTTTCGCTCTGTTGCATGATGCAATCGCTCTTGTTTGAGTTGAAACTAGCTTTGCGTACAAAGCGCAAGACATCCGCTAGCAGTGCTAAGTGACGCGAAACTGGTTTAAGATGTCTTCTCGCCTTGACGACCCGAAGGCAAATGAGAACTACAACCTGAGCGTTTGAGGTTTTCAACCACGCAGAAGGTGCGCTCTTCGATGCCGTTGTGTGAATGCGTCGAGAAATGATCGATTTTCGACCACGGTTCCTTTTTTATAACGACCAGTTTAAGATATGTGCCTGACTAACTCAAAATCGTCGCCCTTGCGCGAAAAACCCAAGCGAAAGTAAAGAGTTTTCCGCGTTGTTTTACAATTTCGAGTAAACTTAATTTTTGAGTTGTTTGTGGTTATCTCACACTGTTTAAAATATTATCCTAAATTCTTGATCATATTTTTGGTGAAAGAGTGAAAGAATTATGTTGCTGCCATTAATACAAGTCAAGATATTCACGATTAAGTTCTGCCCATTCTTCCATATGGCTGATTTTGAAAAGGCGCCCCATAGTAAAGTAAGTCGTATTCACGACAAAAAACGAACGGGTTACGTATATCTGCCACTGGTGTGTGATTTTGAGAAAAAAACGGTGCTGCGGTTTATAAATATCTTACCTATTTTATAATAAGTGCGACAGAAAAAATAAAAGAATGTCAATGAATTGAAATTTATTTCAAAAAATAAAAATACATCGGAGCTTTGCTGTTCATATGCAAATTTCACAGCCGGTAATGCAGTTATACCGTGCCGGTAGTGTTGTGGTGTCAATTAAAACAACAAATAATATTGACATACATACTCTTATGCAAACTATTTTGAATGATAATAATTATAACAAAAAGAATAGTTTAACTACATGTTTTATGCTGCTGATTCATGTTGTTTAGCTTGACTTACATATGCAAAAGTAACAAAACGCTGGTTCGCTTCGTTGGCTAGATTTCGTTTAATTGATTATCGCAATATAGCAAGAGATAGAAAGCCAACCAATTGGAATCTGGTCTTTGTCTCTATAATCAATATTCAGAATGAAATAATATTTCACGGGATGTTTGCTTCTTCTCATATGGAAATGTTATACAATAACTGCGAGAACCGATCTTTGCACCGAGGCCCGAAGGCCCTCGAATCAGTTAATTGAGTTCGCAAAGTATTAATGTATGTAGAAATTTTGTGCACTCGCTTTTTTCAAAGATGTCTAAAACGATTTTCACAACCTTGGATTCAAATAAAAGGTCTTTCAAAATTTTAAATTCATCCGACTTCCGGTCCCAAAATTACAAGGTGATTGGTGTATTTTACTTTCGAGTTTCGATTTCGGATTATTTATTTTCCTCAGATATAGCGTGACCGATTTTCACGAACTTAGGTTCAAATTAAAGGTCTTTTAGTCTTATATAAAGCTTTAGAGCTGCGAAGAGTGCTGAAAACGAAGCAAACGAGGGAAAAATTAAGGTTCAAAAGTGTTCCAATTTGTAAGTCATACTTGTTGCTTGCCATAGGAAACAACTTTGGCTATTCCGGTTTCAGAAGTATTCGAAATAATTGTACAAAACTGTACTTTTCTCCAAGATGGTCGAAGTGATTTTCACAAACTTATAGATTCAAAGGAAAAGTCTTACAGTTTGGCTGCACGAATGTTGTCCTTCAAGGTTTGAATTGTCTCTGACTTGTCCACATAACACTTATCTTTGACAGCCCCCCAAAGATAATAGTCTAACGGCGTCAAATCACAGCTCCGAGGCGGCCAAACGACATCCGAATTTCGACTGATAATTCGATCTTCGAAGACTGTGCGCAGAAGATCGATTATAGCGTTGACTGTGTGGCACGGAGCGCCGTCTTGTCGGAACCAAATGGGGTGCAAGTCTTCCTCTTCAAGTAACGGGAAGAACCAATCGCTAATCATGGCGCGTTAGCGCTCGCCATTAACCGTGGTGGCGGCTTCTGCCTCATGTTCGAAGAAAAATGGACTAATGATGCAGCCAGACCAAAATCCGCACCAAACCGTCACTCTCTGAGGATGCATTGGCTTCTCCATGATAACGTGCGGGTTTTTCGTCCTTCAGAAGCGACAATTTTGCTTATTAACATACCCGCCGAGATGAAAATGTGCCTCATCCGAGAAGATGATTGGCGCTTCACGTGTTCCTCAAGCGTACACACAACCATTTTCTTTCAGCGGAAGGATAAAACTATGTTTCTGTCAAATCAGAAGTGACATTAAGGTTAGATGTTAGATGGCGGACGTATAAATAATAGCAGATGGAAAAACCAACAAAATAATTTTCAAGCCGTTTGAACAAGATTATCCTTTTCGCTTTTTAAATAATTGTGTTGCTTTGACACTTCTCACGTGTTTTTGGTTAGTAAACTTGTTGATAAAAAGTGCAGGTGTGTAATGTCGGAGACATAACTGACACTCTTACTTTATACTTCCGAACATAAATTAGTTGATCGATAGTGTGAATTGTGCAAGTTTTACCCTTTTACACTACTAGAATTTGAAACGATACACCTGAACTACAGTACAGATTAGTTACATTAAACATTCTGACACACAAATATTACGAAATAACCAGTATAGTTCCTTATGATAAAATAATGGTGGTTCTGAAAAGAACCTTTTATGAAGGCGTTTGTGATGGAGAGTGACGAGTTGAGTTCAACGACCACCTGACGACTGAAGTTCAAATGAGAGCATGACCTGAGCGTTTGAGGCTTTATACCACGCAAAAGGTCTGCTCTCATTATTGACGACTGCTCCACCTGACGATTGAAATCCAAATGAAAGCACGACCAAAGCGTTTGAGGTTTTATACCATGCAAAAGGTTTGCTTTCATTGCC
Source organism: Malaya genurostris (assembly GCF_030247185.1). Taxonomy (NCBI): domain Eukaryota; kingdom Metazoa; phylum Arthropoda; class Insecta; order Diptera; family Culicidae; genus Malaya; species Malaya genurostris. Next base: position 186,835,720 of record NC_080571.1, read on the forward strand.
AACTGCTCCACTGGACGACTGAAGTCCAAATGAGAGCTGCAACCTGAGCGTTTGAGGGTTTTAACCACGCAGAAGGTGCACTCTCCGAAGCTGCTGGTTGATTAAATCATTCCCACGACGTCTGCTTCCATCCAACGCACAAGAAGAAATTATCGATTTTCGACCACGGCTCCCCTTTTATACGCAATCAGTTGAAGATATGTGCCCGACTACCTCAAAATCGTCGTCCTTGCGCGAAAAACCCAAGCGAAAGTAAAAAGTTTTCCGCGTTGTTTTCAAATTTTGAGAAAACTTAATTTTTGAGTTGTTTGTGGTTATCTCACACTGTTCAAAATTTTATCCTAAATTTCTGATCATATTTATATTTTTGATGAAATAGTAAAAATATTATGTTGCTGCCATTAATACAAGTCGAGATATTCACGATTAAGTTCTGCCCATTCTTCCTTATGGCTAATTTTGAAAAGGCACCCCAGAGTAAAGTATTCACGACAAAAAATCGTCTTATTCATAATATTTAAGTGCATCAATACAGCTTGTATTGTTATGTCTATGAAACAAATTAATCAAAGTGGTTGCACAAATTTTTTTTCTGATTTTCGTTAGATGGTGTTTCAAATTCGCAATCGAAATAAACGCTAGCTCTCGGAATATTATTCTAGCAAAAATGATCACATCAAATATGTAAGAATACATTAGAACAAAATGTAACATTGATGTTTGTCAAATGAAAAGCGAAGCCGTGCTTAGTCTCTTATGATGTCAATTTTCGGTTCATTATCTTTATTTTTATGTTATGTTTAATTTTCTATCCGCCGGTGGGTAAAACAACACGATTGTTAAATAACATGCTTCAGGATCATGTAAACATTTCCAGTAGGACTTGCTTTTCAATGTCTGCTTTTTGCTTTACCATTAATCTATTAACCTATCACATCACTTGAGGCAGAGGGTTCAAAGTGATATCCGGGTAAAAAATTAGAGTTACGAGCTTTGAAAGAAATGCATTCTTCAAGTAACGCATTTTCGAACCATGATTAATTTTCATAGGAGAAGAGTAGTTATTGCTCATGATTTCATGATAAGTTAAAATGATTGGTTTCATTATTTTCTAATCATAACAGCAGCAACGGATTTCTTACCGTGCACGATATTTAGCACAGCTCGGAACATTTATCTCGATCGATTTTCGCACAGCGAAAAGTGCACGAAGCAAATCAAATTATTTTGGATTTTCACGAATCAAATCAAAATATGTGATTTCTACCTTCGATTTGCAAAGAAGTAATTTTAATAGTTCTTTAGATAACATTCAGAGCCTTTAGAACGGCTGATTTTATATCATGTCGTCCACTTTTCGTTTCTTGTTTTCTTTCTCTCCAATGCAAACCAATGCAGCTGATGCAATCGTTCTTGCTTGAATTGAAACGTACAAACCGACACATCCGCTCGCAGTGCCAAACGATGCAATGCGAAACTAGTTTAATGCGTCTTCTCGCCTTGACGACCGGAAGGCAAATGAGAACTACGACCTGAGCGTTTGAGGTTTTTAACCACGCAGAAGGTGCCGCTGTTTGAATACGTCATCTCGCCCCGACGTCTGCTTTCATCCAACGCACAAGAAGAAATGATCGATTTTCATTTTTTTTGCATAAATTAATCAATTTTTTGTGTATTACATCAACATTTTACAGTACAAGTGTTTTGTCCCTTTGGCCTTTCATCTTTGTTGTTCATACGATTCGTTATTAATATTAGGTGTTTTAGTTACTCTTGTTTTACATACTAATGTTTAATCATAATATTTATTTTAATTATTAATAAAATATCTACCTACTTATAACTATCCCTAACCTAATACGTACAAATTTTGAATTATTTGTATTTCAGAGATTGAGCACCTTTCTTCAAATTTCGTGCAGTATTGTTCGAATTTTTGTTCTAGTATATCCAGGGAGGCCATCTCATGTACTTCACTAGTCCTTGTCCAAGGGGGTAGATTTAGAATCATCTTTAAGATCTTACTTTGAATGCGCTGAAGCCTAAGTTTGTGTGTTCGTGCGCAGCCCCGCCAAACAGGGACTGCGTATTCAATTGCGGGGTAGATGATTTGTTTATAGACAGCCATCTGATTCTTCAGGCACAGTTTAGATGTTCTACAAATCAGCGGATACAGAGATCTAATGAGCTGCATTTTTGAACGATTTTGTCAACATGTGACCTGAATATCAGATGTCTGTCAAAGGTGAGTCCTAGATAGATAACTTCATCGGACCATTGAATGACCTCATCACCGAATCGTATTCTGCATTCGTCTGATGGAAAGTTTTGGAGATCTTGAATGTGGAAACAAGATGACCTGAGTTTTTGCTGCATTGATCACAATTTTCCAGCTTGTAAAATATTCCGTTAAAGCGTCCAGACCTGTCTGTAGTCTATTCTTCAGAGCATTAATGACACGACCTTTGTAAAGAATGGCAGTATCATCAGCAAATTGTGACAGAACACCACCACCCGGGAGAGGTAGGATGTTTGATGGAAAAATGTTGTATAAAATGGGACCTAGGATACTTCCTTGGGATACACCAGCAGGAATAGTAAATCTTTCTGAAAGTGCATTATTCAGAGAAACCTGGAAAGCTCTATCTGCAAGATAATTTTTGATAATTTTAATAAGATACATGGGAAAATTATACCGATGCAGTTTGAACACCAGTCCATCGTGCCACACATTATCGAATGCCTTTTCAATATCCAATATTGCCATGGCAGTCGTTTTGGACATTGATTTGTTTTGCTGGTTGACGTTGTTAACGCTTGTGAGTTGGTGGATCTTCCTTTCCGGAACCCAAACTGTTCTTTCAGTAATATATCCTGTTCATCTGCGAAAGCAAGAATTCGCCTTTGTATTGACTTTTCAAACAGCTTGGATAGGGCAGAGAGTAAGCTGATGGGCCGATAGTTCTTGGAAAAGGAAGTATCTTTCCCCGGTTTCAAAACTGTCTGCTTCAGATAACATTCCACTCCTTTGTAGTGGTTCAAAGCCGGAACAGTTATTTTGTTATTCAGTACTTAAATGGATTGTTGCCTGTAGTCTTTGCTTTGCTGATCAGTGTGTTGAAATCCGAGCGTAGAGTTGGTGGGAAGCCCTTCAGGTAGAAAGGCGGCATTTTTTCCTTCTTCTGCAGTTCCTCTTCGACATCAACTGGCAGATCAGCATATTGGTTTTTACTCAGCAAACGGTCGTTTACCTTTACATCACTTGGCTTCAGACGCTTAGCATCCTTTGGATCCTTCTCGGATCTATGGCGCGTTTTACCCATAGCTTGGGTAGGTAGAAAACTGCGAATAAAAGATAAAACAAAATCGAAATTAGTCGTAGTAGGTTATTCGTCTATCCACATCAAGTGTTAGATGACGAATGATCGATTTTCGATCACGGTTTCCTTTTTATAACTTTCAGTTAAAGATATGTGCCTCACCACCTCAAAATCGTCGTCCTTGCGCGAAAAACCCAAGCAAAAGTAAAGAATTTTCCGCGTTGTTTTGAAATGTTTAGAAAACCTATTTTTTGAGTTGTTTGTGGTTATCTCACACTGTTCAAAATATTATCCTAAATTCCTGATCATATTTTTGATGAAATAGTGAAAGAATTATGTTGCTGCCATCAATACATGTCGAGATATTCACGATTAAGTTCTGCCCATTCTTCCATATGGCTAATTTTGAAAAGGCACCCCATAGTTAAGTAAGTCGTATTCACGACAAAATATTTAAATTTTTGGTTTCTTTGAGCTGTTTTTCAACGGTGAGGGTGACAATTAAAAAGCGTAGAATTTTCGTATTTCAACCACAAAATTATATAATTTCATGTTGAATTGAAATTTCAAACGGATTAATACTTGGATAACACACACGATAGCGAACAAATGACAATTTAACTGTACGGTTCGAACGGAAAAGAGAAACATTATTTCTGAACTATGATGATATGATTAACTGGACGGTTCGAACGGAAAAGAGAAACTTGATTTTTGAACTAAGCTTATTTAAAACTTAAGTTGTGTATTCGAAAAGCTTATCTTACGGACTTAATTAGAGCAAGTTGGGCTGACAACACTGTCTTAGAGCTAAACTTGTCGTACCCATAATGTTGAGAACTGTCAAAACATATTCTTCGAAATCAAGATTTTTTTTCAGCAAAGTAAATTCTTAATTTAAACTAATTTCTATATCATTTTGGCAATTTGGTTATAAAAAACAACTAGTTCAAAACCAGTAACGCAGAGCTAATTTCGGTCGTTCTGTAAAAATAGCACTTTTAGCATTTCAAGAATCGTGTTCTTGAATCGTTACTTGAGTGAACAATTCAATTCATCCCTGCGTTACTTTTGTTGACAGATCACTTCCCCTAAAGTTGCACCACTGTCTGGAGAGATGCTGCTAGTGCTACAGAAGTGAGCACAATCGGTCGGAACGGAAATCGAGGCGCTGGCCCAGCAAGTTGTAGGTGATGATGTCGAAGAGAAAGCCCTGCAAAACAAAGTGACACTCCAGTGCAAACCACTGTATGAAACCGCGAGCGCTGAAGAGCTACCTATGATCATAAAGAAGCACGGAGAGGTGGATGTATCACGGGAAATCATTCACCTAAGAAAGGGACCCCAGGGCACTCAGATAGTCACATTCGAGCTATCCGCCACAGATACCAACAAGGTCCGAAGCGTGAGCAAGCTAAAGGTTGGGTGGTCGGTTTGCCCAGTGACTGCATACCAACCGTGGTTGACATGTGCTTTGAATCTGGCCTCAAGTCTTGGGACTGTAAAGGCCCAGAGCGGAGCAACCTCTGTAAGCGTTGCGGCGTATAAATGCAACAAAACACCACGATGTATGATCTGCGCGGGCAACAAGAAGGAAAGAAGGCTCAAAACCACACTATGAGCGGCCCCGCTTACCCCTTGGGAGGAGTTAGTAAGACAGTCTAAACGTAGTGCAGCTATATCTCAACCGCTGCGCATCAGTCGGTTGTACAATGGAGCACGGACGTCGTTATCTTTTCGGACCCCTATCTCATCCCCGCTGACAAGAAGAACTGGATTGCGGAAGGATCCAAGCCAGCGACCATTTGTACCACGAGTCGGCATTCAGTACAGAAAGTGGTGACAATACAATCCAAGGGATTAATCAAAAACGGCTAAACTTGCTCTGAACATATTTTGCATTTGTCAGGGTCCCATGGGGTGATGCCTACTCCTGTATGTCCAAAACGAAAGAGGAACCAACACCCCCTGAACGTAGTTTGGGAGGCCGAAGGAGATAATAAGGGTGCGAAGCGGCTCTTAACGTGGCAAAATCTGACATGCTCTGGGAGGCCTTGCAGAGATGTCTGGACGAGCGCGTGTTCCCAGACACATGAAAGAGACAGAGGTTGCTACTGTTACCAAAACCTGGGAAAGATTAATCTGTCTGATCGACACTGTGGAAAATCTGCTTAAGAAATCATCCTCAACAGGCTATTCTCGTTTATAGAGGAAACCAACGAACAGTATGGACTCCGTTGAAGCAGAACACAAATTTACCTACCGTAACTACCGCGGAGGTAGCTATCCAACACAGAACTCGCTACTGTGCGGTAGCAACACTAGAACAAATAGTGCTTGGTGGAAGGATATTACTGATTCCCTATTTCGGCTGGGAGTACCGGAAGGACTATACAAGATTCTGAACTTTTAGGAAGGCATACGCAACACTCCTATTGCGGCTGGAGTACCGCAGGAATCCATCCTGGGTCAGCTCCTGTTGAACATAATAAATGATGGCGTACTGAGGTTGAGGCTCCTTTCTCGTCTAGATAGTCGGGTTCGCGGACGACGTCACATTTGACAGTTTATGGAGAATCCATTGAAGAGGTCAATGTGCGTGCGATGTTTGACGACAAGCTCAGTTTCAGCAAGCACGTTGCTACGCCCGAAAACCGTCTTCCAATCGGAATAACTGGTCCGACCCATGTATCCTGCCGATCGATTCGTTAACGAGTTTCGGAAGCGTCGGTGTAGACTAGATCTTCATTGGGGACTAGCCGAGTAGTTTTGTGACGTAGATCAGTCCTTGACAGGTTTACCATGCTCACAGATTTTTCTGTAAAACCACATATTTCCTAACTATTTTGCTAAACAGATTCTGAATCACAAATTTTTGCGAAATTCACAGATCTCAACAGATTTTTTAAAGTATTTCGCAAAACTGACTGGTAGGGTTATCGAGGGGTCAGTAAACTGGATGCTCTAACCGGAATCACCGAACCAACATCTACATCCTATTGGTCGATCCCCCTGGAGTAAAGCGAGTCGAAAGCTAATCGGTTCAAAGAGTAGAAGCGACCGGTGCAGAAGTACATACTGGCGATGCACAAGGCCGGGAAGGGTGCTGTGAGCATCGATAGCCATCCACTCCGAAGTAATACCTAACGGTGGTACCAGAGAGGTAGAGTTATTGAATTATATAGTTAGGTCGTACTGTGGAAAGTCTTACATTGCGTGCGTAAACGCATTTCACGTCGAAAAAAACAATTGAATCACTGTGCACCATAGTTTTTCCATTATTTCCTTCGCATTTTGCTCATCAAACTCTATTACCAAAATGGCCGGTATTGCCCTCGATTTAATTTTTTTTGTTTTTCAGGAATTATCGACAATTGTTGCATCTGAATATATAAACAACGAATCCAATAACGATTACACCACAAATGACAACCCACCAAAAATTATACACAAAAGTCGTTTGGAAGATGAACTTGGACCAGAAACGGATGTGGATGGACAGGAAGATGTCACACCCACCAAATCTTCCGATGTCATGGAAAAAAATATCACTGACTTGAATTCATCAAATTCGACAAAATTATGCTCCTTAGAAAATAAAATTCTGATGCACTTATCGGAGCAGAACAAAGATCTCCTCATTATTGACAATCCATTTGAAAATGACCATTTCAATCAATTGAACAATTTGCAAACACGAGAGTCACAGACGATTATGAAAAGAACCGAATCATTTCCGGAATCACCAATTGATAACAGAATAATGGACGCTTTTGTATCATTAAGTATCACAAATGGGAGAAGTGTAAAACATAACATCAATGACGAAAATGGTGACAGTGCTTCATTCAATAATTCTAGCATAATTCTAGAAAATAAAGATCTCTCCGAAAAAGTTGACATAATGCACGAAAACTATATGCCAATATCACAAGGATGCAGCAACAAATCACAGGACGATATTGGTAAGCTGATGTTTTCTTACACACACACATATATATATATATATATATATATATATATATATATGTGTATATATATATATATATATATATATATATATATATATATATATATATATATATATATATATATATATATATATATATATATATATATATATATATATATATATATATATATATATATATGTGTATATATATATATATATATATATATATATATATATATATATATATATATATATATATATATATATATATATATATATATATATATATATATATATATATATATATATATATATATATATATATATATATATATATATATATATATATATATATATATATATATATACTAGCTGACCCGTCGAACTTTGTCTCGCCTGAAATTATTTTTTTAAATTTATGTTTTCGGACAGCAGAGTTGTCAAATGTTAATGTTTCTTTCAATTATTTTACTGATTACTTGGCTTACAATAAACGATTTACGACAAATTCATATCCAACACATTAACTTCGTCCCGAAAAAGAAATATCATCAAGAATTATTGTGGATATGTTCAATGCTTTTGTTACGCAAAAACTAAACAAATGCACTGATTGCCATCTCATCCTTCGAGTCAGTGTATTGAACAGAGATTGTAGATCTCTCTCAAACTAAAGGTTATATAACTAAAGGATATATGGGATGATGGATTGGATTGAATCATATCTGACTGGTCGTAGTACGACCGTGAAAATTGGCGACTGCGTTATTCCATCATTCATCGTGAGCTCTGGCGTTCCTCAGGGAAGCCATCTAGGACCATTCATATTTCTGCTATAACCAAATGATTTGAATTTCGCATTGCAATGTATGAAGCTATCATTCGTCGACGATATCGAGCTGTTTCATCTCATAAAAGATCTGAAAGACTCAAATTTCTTGCAGTCACAGTTGGATGTATTTTCTAACTGGTGCAACGTTAACAGAATGGTTATGAATGCTTCTAAATGCTCCGTTATCTTCTTCTCTCGTAAACGAACCACGATCTTGTATGATTACACTATTTCACAAGCTGTACTAAACCGGGAGACATCAATTAAGGATCTAGGAGTGTTATTGGATTCAAAACTTAGTTTCAAAGATCACATAGAATACACCCTCTCTAAGGCATTAAAGATGCTAGGTTTCATCTTTCGCATCTCGAAAAATTTCAATAATATATACTGCCTGAAATCGTTATATTGCGCTCTATTTCGCTCTACACTGGAGTATGCTGTTGTTGTTTGGGACCATATTACCAAACTGACAAGCTGCGCATTGAAACTGTTCAGCGCAAGTTCATTCGTTTTGCTTTGCGTCGCTTGTCCTGGAGAGATCCATTGAATCTCCCAAGCTACGAAAATCGATGTATGCTCGTACACCTCGATTTGCTAACTGTCCGCCTTGATACACTGAAAGATGTTTTCGTCGCGGACCTCATCCAATCTCGAATTGATAGTGCAGATCTCCTACAACAGCTATGTTTTGACATTCATCAGCGTAATTTGCGTTTTAATCCCTTTCTCAGAATTCCTCGTGTTAGAACTATCTATGGCTTTAATGAACCGTTTTCGAGTATGTTTCGCGTATTCAATACTTGCTCTAATGAATTTGATTTCAATTTATCTCGTAACTCCATTAAAACCCGTTTTCATCGAATCTTTTTCCGTTAGTTTTATTTAGATAATTATATGATATCAATAGTTGTTAGTTAGCTTTGTAGTTTAAATAAGGGTAATCTAATCTAATTTGGTTATGTATCATTTGGACAAATGTTATCTGTTGATCCACAAGATGAGAAGGTTTTATGCCTGCTGGAGAAGGAGAATACAGATCTCAGCTCCAGCGGGCTTTTCCCTTGCTCCTAAATAAACAAATAAACATATGGATGGAAAAGAGATGACCAAGATAAACACTTTAAATTGATCCCACAAATTTCCAAAAGCAGCCCTCGGGGATTGTTTTTGCCTTTCTCATATAGAAAGGTTATGCAATCACTTGAAAAACCGACTAGTGAAAATTGGCCCGGAGGGCCAAGTGTCATATACCGTTCGACTCAGTTCATCGAGCTGAGCAATGTCTGTGTGTGTGTGTGTGTGTGTGTGTATGTGTCAAATAAACTCACTAGGTTTTCTCGGAGATGGCTGAACCGATTTTGACAAACTAGGATTCAAATGAAAGGTCTCGTGGTCCCATACGGAATTCCTGAATTTCATCCGGATCCGACTTCCGGTTCCGGAATTATAGGGTAAAGTGTGTTCAATATTGTACACCGTCACTTAAACCGGCGAAGCAAAAAACGTGAAAATTTTTCTAAACTGGTCTCAAAACTACACAAATCGATAGTCATTATCAGTAGGCAACCAAACAAACCGATTCCGGCTATCCTGGTTCCCGGTATCCGGTTCCGGAAGTACCAGAAATAGTGGTCATATGTACCAAAATGGATCTCACTCACTTTTCTCAGCGATGGTTTGACCGATTTCCACAAACTTAGATTCAAATGAAAGGTCTCGTGGTCCAATACAGAATTCCAGAATTTCATCCAGATCCGACTTCCGGTTTGGGAATTATAGGGTAAAGTGTGTTCAATATTGTACACCGTCACTTAAACCGGAGATGCAAAAAACGTGAAAATTTTTCTAAACTGGTCTCAAAACTACACAAATCGATAGTCATTATCAGTAGGCAACTAAACAAACCGATTCCGGCTATCCTGGTTCCCGGTATCCGGTTCCGGAAGTACCAGAAATAGTGGTCATATATACCAAAATGGATCGCACTCACTTTTCTCAGCGATGGTTTGACCGATTTCCACAAACTTAGATTCAAATGAAAGGTCTCGTGGTCCAATACAGAATTCCTGAATTTCATCCAGATCCGACTTCCGGTTTGGGAATTATAGGGTAAAGTGTGTTCAATATTGTACACCGTCACTTAAACCGGCGAAGCAAAAAACGTGAAAATTTTTCTAAACTGGTCTCAAACTACACAAATCGATAGTGATTATCAGTAGGCAACTAAACAAACCGATTTCGGCTATCCTGGTTCCCGGTACCGGTTCCGGAAGTACCAGAAATAGTGGTCATATATACCAAAATGGATCTCACTCACTTTTCTCAGCGATGGTTTGACCGATTTCAACAAACTTAGATTCAAATTAAAGGTCTCGTGGTCCCATACGGAATACCTGAATTTCATCCGCATCCGACTTCCGGTTCCGGAATTATAGGGTAAAGTGTGTTCGATATTGTACACCGTCACTTAAACCGGCGAAGCAAAAAACGTGAAATTTTTTCTAAACTGGTCTCAAAACTACACAAATCGATAGTCATTATCAGTAGGCAACTAAACAAACCGATTCCGGCTATCCTGGTTCCCGGTATCCGGTTCCGGAAGTACCAGAAATAGTGGTCATATGTACCAAAATGGATCTCACTCACTTTTCTTAGCGAAGGTTTGACCGATTTCCACAAACTTAGATACAAATGAAAGGTCTCGTGGTCCAATACAGAATTCCTGAATTTCTTCCAGATCCGACTTCCGGTTTGGGAATTATAGGGTAAAGTGTGTTCAATATTGTACACCGTCACTTAAAACGGCAAAGCAAAAAACGTGAAAATTTTTCTAAACTGGTCTCAAAACTACACAAATCGATAATCATTATCAGTAGGCAACTAAACAAACCGATTCCGGCTATCATGGTTCCCGGTATCCGGTTCCGGAAGTACCAGAAATTGTGGTCATATATACCAAAATGGATCTCACTCTCTTTTCTCAGCGATGGTTTGACCGATTTCCACAAACTTAAAGGTCTCGTGGTTCCATACGGAATTCCTGAATTTCATCCAGATCCGACTTCCGAATCCGGAGTTATAGGGTGCGTATTAGAAGAGTTTGTGTGTCATGTTAGTTGGTGGCCGTACGAACCGACTTCGATTATACCGGTTCTCGGGATCCGGTGCCGGAAGTGCATATAATAGTGAACCCATTTCGTTCTCTTAAGGATGGCTTACGCAATCAAAGCACTGTTTTTTTCTGTATGTTATGCATAAACAATCACTTGGTTTCTTTCAAAAATCGAAGAGAATATTTTTGAATAGAATACCACAATATTATATGTACATGAGAAAGGCATCATTACACCACTAGTTTGTCATTGCATTTAAGACTTACTTGTACTAAAGACGTTTAAAAATTAATAGTAAATCCTTAGGGATTATCGAAAGTAATAAATTGGTTTTGAACGGTTGTCCATAACCTGCTTCACCGCTAGTGATATTACTTATTCGTGCTTGATGAATGTTCGTAGCATGATAATGACAGGATTAATTTTCGATTAACGAATTAGCGATAAAATGAAAAATTCTTGGACATTCGAAAGTTCAAATAACCCTTTTAATCAATATTGTGTCCGTTAACTTAGACATGAACGCTGGATTCGTTCAAGAATTGTATCAAAAGGCCTCTCATTCGTCGAGCCACCAGTACTTAGTGCTTAGTATTCAGTCCTGAGAATCAATATTCTGTTCTAGCGAAGTGAATTTGAGGAGTGATTATACCAGTATTCTTCTATCGTTAAAGCCAATGTACAATTAGCAGATCTCACAACTAATGGTTCTTACATGCCACGATTTCTCCTTTAGATATGATATTCACGATTCGCATATGGTAATTCGTCAAGTAATCCAAAGTTCGGAAAATGAAATGATTTGGCTTAAGCAGCTTACAAATGTCATGAATAGGATCCTAAGCAGACCGTTTTGATGTAACCGTTTTGATGTAATATATATATATATATATATATATATATATATATATATATATATATATATATATATATATATATATATATATATATATATATATATATATATATATATATATATATATATATATATATATATATATATATATATATATATATATATATATATATATATATATATATATCATAGTCCCATATATATATATAGTTTTGCTTTTCTCATATAGACAGGCTATGCAATCACTGTGAAAATCGACGAACTGAGCAAATGTCTGTGTGTGTATGTAACAAAAATATGCACTCACTTCTTTTCTCAGAGATTGCTGAACCGATTTTCACAAACATAGATTCAATTGAAAGGTCTCATAGTCCCATAGCCTGCTATTGAATTTCATTCCGATCTACTTCCGGTTCCGGAGATATAGAATGATATGTACCAAAAAAATTAAAAAAAATATGCACTCACTTTTTTCGGAGATGGCTGAACCGATTTTCACAAACTAAAATTCAAATAAAAGGTATTATGGTCCCATAGCTTGCTATTGAATTTCATTTGAATGTGACTTCCGGTTCCAGAGTTATATGTTAATATGTGAAAATTTGAGAAAAAAGTTTACACCTAATTATGTCTGGAACAACTCAACCGATTTTCGTAAACTAAGATTCAAATGAAAGGTCTTGAAATATTCTAAAACTTTGTAGAACATTTTATCTAGATCCGACTTCCGGTTTTGGAACTAATGCGTGATGAGTGGAAAACTACCAATTTTATTAGTATTTTTCCACGAACGATGGTGAAAAACAAGTACAAATCCCATAAAACTGTCTGATAATTTCTTCTAGTTTGCAGAGCTTGTTAGTTTGTGGGCATGAAAACTTAATTCGGAACTACTGGTCCCCTCTTTTCCTGTTCCAAGAGCACCGAAAGTGGAGAAGAAAAACTCCTAAAACTAAATTTACTTCGATTTCTCTGCGATGCTTGAACCGATTTTCACAATTTGATTTAAATTAAAGTTCATACTGTCTTTAAAGCTACTGTGAAATTTCATCCGGATCCGACTTCCGGTTGTGTGATGTGTATTGATGTTAATAATAATAACAATAATAATAATAATAATAATAATAATAATAATAATAATAATAATAATAATAATAATAATAATAATAATAATAATAATAATAATAATAATAACAATAATAATAATAATAATAATAATAATAATAATAATAATAACAATAATAATAATAACAATAATAATAATAATAATAATAATCCTACTACATGTTTTATGCTGCTGATTCATGCTGTTTAGCTTGACTCACATATGCAGAAGTAACAGAAACGCAGGTTCGTCTCGTTTGTTAGATTTCGTTTAATTGGCTTAATCGAAATAGAGCATGAAATAGTAAGTATAGGGTTAAGTACGTTCAAAACTGTTCCAATTTGTAGGTCATATTTGTTGGTAGCAAACGAATCAACTTCGGCTATTCCGTTCATCTGAATCCGGTTTCAAAAGAATTGGAAATAGTGATTAAAACTGCAAAAAGGATCTCACTCACTTTTCTTGGAGATGGCCAAATCAATTTTAACAAACTTATAGGTTCAAAAGAAAAGTCTTACAGTTTCAGACGGAAGTCCTCAATTTGTTGTGGATACTACTTCCGGTTCTAGAACTACAGGGTGAACAGAATTTGTAGATTTTGTTAGATTAAGTCCGAACAAACTTTCCTATTTCTATTCAATAAACAGTAGTTTTTGCGAATTTCACGATTATATTTATGATGTTATGAGAGAGATGAGAAAGGCATCATTACACCACTAGGTGGATTAAAATAGGTTTTGCATTTCAGATCGTCCCGGGTTGGCGGTTCAATGCATAGGGCGCTGGTCTTACAAACCAGTTGTCGTATGTTCGAGCCCCGACCTGGAAGGATTCGAAGTGTCAGTAGAATCGTAGCACTAGCCATGCAATGGTTCTGTACACTCTGAATCGGCTGCGAAGTCTGTTGAAACAGAAGGTCAAATTCAACTACAGGAATGTAATACCAAGGCTTTTTTTCATTTTAGAAACAATATGGTTGTTTTTTGGAATCGCTTATTTGAAAGCTAAGGAGAAGACGCACATTTCATGTCTTAGACGAATTTTATATCTTTATTGAATTTTTCAGTATCGAAGGATTTTTTTATGAACGCGGAGCTTCGAAAAAGCATTTTTCCACGCCTCAACCACACAGACACATATTTATTTATTTATTTATGTGTGTGTTTGCTCGGACTTGTGCAGTTTTCCATTCTTTAACATTCAGATTATCAAGCCTCAAAGACAGTCGGAACGGTATTTTCAAATGGCTGTATCTTCGTTGGTACTGAACCGATTTTATTAATTTTGGTATCCATGGATTTTTTGGAGTGATAAGATTAATGTAGACTGGCTTGGATATGATCATCGGTCAATTTTGGAAACTGAACATGTCGGAGTTGTACCAAAACAAGACAAATGCCAAAGTTTTGCCAAACAAGACAAATGCCAAAGTTTTGTGCATTTGTCTTGTTTTTGACAGTTCTAAAAGCTTCGGAATAACCGTGGAAAGCAGCTCAAAGCTTGGACAAAAATGATGACATCTCCAAAGTAAGTATATATTTCCATTATGTGGTTAACCATTAACAAGGTTTTCAAGAATTTTTTTCTTTCACCTGTTCGCATGTAGTGTTTCACGATTAGAAAAAGCGCTTGTTGTCTAGGTTGGGCCACTAATGTAGTCAGGGTTAAGTTACATCACTATCTTCAGTTTAGTGCCTTGAGCCCGTTTCAGAATAATGGCACATCTGAAAAGGGTAAATATACCAAAATTCATATCACTCACATTTCTCAGCGATGGTTTGACCAATTTCCACAAACTTAGATTCAAATGAAAGGTTCACGCTCAAATACATAATTCCTGAATTTCATTTGAATTCGACTCCCGGTTCCGGAGTTATAGGGTAAAGTGTGTTCAATAGTGTACACCGTCACTTAAATCGGTGAAACAAAACACGTAAAAATGTGTCTAAACTGGTCTCAAAACTACACAAATCGATAGTCATTATCGGTAGGCAACTAAACAACCAACTACGGCTATCCTGGTTCCCGGTATGCCGTTCCGAAAGCACTGAAAATAGTGGTCATATATTCCGAAATTTATCTCACTCATTTTTCTCAGCGATTGTTTGACCGGTTTCCATAAACTTAGATTCATATGAAATGCCTCAAGGTCGCATACGGGATTCCTGAGTTTCATCCGGATCCAACTTCCGGTTCCGGAGTCATAGGGTAAAGTTTATTTAATATCGTACACTGTCACTTAAACCGGCGAAACAAAAAACGTAAAAAAATTAAAACTGTTCCCAAAACTACACAAATCGTTAGTCATTATCAGTAGGGCAACCAAACAAACCGATTCCGGCTATACTGGTTCCCGGTATCCGCTTCCGGAAGCACCGGAAATAGTGGTCATATATACAAAAATTCATTTCACTCACTTTTCTCAGCGATGGTTTGACCAATTTCCACAAACTTAGATTCAAATGAAAGGTCTCACGTACATATACATAATTTCTGAATTTTACTGGTTACTCGGTGGACTCTTGGCTGTCGCTATGTTGAACTATAGGTTCTTTACTCTTGGCGTTGCTGTTCCGGATCCGGTATTTCGTAACACCTCCCCTCTAAGAGCGTCGATCGTCCTCGGTCGACTGTTTGGAAGCTGTATTGTTGGAAGCTTTTTGAAATGTATCGTCTTCGGTTCGGTTTTCTCGATTCTGATCTCCGAAATTTCGGGATCCGCAGATTTTCTTGTGGTGTATTTATTTTCAGTGCGTTTCCTGTTCTTCGTGATAGCGATAACCAGGATGAGAAGGCTAATGATTACTATGGTGACGATTGTACTTCCGACGATGGTGGTTTTTCTGTGTTGGTAAGATTTTAGGTTGATCTCTTCTAGGAGTTCCAGATTTCGTATACTAAGGTCGCTCTGTTGAGAATAATCTCATTAGCTTTACATCGTTCTGCATGGATCAAATATGCAAAAAACTGCAAGTGGATGTGATCTACACGGATCTAAAAGCTGCATTCGACAAAGTCAACCATGATATTCTGCTCGCTAAACTTGAAAAAATGGGATGCTCGTCTGGATTCTGCGACTAGCTAAGATCGTACCTGGCGCAACGAGAATTATCTGTCTGCATTGGAAATAGTTCTTCTGACTGCTTTTCCATCTGTTCAGGAGTTCCGCAGGGCAGCACACTGGATCCATTGCTCTTTTCACTATTCGTCAATGATGCAGCTTTTGTCCTACAGCGTAGGGGAAAATTGTTTTTCGCTGATGATGTCAAAATTTATCACGTCGTTCGTAACCAAGCTGATTGCCGAGAACTGCAGAACCTCCTGTGCATCTTCAAAAACTGGTGCGAACGTAATATGATGGTCTTGTGTGTCGCCAAATGTTCTGTAATTAGCTTTCGAAAGGACCAGGACTGCAGTTCCGTTTGATTATAACATCGCTGGGATCCCGCTTCAACGTGTCGACCACGTCAAAGACCTTAGTGTCGTCTTGGATGAAAGCCTTACATACGTTCGGCACTTCTCAACTACGATCGACACAGCGAGTGAGTTCCGTGATCCGCTATGTTTCAAGGCCTTGTATTGTTCCTTGGTTCGCTCGCTGCTTGAATTTGCTTCTATTGTCTGGAGTCCCTATCAGGAAGTGTGGAGTGCACGTTTCGAAGTTGTGCAGCGCAGATTCGTCAGGTATGCACTGCGATACCTGCCATGGAGTGACCCACGTAACCTGCCACTGTACGCCGACCGCTGTCGTTTGCTGAGTCTCGACACCCTAACTGATAGAAGGAATGCATCAAATGCTACCTTTGTTGCCAAAATCTTGCTTGCTGAGTACGATGTGCCAGACTTGCTGGCTCGAATCAACCTATATGCTCCTGCCCGCTCACTTCGACCGAGGACTCTACTGTTTGATACTCCGCAGTTCACGAACTACGCTGCAAATAGCTCTCTAGCTGCTTCAATTCGTCACTTCAACGAGGTCTCCGAGCACTTCGACTTCAATCGCACTTCTAACAGCTTCCTTCGGCGTTTACTATCAGTCCGTCCGTAATATTAATTTTATTACTTGACCACTATGAATTTATTCTTGTTGTTTGTTCATTTTTAGAATTAGACAGTTCCATTAAGACCATGTTGGTCAGATGGACGAAATTTAACAAAATAGTAATAATAAAAATGCCAAGGTCATTCAGAAACCCTGTAAAGTCTATGGATGTGCATGCTGGTTCCTGGCCGCTGACGATAGTTAGTGGTCTGCCAAATATTCTTATATGTTCACTAAGTGCTCTTTTTAAGTCAACTATTGTTCTAGTTTCTACAGGAATTATGTTAGCGAATTTTGAGAAGGAGTCCACTATCGTCAACCACTTTAGTCCTTTCATGAAAAAAACATCTATGTGAACTCGTTCGAAGGGTTTCTCCCCGGAAATGCTTTTCTGTATTAATTGTGGCGGGTTTCTATCGTATTTGCTTTTCTTGCAAACGCCGCAACTATCTATTAGGGCTCTAACCTTTCGATCGAGTTGAAGAAAGTAATACCTTTGTAGGATTTGGGCTTTGTTTTCTTTTATGCCCCGATGTGCGTATTCGTGTGCTCTGCTTCCAGCCTGACGTCCTCCAGTAAAGTTTCTGATATGAGAATTTTGAAGATGTGATTAGATTCGAAATGTTTTTTGTAAATTTCCTGAACCAGTTGTCTCAATCCTACGGGTACGCGTAAGCAATTTATTCTTCTGGGGTTGAGATATCTTTTGAATATTTGTACTATATCTATTTCGGTGTAATTTGGTTTGAGGATTGTAATACGTCGACGATTTGGAAATTTTTGTTCTGACACTTTGGAATCAATGTTTGAAATTTTCAGAATGAGTTGTTTCTTGAATGTGTTAATTGGTTTTTGTGTACACCAAATGTATTATCATCACTAGAGTCGGCGGAATGTATGGATGTTGCTTCGCTCTCCGTTTCTTCATTACTGGTCTCGTGTTGTGGGTTCGCGTTAATCTCGTTTGTCTTTATTCTTGAAAGTGCATCCGCAACGACATTGTTTTTGCCTGGTTTATAAATTAACTCGTAGTCGTATCCTTCAAGTTCTAGTTTACCTCTGAAAATGCGTTTGTTCATGTTTGAAAGAGAGTAGGTTAGCGGTTGGTGATCTGTAATTAGTTTTAATAGGTCCTTGAGAAAAAACGGCTCCTATCGCAAAGTCACTAGCGTCAGTAGTTAAGTTAAATTCTTTAGAGAAGTCCGGATGAATCAACACTGGGTCCCTCATTAGGATTTGCTTACATTTTTCGAAGCAGAGTTCTGTTTCTGGCCCAATGATAAAATCCTGGTCTTTACGTAGTAAGGTAGTAAGCGGTTTTACCACACGGAAAAGCCAGCGATCGCAAAACAACTAAAATATTAGTTGATTTTCTGATTTTGATTGGTTAAAATTTGGTACAACTAATCAACGGTTGTTTTAACTAATTTGTCATTTTTTTATTTATCGTGCTGGCAGCTTAGCAACGACACCCAACAAAGACACGTACCACAAACAAGTAATGAAACGTATGATATCTTATTGATGCGTTATCTATGATCAATAATACTACTCGATAACTGAATTGCTAACGGCGGTGAAACTGCTCAATAACACTTTCTAAGCACTGCACTCCAAAACTAGATCAAAAACGGCAAGTCCGTGTATCGAATATGAGCAAAAAGCGAAAACAGAACGATCAAAAACACTCGAAAAAGACAAAAATAATTGAGCTATCTGCACAACAACAATGGCGGTAGTTTGTTTACCAACAAACTAGTATTATATGTTATAGTATGATTGATATGAGAAAAGCCCTAATGACACCGCTAGGTGGATTAAAACAGGTTTTTGAGTATGTGTTTTCCCTGTGTAATTTTCAAAATCACTTTTATCGTGTTATATATATAGCCCCATAGTGTTGTTCGAGCCATTGATGTGGAACAAAGCAATAAAAGCAATGATCGACATTTTTAGTCAAAGAGCTCAATCAATCGTCACACATTTGAATCCGCAATTGTACGGAGTCTGCTTAAATTGATCTTAATTAGGAAGCAACACAGAACTGTATGTAATTATACCTTTGTACATACTTGCGATACGGATTCAGATATTCAGGCTGTGAACCATTTCGCGGTTAATGTTAACTTTTGGCAAAGACATCATATTAACCTAGGATAGGACCAGACAACTGGCTTCTTTTTCCAGAAAAATATTTCTCTTCTTATTCCGGTTGCTCCCTGCTGTAAACAGCGTTGCCAGGTTTCCAGATTTGTCTGGCAAATGCCAGATTTTTCTCGCTTCGCCAGATACTCAAATTAACCTGATCTTTTGCCAGATTTTCCAAATTTTCCCAGATTTTTCAAATTTTCTTAGATTTTGTCAGATTTCGCTAGATCTTTACGGTTTTGGCCTCTATACGATAGGTGGGGAGACCTTTTTTTGCCTACTGAAAATGAAGCCCGGTAAAAATTTCCTTGTATTTAGTAGACCCAGACAAATCCAGATAAATTTTTGAGTTTTGACAGATTTTTGAAAAAATAACCTTGTAACTCTGCTGACAGGGTCTGCTTTTGGTTAAAATCTGACACTCGAGCGGTTACACGCTTAGAAAAAGTTACTCAGAGTTTGAGTACTAGTTACTCATTTTCAAATGATACATGGAAACGTCAAAAATTGAGTAGTTACCAGAGATGCCATTTATACAGATTTATCTGTATTATACAGATTTTTACATGCGCATACAGATTTAATACAGAGTACAGATTTCTTAAATTTAATACAGATTTATACAGATTTCACCAAAAGTATTAAGGAAAAAATTAAACTATCTATTAGTATTTGAGCTATCTATTAGTATTTGATTGCAATGACGGTATAAACGTTTAGAAATCAACGTACAAATCACTATTTAAAATATATATTTTTGGTGCAGATATTTAATGAAGAACACTGAAATCCATTCATATTAAAATTTGTAGCTAAATTGAACTTAAAAGTTAGACAAGTCTTGACATCATGAAACATTATTGCCAGATTGACAGTTGTATTACCTGACTTGACGTTGCATATTGGGTTTTGGAAATCCATCTCAACTTATGAAGTGAACATTTTCAAATTAGACAAGTATATGGCACCATAATTCAATTGTTGTTGATAGGAAAAAACTATAAAATTTCGTCGATGAATATAATATAAGATATGAAATTTATGTCGTTTTTCATTGATTCCACTCGCTCAGTGCCAGTGTTTTGCTGACAGCCGATCAATGAAACGGTTTTGTAAAGTTTGGTTTGCAGGCATGCTGCTCGGAAAAGAAAACGAGTGCAAAATTCTTTTCGTGCGGTGCAAATCAATGAAACACAGTGCACCTGTTTTGATTGCCCGACTGCACGAAAAGTGCACGAATCGAGCAAAACACTCCACGAGTGTTCTCAATGAAAAACGACATTAATCTACCACTCTTTAACCATAATCTGTTGGAATAACACCTTTTAACATAATTGTATTGTAGAAATTTCATTTTATTAGCGAATACAGATAAATACAGATATTATATACGAATCAATACAGATTTTCTATGAAAATATCTGGCATCTCTGGTAGTTACCATCAATAATAATGAGTAACTCTTACTCTAAATTTGAGTTTATCGCAAAAACTTGTTTTTAGGTTACTATTCGCAAGATCAGTCTAAAAGTTGTAATAACCATTTGTAGCAACAGGTTCTATGTTTTGTTAGTGAGATCGCGTATTTCAAGAGTGAGTCGCTTAACACAAACGGTGTTGTGTCTGCAAAAACCACAATTTTTAGACTGTCCTCTTGGTTGTGCCATCGACGCAGTTATTGTGTCCAGAAGGGATCCGTACTGTGCTTCAGGATGGAAACAAATATGCTCAAGTGTGTCATTTATGAGAAACAAGTGTCTGATTGGTGTCTGAGCAGTACTGACATGTGTGTTAAGCTACGATTGACACACTACTCCAAGCGATCGCCACTTGATATGATATCTCGAAGTTAGAAATCAATTGTAAACGGAATAATAAATAAACACAGTATGATTATTTTATGTATTAATTCATTTATGTATTCGTGTCAATTACTTAATATTTTAATACAATACAATTAAAAAAGGAGCAATTTTACGCAAATTTGGTATACGTGGAATAAAATTCAGAATTTAACTGATTACTCTATTTTTGGCACATAGCAAATAAAGCATTACTCAGTATATGAGTAGTTTTTACCCAAAAATCGTGGAAGTGGAGGAACTCAAATTTGAGTAAGTAAGGAGTTACTCTAAATTAGAGTTGTTCCACTTTTTTTATAGATGAGTGAGATCTTACTTATTTTTGAGTAACTATTTTTAAGCGCGTAGTTTGATGTTGTCAAAAACAACCCTGCTCGAGAGCAGAGATGCCAGATATTTTCATAGAAAATTTGTATTGCTTTGTATAAAAAATCTGTATTATTCTGTATTCACTAATAAAATGAAATTCTTACCACAAAATAATGTTATTCCAATATAACGTGGTTGTGGGATGGTAGACTCAATCTGGCCTCTGTCATTGCCGCGCTCACAAGAATATTCAACGACGAAATTTCATCGTTTTTTTTTTATTTTTTTTATCCAAAAAATATAGGTGAGCGAATTTATCGAATCTGATAGGGCTCCAATGATTTGGTGCTAATATCATTCCCGCTTTAGGTTTGCTAATGTCACCAGCTAGAAACAAATTCTGTAGCAGAGATGCTAGATATTTGTATAAAAAAACTGTATTAATCTGTATTCACTAATAATATGAAATTCTTACCACAAAACAGACCCTGTCAGCTTGGAGCGAAATCAATCTTCAGTTCAGCAACGCCATCGCACGGTGTCACATTCAAAATATCATGTCAATTGTATGGGTGCGCAGTGCTGCTATTTTGGCGCGCACGAATTTGACATTTCTCTTCCCTACTTCTGTGTACGAGATTCGATGCGAACTCGCCTGAGGGCGCCATGCTCTTAAAAAATGTTTTTGCCAATGATTTGTTCAGGAAATGTGAGAGCTGGATATCTTGTTAATATGATGTCTTTGCACAAAATGAGGCCAAAAGATGTTATTCTATTATAAAGTGGCTGTAGGATGGGTGACTCAATCAGTCATTGCCGCGCTCACAAGAATATTCAACGACAAAATTTCATAGTTTTTTTTTATTTTTTTATCCACAACAATTGAATTGTAATTCCATATATCTTGGTTAATTTTGCAGAAGGCCGTAAGAGCAAGTGACAGTTATCTTTGTTTACTCTCTCTTTCGATTATTGTGATGCGATTAAAAAAATTTTCTTAGATTTCACAGTTGTTTGAAAGTCGAAAGTTTCGGGCATTATTCTATGCAAAGAGTTAGGTCACTTGCTCTTATGGCCTTCTGAAAAATCAACCGAGATATTTATCTAGTTGAAAATTGTTGACTTCATTTTTTGACATACAATTTCATCGCCCAATATGCAACGTCAAGTCGGGTCATACAGCTCTCAGTTTGACGGTAAAGTTTCATGATGCCATTACTTCCTTGAATATCAGTTCAAATTGGTTTCAAATTATAATATAAATGGATTTCACAACAGATTTCCATATCAATTTGTGATTTGTCCATGGATTGTGACAGACTTTTATCTCGTCACTGGAATCAAATACTAAAAGATAGTTCAGACAGAAAAGTTTAATTTTTCCTTTCTTACTTTTTGTGAGATCTGAATAAATTGAATAATCTGTATTGAATTGAATAATCTGTATAAAATCTGTACTCCGTATAGAATCTGTATGAGCATGTAAAAATCTGTATGATACAGATAAATCTGTATAAACGGCATCTCTGCTCGAGAGCTTGGTTATTTTTGACAGATCGATGGTTGTTTTCCGACACTGAAAAAAATCTTGCAATGAAAAATTGTAATAGTAATTCTTTAGTTGAAATTATTTCCAGGGGAAAATAATCCCAAATAAATTTCCGTCTGTCAAACTTTGAATTTGAAATGGGTTGCAGTTTTACAATTTTAGTTAGATTTACAAAATAACCAATCAAATGTCAGATTTTAACCAAAATTTAAAATTAACAGCGAAATGGTTCACAGCTTTAAGATTCTCTTCGCCAAGCTTGTGTTCAAGTTTTGTATGCACGCAACTATTTTTATAGCGTTAACCCACATTATAAGATCCGAATGGATTCCGAATTAATTCCGGCGAGAAAATTTCATTCGGATTTTCATGTGGAAATCATACTGAATTCCGAATCAGCGCTATTAAAATTTCGATTAATGAAAAAACAACACTTTTAATTCGATTATTTTTACCCTTAAATTAGGTGCAAAAATTTTAAAATATACATGTTCTTATGTAAAAATGTTCCAGCTTTTTGATAAAAATATTTTGAGAATGAAAAAAATATTCTAAATACAAAAAAAAATCATTTTTTTTTTAAATTTTTTTTTTTGCTTTTCCGCAAACTTTATTTTAAATTAAATACTTTCATTCGATTCCTCGTACATTTTTACATAAGAATCAATTTTCAAAAATATGGGACTCTTTTTGCATCAATAGCAGTTGAAACGCAAAGAACGCCGCTCCACGGCACGGATTGATCATTCACGACGTTACGAATTAGCGAGGTAATTGTCAAAACCAACAAAGGTGTAGAAAAACCTTCTTATTATTAATTATGCATTAAACCGGGGTATAATGAATGATATATCTAACTTCTCATGCATTAAAAATATAATTATTAACAACATTCATAATATATTTGAACGAAAAATTACATTTATTTAAAAAATTTAAACTGTTCAGCAACTTGTGAGCTCGAAATAGTTTTAACATTTACATAGTTTTTCCGATCAACAGAAGGAATGACAGTGTGAAAACGCTGTGTCCCCTTAATTTTTACTGCTTTTGAGAACCGATCTTCAAGAATTCGCTTTTTGTTTTCGTATATATCACAACCCAAGAAGAAGAAATCGATGTTTTTAATGGAACTCAGTACCCATTCATACACTTTCATTGCGGTTAAAATTGGCTGTTTATTTCCCCTTTGAAGACTTGCTCTCGTTGCAAGGCGCTCTACACTCCCAGCCACTCCATCACAAGCTCCATTTCCATAAGCAGTCGCAAAAAAGTGCCATTCGGCTTCATTTTGGAAATCCGAGTGATGATTATATAAATTGGCGAAATTTTTTATTTTTGAACTGCTGTGGAGCTCTATCCGAAAAGTAGTAGATCTTTTCAAGATTTATGATTTTTTTTTCAAATGTTCGATCACTTTTTCCTGGAACATATACACAGACACAGAATCATGTTTCAAGCAGTCTGAAATTCCAAGCAGGCAATAGTGTTTTACTTCTTCATTCTCTCTGTAATATATTACTGTTGAAAATAACGTGGCTTGATTATTGTTCCAGTGAAAGGCTTGTGCAGCGTCTTGAACTACGAATGTAAAATTTTCGGTAAAATCTTGCACCGCAACTATTTTTCCGGGAGCTAAATTTTCCCTCAGTTCTGTGAAGTATTTGCTTTATTTTGAAGCCACAAAGTCATGAAGTAATAGTTTCTTGATATCTTCCATGAGGGTGTCATGAAACTCATCAGCCTCAGTGCACACATCGAGAATAGTACAACGATCAGGTGTTGTCCATTTTTTATAACTAACTTCATCAATACCATTTGCATCAACATAAGGTTGAAGTTTATCATGGGTCCGTGTGGGTCCGCGGGAAACACCCCCACGCTACGAAGGCCCGGCGGGTGGCCCGCAAGTTGGTCATCGACTGAGGCGGCTTTCCGTGGGCGATGATTATGATATTGTGGAAGAGAATGAAAGAAACATAAGAAGTAAATTTTGTGGAAAACATAATAAAAAAGGGGGTATGTGAACAAATCGACTAAGAACGACAAAAGATCTAGTTAGTTGACACCGAGATGGTGGAGAGACGAGGGAAGGAGGAGCGAGAAGGTTAGTGACAGCAAAAAGATCTTGTTAGTTTCAATAGAGATGGTAGACAGACGGGGAGTCGGGAGCATCGAGCGGATGTTAGTGTCGAACCTGTGGGTGAAGATTATTCTTAGCCTCGACAAGAGAAAGGAGAACTTTCTCTGTCAGGTACAATGGACATATCAGTACTATTCTACGAAATGCAAGTAATTTGTTTGCATCAAATCAAAGATACTTAAATATTTGAGCTTTACTTTTAAATCCGTTCCAGAATCGCACTTCATATGCAGGTACGAATAGACTTATAAACAGAATTAAAATTTGTTCTTTTATAATGACTTTCTAGAGTATTCGTCAAATGTATGTATATTCGCCACTTTTGATTTTCTCGATCATTCGACCATAATTGCTAATCAACGTACATGTAAAACAATACGCTTTCTTATTTTGGTCATTCGAGAAATTCATTTACTTCGCAAAACGGATATAAAATTTGATGAGCCTGAGACACTTGGGAAGTACGGGTTCTTAGGATATGAGATCTGATCAGAATTATTACCTGTTCAAACAAATTTTCTTTGAATAATTTGATACTCATCATGAATGAGTTTCATGACTACAATACAGGTAGAGCTCCTGGGTAGCCCTTGATGATGATATAGCATGACGCCTGTCTATCGCAGCACTACATCTAATGTCAGATTTGCATAAAGTGCACCCAGTTCCATTAACTTAATAGTTTTTAACAAATTTAAAATTCGTTTTGGTACATGATCAACTATTGAACTCTGGTGCAAAATAATTCTGTAATTCTGGATAAATAAAAATTTTCAGTTAGCCAAATTTTATTCTTCGTACCTAGCGTATTGTGAAAGCGTCCAACTTCGTCGTATTGATAATTTCATTTTTCAGATGTACCAGTTCCCGGCTCTGCGCTACCACGTGCAGCTTTCACAATCTTAATTTCTCCAGAATTACTTTGAGTTTTTTATTTTGGCACTGATGGCACAAAATTTCAATTGAACTGTTTCGAAACTTTTTTCAAGTAGTTTGTAGTAGGTTATTATGGGGCTCCTCGGTTACTAGTTCGTAGCAACTTAAGCAGTGTTGCTCAAGAAAATTATTTTCATCACCATCAAGGCGTTTGGTAGCTGGCGGTAAATCGCTCACGAACACTTTTTATTCTGATTTTCCTTCGAAGTGCCTGGTCGTGTCGTCACTGATTTTAAGAATTTGCAACGCTCATAATTTTCTATTAGCGTTTTTTTTTCTGATAAGGTTGTATTAATTGCTTTCCTTACATATGAGTGGAGTTTGTCAATCTCCTCATAGTGTTGCATTTCATGTTCTTTTGGTGGTTCTATATTAAATTGGAAGGAAATGTGAGTTATATACTTTTGACCAGTGAGAATAAGTATTTTTCCCTTGATTTCTGGCCTTGACGGTCGTTAGACTTTTGAGATCTAAAAGCTAAGTAACTTTTTTCCCTGTTGTTCATTACCACTACCTTTGACCTCCAATCTTTACCCGAACGGACACATTTCCGTACCATGACAAAAAGCTCAAAATTGCCTGACCTCCCTCCAGACGACGAAATGGAGTCATCTGATGGCAATAAATCACGCATGAAAAATTATCCCGATGGGCCCGACTGTATGCGGTTTACATCCGGACCAAATTGAATGGAGAAAAATTAAACATCCATAGATTATCGAAAGACCTGACCTTGCGATATTCTACAAAACAAAATATTCAAAAAGTACGCCCAGCCAAGCTTAGGGTCTTGTTAGCCAGTGCAAAACAGGGTAACGAGATCGTTCAATGCGAGCTTTTCACGAGGGAGTATCGCGTGTACATTCCAGCTCCAGTCGAGATAGACGGCGTGATCACCGATCCAAGTCTGACTTGCGAGGACGTTCTTGAGCATGGGGCAGGCGGTTTCAAAAACCCCCTATTTGCGCTCAGTATCGATCGCCAAGGATGGGGTGTAGCCAGAGAGAAAGCGACAAGCGACGCGAAGCGAAACTTGACAGCAGTGCTGGAAACTGCTGATATTTTTTTTTAATGTCGTGTGCTGGAAACTTTCATGTTGCCTACTATTCGGGCTGTCACACATGAATGACGCGCGAACCATACAGAGGAAAGTCGCATGTGACAGTCATGAGCGAGCGCTTCATGAATGTAGTGGCGACAGTCTTGCTCGTGTTGGACGATGAATGTAACGAAAGAATGATAGTCCTCAATAGAATCGGCTGCATTTTGTCTTCGGTGCGAATTTCATTTCTGGCAATAAACATTCATGAAGAAATTCAAAACGGCGTCATTATTGACGGGTTTCATATCCATACCGTTCCATGAAATGGTTGAATTTCAAATTGCTGCTGTGGAGGGGATCAAATACCGAAGCTTTTAACTTTGTCAAGGTGCGTAGGGTTGTCAACGAACGCAAAAAGGGAATTTTTGAAAAAAAAATCAAATAATAATTGAATAATATAATGAAAAGGTTTGATGAGTGGATGTCAGCAAACAATGTTTGAAGCCGTTTCATAATCCAAGATGGCGGCTTCCGTCATGTTGATATTCGTTACAAACCATCACAATATGAGTATTTTTCGAAAGGATTTGATGAGTGGATGTTAGAAAACGACGTTAGAAGCCGTTTCTAAATGCAGGATGGCGGCTTCCGGCGTATTGATATTCGTTACAAACCATCACAATATGAATATTTTTCGAACGGATTCGATGAATGGATGTTAGAAAACGACGTAAGAAGCCATTTATGAATACAAGATGACGATTTCCGGCATGTTGATATTCGTTACAAACCATAACAATATGAGTATTTTTCGAACGGATTTGATGGGTGGATGTTAGAAAACGACGTTAGAAACCGTTTCTAAATACAAGATGGCGACTTCCGGCGTATTGATATTCGTTACAAACCATCACAATATGAATATTTTTCGAACGGATTTGATGAATGGATGTTAGAAAACGACGTTAGAAGCCGTTTCTAAATACAAGATGGCGGCTTCCGGCGTATTGATATTCGTTACAAACCATCACAATATGAGTATTTTTCGAACGGATTCGATGAATGGATGTTAGAAAACGACGTAAGAAGCCGTTTCTAAATACAAGATGGCGATTTCCGGCATATCGATGTTCGTTACAAACGATCACAATATGAGTATTTTTCGAATGAATTTGATGAGTGGATGTTAGAAAACGATGTTAGAAGCCGTTTCTAAATACAAGATGGCGACTTCCGGCATATCGATATTCGTTAGAAACCATTCCAATATGAGTATTTTTCTAGCGGATTCGATGAGTAGAAGTTGAAAATGATGCTTGCAGTAGTTTCAACATCCTAGATGGTGGACAGAATGAGCGAATTTCAGTTTTGGTTATAAACTGTCATAAAGAAATTCATAAATGGTTTTCATCTCGATATTCTTCCAAATCTTATATTGCTGATGTGAAGGCGATCGAAAATCGTAGTTTTTTACTTTTTCGAAAGCAAAAATTTTTTGAAGAAATAACATTGTAATAATATTTGAACTACAGCGGAATTAAGGGATCGAAAATCATTAGATTTTGCGCATCGGGGTTTATACCAACGAATATTCACAAACTTCCAAAAAAAATTTAAACATGAATTGAATGGAAAAAACGCCAATATTGATCTACGCTTTTAAACGCTTGCCAACTCGATTTGTTTACTTATGTAAGATTCGCCCTTCTTTGAAAAACAGCTGACATATCATGTCAAGTGTATGTCATACATTCGTACACCGAAGAAAATAAACTTAATAATTTCATAAGTTGTGACTTATGAACCAGCACAATTTTGATTTCATTAATAAAGACTTATGCATTTAGTAAGCACACATATGAACTTTATAAGCATGACTTATGAAATTCATATCAATGACATATGCATTACTTAAAACACGATTTATGATTTTTATAACAATCTACCTTGTGAAAATGTCATTCCTTATAAGAACAGTCAAACCATAAAAATGGAAAACGAAGACACCGTTGTTTTGTTTCGAAACTTTGTGCAAAGCGCACCATGTGAAACGTGCAAAACACTTTTTCATAATTCGAAATTACAATTGATAGAGTTGATTGCCTGTGGAGATGAAGAACTAAATTCAAAATATCCAATTCTTTCAGAAATTGTTTGGAATTGGATTGCGGATTGAAAGAAAAGAAATGTAAATCTCTTTTAATTATTTTATTTCATGATAGTAACACCTTGTTTATGCATGACATAGCAATTAAAAAATGTTGCGTTTGTGGAGGAAGATAACATCCAGAAATCGGAAGCTTTTGTGAATTCGGACTCGTTTTCACATGACTTAAATATATCCTTTGGAACTGGATAGATTTCTAAATAATCGCAATATGTAGAATTTCATCATTTGCTATCCACAAAACAGGAAATCATTATCTATTCAGACAAAATGAAGATTTTTTGTAGTAGGTAGGTGCTGTTTTTGTAAACAAATAAACAATGTAAAGAATAAATTCTGTATCATGAAAATTTCAGTGTTTTTCAGTTATACATATATTCACCAAGGAAATCAGTATCAATCGTTATGCAAACCATAAGATAATAGCGATGAATTTCATAAGTAGGGGTTATGCAATATGTAAATAACTTATTACATTCATATCTACATTTCTACATTAATCATAAGTCTACCTAACGAACTTCATAAGTATGATTTATGAAATCCATAAGCAGGTCAATGAAAATATTTTTCTGAAGATCGTAAAATTGACTTATGATTTCCATATGGGAACCTTGCAGCGAAATATCATAAGTGTTTCTTATGGATTTCAATAGCTTTTTGTCGTGAATACGACTTACTTTACTATGGGGTGCATTTTCTAAATTTACCCTCTGAGAGAGTGATAAGTTTTTGATCGTGAATATCTCTTGTTGTATCTAACGAATCAACATAATTTTTTCTACTTGCCATCGGAAATATGATCACAATTTTATGATAAAATTTTCAGTTGTGTGACATAATCTCAAAAAGTTAAAAATTAAACTTTTCTGAAATGTTTGAATAAACGAGTATCAAAGAGGATAATTCATAAGGCGCGTTTGCCTTTCTCGTATTTTTAAAGCTCATAGCTCAGTGATCTTTGAAGGGATTTATATAATCTAACTACCAATAGAATCGAAATTTATCAACTTCAACGTGTATAGCAAAAGCATTGAAGTATTTCAATAGTACACTATTGAAAAACCTGTCTCATTTGACCCATGTCAACACCAGCCAATCAGAACGCGTTCTGAGGAAGAGAACAAAATATCTGCTGCTGTACAACAAATCGTTCGAGAAAAGTGTTCCGAACAGTGTTTAATATCGTAGTGAGCTCCACAATTTGGTCCTTCTGAAAGGCAGGAATGAATCCCTACAGCATGTTGATAGTTTCTTTCAATAAATTATGCAAATCCGAAATGAAATAATCGACATTAAAATTCTGTATGCGGCTATTTTTATAGCCGTTAGGACCACCCATTAGTGAAAAAGCTACAAACGAAATCACGTAAAAGAAAACTCCTAACAAAAATTGAATCAGTTTGGATTCTATCGCCAATGCGAGCAGATGTATTTTGTGCCGTTTGCAAAGCTAGTTTGGCTTCCGACAAAAGCGATTACGTCACAGCTGCCAGTCATTTGCATGGATGAAAAAGCAACGGTGGAGAGCATTACAAAAAAATCAGCCGTTCTAATGGCTCTAAAAGTTTTCTGAAGAACTGTTAGGATTTGTTGTTCGCAAATCGAAAGGAAATATCCTCAGTTTAGTGCAAATCTAGAACTGTTTGATTTGATTTTTGCACTTTTCGCTGTGTGAAATTCACAGTAATCTAGATCAAGTGAAGCCTAAATGTGGAAAGCTTTAGGCGCCTTGCATAGGTTGAGGAAAGCTTGCATAATTCATACAATTGATCAACTAATTGATTGTCAGTTGTTTTCGTGTTCACGACATCCAGTTAGGTCTCTGACATTACCCACCCGCCTTTTTGCGTCCGTGTATTTTAGGTAGAACCAGAGATGCCGTTTATACAGATTTATCGGTATTATACAGATTTTTACATACGCATACAGAATACAGATTTGATACAGATTTTCTAAATTTAATACGGATTTCCCAAGAAGAAAAAATGAACAATCCATTACTATTTGAATGCAGTGATGAGAAGCAAAGTCTTGGCATTACATTCCTTTTGTGGAATTTGACCTTTCTGTTCCAACAGACAGATGAAAAGAAATATTGCCCATTGAAATTTAATTTTATTAGTGAATACAGATAAATACAGACTTTTTATACAGAGTAATACAGATTTTTTATGAAAAAATCTGGCATCTCTGGGAAGAACTCACAGCGCAACCCAAGCAAGAAGAGTTGCTTCGTACGTTCATTAGTTCCTGAACATGTCTGCCAGCTGATGAGTATGCTTCATGAGGTTAGCCTTTGATGAAAGGTTCGCATATTGAAGATGCCTATGAGAAAACAAGATTGATAACTTTTAGTTCCGATGAATATTAATTGAAAAAACATTGCCTGTAGTGTTTGTAGGATATATACACAGTAAAATCTTCCAAGAAAAAAATGGATCGTTTTGAAAACGGACTCAAATGCAAAATTTATGCTATAAAATGTCTGAAATATTTTTGAAATGTGATCAGATTTGGTCTTGGAGTACAATCGTTATGTTCAAAAATGATTTCTGCAAAAAAACACCGTAAATATTGCCTGTATGACCTTGCTTCGCATCTTGTAGCACGCCGTGAAGCAAAGTTTTTCATTCTCGTACAGTACTAACGAGAGCGAACCCTTCATTTCATTGCATTGCCATGGATTGCTTAGTTTATGTGTTAATTGAGACTGAGAGCACAGGAAATTTACCAAACAAGGGAACTGGTCTGCTCAGTAGCATATACTCTCACGCATCCAGTTTCTCTCTAATATAGGACTCTCATTCAGTTATGTCAAGCAAAGTGTTCTCAGCGGGTGTTTTTCTTTGTTGCTTCGTTTGTTTGAGGTTTCACAAAACAAGCCCTGTATGCAGTGCTGTTATAAATTTACCACTTTTGTGATTACCTTTTCTAATGCATCTTGGCGCCTGTCAAAACTTCTCACCTTTACATGCAAACATAGAGATAAATTAACTACGCAATAAAGCAGAAACACGAGTTATAGTTCCGTAAAAAGTGTACGTTTTATTTGGTCTAATTCCACGATTCCTCCGATTACAAATATCGGCCACTGTCTACAACAGTTAAATTGACGACGAGGATGGCGACTGCGAACGGTCCTGAAGATGTTCCGGGTTTTCCTGCTGCTATGCAATCATCATTTACTATCGACTCATTCGACCGACACCGGATGAAATGGTCGAGATGGGTGGAGCGGCTGGAAGGTGCTTTTGTTTTGTTCGGAGTACGGGAGGAATCGAAACGTTACATGCTGCTGCACTTCATGGGAGGTGAAACATACGATATTATATGTGATAAAATAGCTCCACAGAAACCACAAACACTGACGTATGCAGAAATTGTTCGTTTGCTGGAGACTCACTTCAACCCAGAGCCCTTGGAGATACTGGAAAATTTTCGCTTCAAGAGCAGAAAGCAAGGAGATGACCGTCCGGGAGAAACCATCGATGAGTATTTGATAGCATTACGGAAGCTCGCTATCACTTGCAATTTTGGGGAATATCTCAATACGGCCTTGCGAAATCAGTTGGTATTCGGGTTGAAGGACAGAGCAATACAATCTCGACTGCTGGAAGTTCGTAATTTAACCCTCGATCGAGCTCGAGAAATTGCTGTTTCGATGGAACTGTCATCAAAGGGTGGTAGAGAGATTCAGTCGAAACAAGGTAAACCGGATGTTAATCTGGTGGAATCGTCCAGAAGCGGTACAAAAACGAAGGTAAAAAAATCTAATACAAATGCGAAATACAATGAAAGCGCCGGGTCGAATAAAAAAGGATGCTATCGTTGCGGGAACACTGCTCATTTCGCAAACAAGTGTCCGCACATTACGACTGTTTGTCACTTCTGCAAAATGAAAGGACACCTACAGAAAGTGTGTCTAAAGGCAAAAAAGGAAAAGAAATCTGAAGCTAACTTACTGGACGATACTGATTCTAATGATAGCCAGTGTACGAATGAAGTTATTACGTTGGATGAAGTGTGCAAATTGGAGGGAAACG
Organism: Malaya genurostris; assembly: GCF_030247185.1. Lineage (NCBI taxonomy): Eukaryota > Metazoa > Arthropoda > Insecta > Diptera > Culicidae > Malaya > Malaya genurostris. Next base: position 186,869,145 of record NC_080571.1, read on the forward strand.
GCAAGTCATACGCCTCCAAATTTTGGTTGGAAATGAATGTCAACAATACTGTCATCCGATTCGAGGTCGATACTGGAGCTCCTGTTACGATTGTTAGTAGGGAGGACAAGAAGAAATATTTTGCTGCCGACAAATTGCTACCGTCAGATTTGGAACTCGTTAGCTTCTGTAATACACGAATCAATATCGACGGAATGCTGATTGTAAGAGCAGAGTACTGCGGTAAAGTTTATTCATTGCCGATTTACGTTTCAAATGTGAAAAAACATCCATTGTTGGGGCGCCAGTGGATGCGAGAGATGCAGATTAACCTGAACAATATTGCTTATGCCGGTGTACATACAGTCTGTGCTGCTGCTGTTTTACCGAGTGTTACGCCTGCAGTTGTGAAATCGTTAGTTGAACGATATGCAAATTTGTATGACCCGTCGATTGGAAGAATCCGTGGATTATCTGCGAAGCTGGTACTCAAGTCTAATACGAATCCTGTGTACATCAAAGCACGACCAGTACCATTTTCGATACGAAGTGCTGTTGAGGATGAACTTGACTATTTAGAGCAAAATGGTGTGTTACAGAAGGTAAACCATAGTGCGTGGGCAACGCCCATTGTTCCAGTGATGAAATCTAATAATAAAGTGAGGCTATGCGGCGACTGTAAGATCTCGGTCAATCCGAATCTGAAAGTCGATGATCATCCATTGCCGACGATTGAGGAACTCTTTGTCAACGTAGCTGGCGGCAAAAAGTTTACGAAGATCGATTTGAGTCAGGCCTATCTACAACTGGAGGTCGAAAAGGATGATCAAGAGATACTAACCCTGAACACACATAAGGGTTTGTATCGGCCTACACGGTTGATGTATGGAATTGCGGCGGCGCCTGCTATTTGGCAGCGTTTGATGGAACAAGTACTGAATGGGATACCTGGCGTTACGGTTTTCTTGGACGATATACGTGTCACCGGTTCGAATGATACTGAGCATTTACAAAGACTTGAAGAGGTTTTGAAGCGGCTGAGTTCATACAACATGCGAATAAATTTGGACAAATGCCAGTTCTTTGCGAACGAAATCGAATACTGTGGGTACCTAATCAATAAGGAGGGGATTCATAAAGTCAAAAAGAAAATTGATGCTGTCCAGAACATGCCGGTTCCGGAAAACAAGGATCAAGTACGATCGTTTGTAGGGTTAGTGAACTACTACGGTAGATTCTTTCCGAATCTAAGTACAATGTTATACCCCCTCAACAATCTTCTGAAGAATACTGTGCCTTTTGTCTGGACGAAGCAATGCGAGGAAGCGTTTAACAAGGTTAAGCAAGAAATGCAGTCGGACAAATTTCTGGTTCATTACGATACAACGTTGCCGCTAGTACTGGCTACAGACGCATCGCCATACGGGGTCGGTGCTGTACTAAGCCATATGTACGAGGATGGTTCGGAGAGACCTATACAATACGCTTCTCAAACACTGAATGCTACACAGCAAGCCTACAAACAAGTCGATCGAGAGGCATACGCGATAATTTTCGGGGTACGCAAATTTTATCAGTACCTGTACGGGATAAGATTCACGCTGATTACGGATAACGAACCGTTGAAGCAGATCTTTTCTGATACAAAAGGATTGCCAAAGATGTCTGCGCTAAGGATGCAACATTATGCAACATTCTTACAGTCTTTCAACTACAGCATACAGTTCAGGCCGACGAGTAAGCACTGCAATGCTGATGCGTTTTCGCGTTTACCGCTGAAACAACAACTTCCTAACAATGTAGTGGAAGAATCTGATCTACTTGAAGTCAACATAATCGAGACGCTACCGCTGACCATAGCGGAATTATCGAAAGCCACTTCTACGGATCAGAATGTGAAAGTTTTGGTTCAAGGTTTGCGGAGTGGCAGAACCGTTGAACCAAAAGATCGTTTCGGAGTTGATCAAGAAGAGTTTACGCTTCAACAGAACTGTGTCATGCGAGGAATACGAGTCTACGTTCCACCAAGTCTGCGAGGAAAGGTTCTTGCTGAATTACATTCCACGCATTTCGGAACATGCCGACTGAAGTCTCTGGCTCGGGGATACGTTTGGTGGGAAGGAGTCGATAAGGACATAGAGAATATGGTGCGAAATTGTAGCTACTGTCAGTCCACTAGGGCTGAACCCGCCAAAGTACCGACACACTGCTGGGAGGTTGCAAGACAACCGTTCGAGAGAGTTCACATCGATTTTGCTGGACCGTTCATGAACACCTATTTCATTGTACTGGTAGACGCATATTCAAAATGGCCGGAAGTTCGAATCCTGAATAACATCACAACTGCGACGACTATTCAAATTTGTCGGGAATACTTTGCTACGTACGGAATACCATCTGTTTTAGTCAGCGATCACGGAGTCCAATTTACATCGGATGAGTTCCAACGTTTCCTAAAAATGAATGGAGTCTACCACAAGATGGGTGCGCCCTATCATCCTGCGACAAATGGGCAAGCTGAACGGTTTATTCAAACCCTTAAGGCAAAACTTAAGAGTCTACGATGCGATAAAACAACGATGCACGCTGAGCTATGCAATATTCTTTTGAGTTACAGGAAAACAGTACATCCTGCGACCGGGAAATCACCGTCGGTGATGCTTTTCAACCGACAAATTCGTTCTCGTCTTGATTTGATGATTCCAAATACTGCGACTGTTTCGAATAACGTTGAAGGAAAAGTTCGTTGTCTTCCTGAGGGGACGAGAGTTGCAGCGCGAGATTATTTGGACAAAACTAAATGGAAGTACGGAGTGGTCACTGAAAAACTTGGTAAGCTGCATTACAATATTGAACTGGACGATGGCCGAACTTGGAAGCGACACATCGACCAGCTGCGAGAGGTTGGTCCGAACTTAACTACAAACCAAACCGTGTACGATATAATTGTTCCTGAAGACGACAGTACAGGACCCGAAACCGAAAAACCGGATGCTGCTTCTACGGAGTGTGCGACGCCCTGTGTACCTTCATCCAGTAAAGATATACCTGCTGTACGATCGTTGCCCGTTAAGGATAAGAAGAACCAGGTTGCTGAGAATTTCCCTGTATCGAGAACTGTTCTGGAGAATCCTGCTGTACCAATTAACGACCATTCTCCAAGAAGATCGGGTAGAATTATCAGACCACCGAGAAAACTTGATTTGTAATTTGATACGTTTACTTCAGATTTCAATTGCTAGGGGGGAAGAGCTGTTATAAATTTACCACTTTTGTGATTACCTTTTCTAATGCATCTTGGCGCCTGTCAAAACTTCTCACCTTTACATGCAAACATAGAGATAAATTAACTACGCAATAAAGCAGAAACACGAGTTATAGTTCCGTAAAAAGTGTACGTTTTATTTGGTCTAATTCCACGATTCCTCCGATTACAAATATCGGCCACTGTCTACAACAAGTGCTATTATTTTCACGCGCGAATTTGACATTTTCTCATCTACTTGTATGTACGAGTTAAAATACGGACACGACTGGCAGCGCCATGCTATCGAAAAAGTATGTCGCTAGTGATTTGTTCGGAAAATATGAGAGCTGAATGTCTTGATTATACGATGTCTTCTTTTGCTGTTATAAAACACGTACACGCTAATCGGAACGTAAATCGATTTCAATTGGTAATATTAAGAATACATCGCAACGCTCCAGGTAATGTTGCACGATACAATTGAATTTATTTTTAATTTGATTTGTGGTAGGAAAACATCATACATTTTGAAATGAACTTTTTATTGCTATAATCTGATTTCGATTTAAGAGCGAAATAAGAAAATTGTCACATATTTTGATAACGTCTAATAAGAAGACACTTGTCAACAGTCATACCATTGAAAAAAATTTCTTTTTTTTCTGGTTTTTAAATGTATACTCTTCTATCTGTCCCAGCAAACTTCGACTTTGCTTAAAATTTATCTTTGGATTTCAAAAACAGAATCGTTGCACGCAATAACATATCATTCCAAACTTATTACTTCTTAAAAATATTTTTGAATCAGCATTTGTCATATTACAAACAATAAGAAATCCTACTTGAATCATTCTAAACAGGATGTGCATTTGTTTTGATTTGATCTGGACGGGATGAACATATGTTTTGATGTGAAATTTATTGTTGTAATTATATATACACTCATTGCTGTATAATACTACTATCTGTATTCCTAATTTTTTATATTGTCTCAATTTATCGTAACAAATCATGAATTCCGTTAAAAAGTGCAAGATTTTCATTGTGTCGCTATCTTGAATTTCTTCACCAGCATTACTCGCTAGCATTTAATTCAGAACGATCGAAAATTTTTATACTAGTGACAACCAGCAGTAGGCAAGCGATTACATCATGCTGGTCTGCCTCCACAGCAGCAATATAAGATTTATAAGAGTATCGAAATGAAAACAATCACGAATACGTCGTTATGAATTTCCTTATGACAGTTTATATCGAAATGGAAATTCGCACCAAAAAGATAATGCAGCTTATTCTCATTCCCGCTATCTTGGATGTTGAAACGACTGTAAGTATCGTTTTCAACTTCTACTCATCGAATCCGTTCGAATAATACTCATATTGTGATGGTTTGTAACGGATATCAATATGCCGGAAATCGCCATCTTGGATTTTGAGACGGCTTCTTACGTCGTTTTCTAACATCCACTCATCAAATCCTTTCGAAAAATACTCATATTGTGATGGTTTGTAACGAATATCAATATACCGGAAATCGCCACCTGGATTTAGAAACGGCTTCTAACGTCATTTTCTAACATCCACTCATCAAATCCGTTCGAAAAATACTCATATTGTGATGGTTTGTAACGAATATCGATGAACTGGAAGTCGACATCTTGAATTTTGAAACGGCTTCTAACGTCGTTTTCTAACATCCACTCATCAAATCGTTTCGAAAAATACTCATATTGTGATGGTTTGTAACGAATATGGATGTACCGGCAGTCGCCATCTTGGATATTGAAACGGCTTCTTACGTCGTTTTCTTACATCCACTTTTTTTTATTCAATTATATAATTTTTAAGGCACACTGCTTAAGCTCTAAGATGCCAAGGGTTTTTTTCTAATTTTAATTAACAAATAACTTAATACTAGGATAGTATATTTAGATAATGTAATGACTTTGGCAGATCCCGCCTTCAGCTGGCCATCGGCTCCGGCCGGCGTATTGAATGTAACACGTTGGTAAGTATCTATGTTGGCCGCTTTTTTCTGTCCGTGTGGGTTCGCGGGGAACACCCCCAGGCTACGAATACCAGGCGGGTGGCCCGTATTCTTTTCATAGACTACAGCGGCCGTCCGTGGACAATGATGATGATGATGAGAGAAGTAAATATTACGGAAAACAGAGTAAAAAGGGGATATGGGAACAAAATGACTAAGACAAATTAGTTGACATCGAGATGGTAAAAAAACGTGGGAGGGCGAAGCAGAAAAATTAGTGACAGCGGAAAGATCCTGCTAGTTCCAATGAGATGGTGGACAGACGAGTTATGGGGAGATTCGGGCGGATGTTAGTGTCGAACCTGTGGGTGAAGTTTATTCTTAGCATCAGTCGAGGAACAGGGGTAGCTTTCAGAGAAAGATACAATAGATTACACTTGTATATTAACGTGTTTAAGGAATTTATATACAAGCAACATATATGAATTATCCCGACTTGCCAACACATCTCGAACCGGAACATCAGGTGGTCTACCTCGGGCCCTGAGGGAGACTTTAAAACAGACCTGGCGTCACAATGCTCCACACATGACCATACGACATGCTCGATGTCCTGATAACCGTTGCCACAGGTGCAGAGACCGCTCTCCATGACCCCAATACGCCGAAGATGTGCGTTGAATGTGTAGTGATTAGACATGAGCCGAGACATAACATGAATGAAATCGCAACTCACGTTCATCCTCCTGAACCAAGGTTTCGTCGATACCCTAGGGATAATGGAGTGTAGCCATCGTCCCAGTTCGTCATTACTCCATGAAGTTTGCCAACTTTCAAGTGCTCTTCGACGAGAAATACTGAAAAATTCATTGAAGCAAATTGGTCTTTCATAAATATCACCTTCTAATGCGCCCACCTTAGCCAACAAGTCTGCCTTTTCATTTCCCGGAATGGAACAATGCGAAGGGACCCAGACTAACGATATTGAATAAGACCGTTCAGATAAAGTTCGCAAGTGTTCCCGTATTTTCCCCACGAAATATGGGGGATACTTTCCTGGCTTCATTGCCCGGAGAGCTTCTATTGAGCTTAGACTGTCCGTGACAATGAAGTAATGGTCTTTGGGCGAGGTTTCAATGATCTCGAGGGTGTACTGAATAGCAGCTAATTCTGCGACGTAAACTGAAGCCGGATCACTGAGTTTGTACGAAGCGGTGATGTTCTGATTGAAGATGCCGAAGCCTGTGGACTCGTTGATGTTTGATCCGTCAGTGTAAAACATCCTTTGACAGTTGACTGTTCTAAATTTATTATAAAAAATATTTGGGGCCACTTGAGGGCGCCCGTGATCCGGAATTCCATCTTGTTTTCTCCGTAGAGAACTCGATACCCATTTGAAGAGCCCATGTCGACAAGTTGCCGAGGGTATCTTGCAGTGGTCCTTGGAGATCGGCAGCTTTGGGTCCTATAATAGACACAACGCTGTCGTCGGCAAGTTGTCTTAGCGTGCAAGATGTGTTGATACATTCATCAATGTTGTTTACGTAAAAGTTGTATAAAAGGGGGCTTAAGCATGAGCCCTGAGGAAGGCCCATGTAACTGAATCGTATTGTCGACAAATCACCATGCTCGACATACATGTATTTCTCGTACAACAGATTATACAAAAAGTTATTCAAAATGGGTGAAAGACCATGCAACTTCTCGGATAGGATGTTTATGGAAACTGAGTCAAAAGCCCCCTTGATGTCTAAGAAAACTGATGCCATTTGTTCTTTACGAGCAAATGCCATTTGAATTTCTGTTGAGAGCAACGCAAGACAATCGTTCGTTACTTTGACCCTGCGGAAACCAAATTGTGTATCTGAAAGTAAGCCATTAGTCTCGACCCAATTACCTAAACGGAACAGAATCATTTTTTCGAACAATTTCCGAATACAGGAAAGCATAGCAACCGGTCGATCCGAATTGTGATCGGAGGCAGATTTCCCTGGTTTTTGAATGGCCAGTCATGTGGGACAATATTATCCTCAAGAAACTTATTGAATAAATTCAATAAGCGTCTTTTGGCAGAGTCTGGCAAATTTTTCAACAAGTTAAATTTGATTTTGTCTACACTCGAAGTTTTATTGTTACATGACAAGAGCGCAAGTGAGAACTCTACCATCGTAAAAGGTGTTTCGTTTGTATTTGATGTCGCGGCGCAAGAGTCCGATGTTCGGAGCAGAGTCTGGGCATACTTTTTTAGCGAAATCGAATATGCAGCGGTTAGAATATTCCTCGCTTTCGTTCGTGGTGTTTTGGTTGCGCATTCGTCGGGCTGTGTTCCAAAGAGTGCTCATCGATGTTTCTTTTGTTAATCCGTCAACAAACCGGCGCCAGTAACCGCGTTTTTTGCTTTAATTAAGTTCTTCATTTGCGTGTCTAACATTGCGTAATTATGGTAATTATCATGTGTTCCATTGGCTCTAAACTGTTTGAACGCTGAGGTTCTTTCCGCGTTCAGTGATGAGCACTCTTTGTCCCACCACGGATTGGGAGGACGGATGTTAGTTTTCGCGCCGGGTACACGTTTCGTCTGAGCTTGAATCGCGGAGTCGAGAATCAAGCCTGCCAAAAACGTGTACTCTTCCTCCGGAGAAAGTTCTTGTGTTGTTTCCAGTTTCTCAGGCATCGAATTTGCGTAATATTTCCAATCAATGTTTCGTGTGAGGTCATACGAAACATTGATTGTCTCCGATGGTCTTAATCCACTGGCGATTGAAATTACGATAGGTAGATGATCGCTACCGTGGGGATCGGGGATTACCTTTAACTTGCAATCCAACCGTAGCGATGTCGAGCAAAGGGATAAATCCAGCGCACTTGGTCTTGCTGGTGGTGCAGGAATCCGTGTCATTTCTCCCGTATTCAATATTGTCAAATTGAAGTTGTCGCAAATATCATGGATCATAGCTGATCTGTTATCGTCGTGAAGACAGCCCCATCCCGTATCGTGTGAGTTAAAGTCTCCTAAAACCAACGTCGGCGCGGGAAGGAGCTCTATGATACCACTGAGCCGCTTATGCCCAATCGAGGCTCTTGGGGGAATGTAGATGGAAGCAATGCAAAGGTCCTTGCCTTTTGTTTTCAAAGATATATTTATTAAGGCATAATCCATTAAGGTTTACGATGCCAAGGGCTTGTCTATGTGGGTCCTCAGGAAACACTCTTGAGTCTTCAATCCGGCGGGTTGCTTAATGTGTTTAAGGTACTTATAAATGAGGAGCATATAAATACTATCCCGACTCGCCAGTACATCTCGGTCGGAACCTCAGGTGGTCTACCTCGGGCCCTAAGAGATTTCTTAAGCTCAGACCTGGCGTCACGATACTCTACGCACGACCACACGACATGCTCGATGTCCTGATATTCCTCGCCACAGGTGCAGAGACCGTTCTCCGCGAGCCCAATACGCCGGCGATGTGCGTTGAACGTGTAGTAATTTGACATGAGCCGAGACATAACACGAATGAAATCGCGACTCACGTTCATCCCCCTGAAGCTAGGTTTCGTCGATACCCTAGAGATAATGGAATGTAGCCATCGTCCCAGTTCGCCATTGCTCCATGAAGCTTGCCAACTTTCAAGAGTTTTCTGACGAGGGATACTGAAAAATTCATTGAAGCAAATTGGTCTTTCATAAATATCACCTTCTAATGCACCCATCTTAGCCATTGAGTCTGCCTTTTCATTACCTGAAATGGAACAATGTGAAGGGACCCAGACTAACGATATTAAATAAGACCGTCCAGATAAAGCTCTCAAGTGTTCCCGTATTTTCCCCAGGAAATATGGGGGATACTTTCCTGGCTGCATTGCCCGGAGAGCTTCTATTGAACTTAGACTGTCCGTGACAATGAAGTAATGGTCTTTGGGCAAGGTTAGGGCCTTGCCTTTGATTGTAACATGACATGCAACTACTTCAATGCCTGGTATCGAGGGGAGGTTAATTTTATAGAAGGAATAGCACTTTTTGATTCCCAAAAGTACTCCTCCATAGGGGGTTTCTCGATCTAAACGAATAATATTAAAATTGTGGAAGTTGAGAGATATTTCAGAAGTTAACCAAGTTTCGCACAATGCAAATGCATCGCAATTCATGGTATATAATAGATGTTTCAAGGAATCAATTTTTGGGATGATACTTCTGCAATTCCATTGTAAAACAGTGATCAAATCCTTGACCTCATTGGATAAATTTGCCATCGAAGGATACAATCGCTGAAAGAAGGGGCCATTTTACAGTCAACTGTTTCAAAAACGTCTCAGCTATGGGTACAAAGGTCATCAAAAGACCTTTCAAGGGGCCAGAGATATTGAAAGTTTTAAAAATCCAGTTCACTATATCAGAGAATTTAATAAATCCAGCATTTGGTTGATTCTTTGACTGGTCTATAGGGGCAATTGAGTTTTTGTTTGTCTTAGGAAGTGTTGGAAACTCCTTATCATATCTCAGTTTTTCTAGATCAGGAGCTATTCTTTGCTTCGGTGTTTTACTAACACTACCATTAGCTGTTACTTTTGGAGGCCCCTCAAGGGCCACCTTCGAACCCTTACTAGGTAGCTTATGAGAGGAAATATTTCTCCTTCTCCTGTTGCTACGAGGGATGGCCGAAGATGTGCCTTCGAGAGGGTCGTCTGAATCGCACTCGTCTGTTGACAAGCAAGCATAGGGATTTGTAGATGGGCTTGGTGGTGTAGCGCTCTTTAGCATTTCTGCAAATGTGCGCTTGAAGCGTTCCCTTAAAGAGTGCTTTAGCTTATCTCCACGCAATTTGTAGGTGGGACATGCTGAGAGATCATGCGGACCCTCACTGCAGTAGAGACACTTCCGCAAGAGCCATCCGCATGACGCTCTCCACACTTCGAACAACGGGGCCGATTCCAACAATGGGAGGCTGTGTGTCCTAATTGCTGGTAATTAGTACAGTTCATAACCCGCGGCACGAAGAGACGTACGGGTAGACGAACCCTGTCCAGAAGGACATAATTTGGCAAAGCCGAACCAGCGAAGGTCACACGATACGAGTGATGCAACAATAAACTGTAATCAGGGAAAAATAAAGAAAAAGCAATACTTGACTTGTTGTACAGCTGTAAGTAGCGATCGCCAAGACCTGTTCTTGGTCGATTGCCACTTCAATTGATGCCAAAAAACCTCTACGAGGAAAAGCACAAAGCACCAGCTAACGGTTCGGTACGACGGTACAAAAAGCCTCACCGAGGAAAAGGCACAAATAAACTGTTTATAGTTTGTATCGACTAACGGTATCACTTCACTTCACTTCGACATATATATATATATATATATATATATATATATATATATATATATATATATATATATATATATATATATATATATATATATATATATATATATATATATATATATATATATATATATATATATATATATATATATATATATATATATATATATATATATATATATATATATATATATATATATATATATATATATATATATATATATATATATATATATATATATATATATATATATATATATATATATATATATATATATATATATATATATATATATATATATATATATATATATATATATATATATATATATATATATATATATATATATATATATATATATATATATATATATATATATATCACTGTTTCTAATGTATTTGTAAACAATAAAACATCAGCGCTGGCTAACTGTGCCACACACAGAGTTTCTTTATACAAGCTCACAATCGACCTTGAGGGCGGATTAATTCGAATTTTCACGGAATGACCTTGATAACGGAATAAAACAATTCACCACACGATTGGAGAAACACGAGTTTGCGTCCGCTCAGCCCGATAGTTACAGTGGAACTGACTTACATCCACTTATCAAATCCGTTAGAAAAATACTCATATTGCTATGGTTTGTTACAAATGTCGATATGAATATTCATTATATTATGTCGAATAATGTACATAAGATAAAAATTATGTGGAAAATCTGAAATATCGTCAACTTATTCTACGTAATGAATTTTAAATTACATAAACTTTTTTTGCTTCATGATTTTGTTGACGAATCCTCGATTATTATGAAAATAATTTGAATTTTTTCTTGGTAAATTTCTTTAACTATTGACTTTACTTTTTATTGAAATAAAACTAGAAACTGTTCAAAAGTAGTAATTTTTTGCTGGTTGACAAGTCTATGCCCTTTTAAAGTACATGAATATAGTAAATTTTGTACTCTAAAGACTTACTTTTTTATCCGATTACGATTTTACATTTTTTTTTCAAAAATTGAATGCATCTAGTAAATGTTTAAATGCGCTTTTTCATTGACATTGACATTCTCCTTTTGCAAAAATGGTATGAAATTTGACCATTTCATGGAACAGTATCGAGATGAAAACTATCACTAATGACGGCGTTTTGAATTTCTCCATGAAAGTTTATTGCAAGAAATGATATTCGCACCGAAGACAAAATGCAGCCGATTCTAATGAGAACTATCATTCTTTCGTTACATTCATCGTCCAACACGAGTAAGACTGTCGCCACTACATTCATGAAGCGCTCGCTCATGACTGTCACATGCGACTTTCATCTGTATGGTTCGCGCGACATTCATGTGTGACAGCCCGAATAGTAGGCAACATGAAAGTTTCCAGCACACGACATTCAAAGTAAACATCTACAGTTTTAGGTACCAACATAAGAATTTCACTGAAAACTGTCACGCGAAGCGACCGTTTCCAGCACTGCTTGACAGATCGCACCTACTGATTTAGTGAATGTGTTTGAATATTTATATATATATATATATATATATATATATATATATATATATATATATATATATATATATATATATATATATATATATATATATATATATATATATATATATATATATATATATATATATATATATATATATATATATATATATATATATATATATATATATATATATATATATATATATATATATATATATATATATATATATATAGATATATATATATTTATATATTTATATATATATATAAAGCTTTCATTTAGTCTGAATAGATAATAATTTTCTATTTCGTGGATTTTGCTATCCTATATTTCATTTCTACTTATTGGGATTTTTTGGAAATCTTTCCCAAATATATATTCAAGTCATGTGAAAACGAGTCCGGATTAACAAGAGTTTCCGATTTCTGGATGTTATTTTCTCCGCAATATTTTCTAATTGCTGTGCCATGCATAAACGAAGTGTTACTATCATGAAATAAAATAATGAATAGAGACTTACATTTCTTTTCCTCCAATCCACAATCCAATTCCAAACAATTTCTGAAAGAACGGGATATTTTGATGCCAACGATTTTATGTCTTCATCTCCACAGGCTATCAACTCTATTAATTATAATTTCGAATTATGAAAAAGTGTTTTGCATGCTTTGCACATAGTTTTGAAGCAAAACAACGGTGTCTTCGTTTTACATTTTTATGGTTTGATTGTTTTTATAAGGAATAACATTTTTACAACTGTTATAAAAATCATAAATTGTGTTTTTAAGGAATGCATATGTCATTGATATGAATTTCATAGGTCATGCATATGAAGTTCATATGTGTGCTTATTGAATGCATAAGTCTTCAATGAAAACAAAATTGTGCTGGTTCATAAGTCACAACTTATGAAAATATTAAATTTTTTTTCTTCGGTGTACCTGACATCCTTACCAGAGATGCCATATCTGCAGATTTGCCTGGAAATATGCAAATTTGTCTGTAAATCTGCAGATATCGTACATAGTGCTGCATACATTTTTTGTTGTGCAGACTTCAAAGTCTGCAATTTTGAAAATCGAGTGTTTCGCGATCTATTTTTTTTTGCTCGCCAAGTTAGTTTAGCGTATCATACGTATCATATAGAGAAATTGCTGCCAGCAAAATATACAGACTTTTGCAAACCTGTTAGAAAATATTTGAAATTTTTCCTGGCATCTCTGGTCCTTACCCTGTTGGTTTGTTTACTCGTTTTCTTATACAAGTGAATTCTAGTACTTTTTTGTGCTTCTGCTATGTTTTTTTCGGAATGGATAAGCCGTATAACTGTTTAATAATTAAAAATTTAAAAAACTAGATTTAGTGCTCGTTAGCATTTTGACAGAAGTGCCGATTTATGTACATAATTGTGCTGGATATGATAGTCTAATAAATGCGGCGAATGTAAACTTAGTGCTATTTTGTAATATGGAAAAGTAAGGTTAGAAACGAACACGTATGTATATAATAAAAGGGCTATATATAGGTCTTTTTATATTTCAGCTAGTGCACAACTTTGTATACCTTCTCTGTTTTAAGGAGAAAACAATTAAGTCAATTATTTTTTATTGTTTGGAAACTTAATATTCTAGGAAAAAATAGTTGAAGCTTTCATTTAGGTTTTATTGTTATAAAATAGTAGCTTTTGTTTACAATAACGTAATTAATTTTAAAGCAGCTTCCAAATTTAATAAAGCTTGCTCAGAGATCTTTTTTCAATTTTGAACTTTATTGTCCACGAGTCCACATACTTCATTGGGTGAAAGATGTTTAGTGGCGGCTCATGGATCTTGAAATCAAATAGTGATGAGTTTTTTAGTAGGAGTCATTATTAAGTTCATCGGCGAAAATCTTTTCTGACATTCTCTTACCGTTTTTCATTGAAAAACTGGTGGCGTAAATTGCTCTGTTTTTGCACTTTCGATCAGAATTGACAATAAAACACCGTCAAAAAATTGCACTTCTGCTCGAAAGTGCAAAACCAGAGCAATCCACGCCACCAGTGTTTTTCAATGAAAAACGGCATCTAATTGTAACTGCTAGGGTTTAGACTGCATTGATGTGAAAACTTTGAAAATTTTCCAAACAGTCTAATGAGTGTCTTTCGAAATTCTGGTTTTGTATGTTGTAGAATTATGGGTGTTTAATAGTATATATTTATTTCTTAATTTGGTCTTCCAAAATTTACATCGCACAGACACTTAAATGCTAATTATTAATTTTAGCACATTTTTAGACACATTAGAACAAATAGTTCCATACCAATATGTACGCTGTGGTATGGTGCCCAGACTCCAGTATTTGATTATGCCCATGGTCAAAAGTCCAATCGTGAGAATGATTGCGGTGCTGAATGCTATGGATCCGATTCGATATTTGGAGTTCATTGTCTCCAAGTGTTGTCTATTTTTGAAATGTAGTTCATGCAGTTCTGAGAGTTTAACGTGCCTTTCGATATACAACGTTTTAATTTTCATGGGTTAAGATTGACGGTTGTTCAAACCTTAGTTCATAATTCTCGGAAAGTTCGTTTTTTATGTACAACGAACAATTGTGAAATGTAGCTTTCTGGGTTTGATACCGCAGGTGCTATTGAAGATTACGTCTAGGTTGACGGTTTGCACCAATAGTGTTCCAGGGGCTATGGTTTTTGTATTAGCTGAGGCTGGTATTTCTGATGCAGGACATTGTCCATGTTCTCCTCTCAAGAGTGGAGCTTCGCATGAATTGCTGCTGATGTCTGATAGTTTTTTCCTCTCACAGATCGTAACTTGGCTGACTTCTCGACGTTGAGATGTGATGGCTATCTGCTCTAGGTTAGTGAAAACTGCCTTATGTGTTATCTTGACTGAATGGTTGTGAATTGATAATGGTTCGATGATAATTTTCTCGTATGACGTCGGTTGAAGGCTGGGGATGTTCACGCTTATGATAGTTGGTGAGTCCTTGTGAAGTGTGGCTGTGATTAAATAACTGTTGGCATCGTCTGAGTGCAAATTTTGAAGTCCCTGATCTTGAAACTCCTGAACTATGATTTCTATTTCTTTTGGTGTAAGTGAAAATTATCATCGACATTTAATTTTGCTAGCATAATTGGGTACTCTATTGCTTTTAGATTTTCTTAAAATGCATCCAATTGAAAAGCTATTGATATATTTTGATTCTCTGCCAGGTTAAAATTCCAAATTTAAAAATTTATTCTGATCTGTCTATTATTTTGTTTTATAATGGAATTACCGGTATTTCTTAATTCGTCTATTATTTTCAGATCTTCAGCGTCTGAATTGCCTGCAATATATTTGATTGTGCTTCCTAAAATGTCGATGAATCTCCTATGTCTTTTTGATTTCGAATTTAATGTACTGTAGATGAATTAGATTTCTCTGAGTTTCATTTCTGAAATTATGGCAAGCTTCTTGAAGAGTTTTTTGTTTGATATATGACGTTCTCCTAAATAGCTATCGAAATTTCTAATTCTGAAAAATCTGTTACGAGCAATAATCTGTCAAAGCCTGCAATTATCCCAAGTAGCACGTTAAGTTGCTGTCCTGTATTTTTCTTCTGATTGTGCAATTTATCAAATTAGTTTATATTACTATTCAAGTAACTGTTGTGTTATGGAAAAAGCGCAAATTTTCTGTGTTGAGCAACATATCTTTAAGTTCTGCCGTTCTTACGAACATTTATTCATAATTATTGTGCAACTGATATAAAAACCCATGCATCGATCCCATTACAAATGCAGCAATTAAATCAGCGGAAAAACAATTGTGAAACTCATGGGAACTACTACGTAATGTAAACAAGAATTGAACTGATGTTTACAAAAACAGCAAACATAATTTCTAATGAATAAGTTTCACATTTGATTTTCAATATAACTGCTCGTAACACAAACATGGAACTTTAAAAATATTCTGCACATAAATAAGTAATACTACATATTGTAGAATTGATCTTTTATGTTTTAGTTAATAGAAAATCGACAACGAACCGCATTTTTATAGAGAAACATGTCTTCGTACGCCTGAAATTATCAAGCGCCTTTGGATGTAAGTGTTTTGATGATTGCATTAAATGCCTATTAAAATAACAATCTCTTCTTTTCAAAGAATATGCTCAGGATAGTGTTAACCATATGTGTAAGAAAGCTATCAAACATTCATACACCTTTTCAGATTATTTTAATCATATTGATGTTTCAATTAATCCGAAAAATCTTGAAATGAATTTTTTCTTCAATGTTTTCCAATATGGCATCGAGGGTAACAGTGTGTTGAAAAGAAAATGGTTAACCCATCGTAAAGATTTATTCTACCTAAATAAAAGGAAATATAACATAAAATAAAATTTAAATTTAAACTTCAATGGACTTAATAAAAGGATAGAGAAGTATGTAAAGAAGGTCGCGACAAGCAAGAATGTCGTGAACTGGGACATTGGATAGTCTACCTTGGGTACACAAGAAATTTATTAGTTAAGATCTGACATCACGATACTCCACCCATGTCCAAACGACATGATCAATATCGCGATAACCTTCGCCACATGCACAATGATTAGTCTCGAAAAGTCCAATTCGAAGGAGATGTGCATCTAACGTGTAATGATTGGACATGAGTCTAGATATGACACAAATGAAGTCCCTACTCACATCCAGTCTCCTGAATCATGCATTTGTCGATATTTTAGGAATAATTGAGTGCATCCACCGACCCGAATCATCTTTATTCCAAGAAACTTGCCAGCTGGCAAGTGTTCTTTGGCGAGACGCGCTATAGAGTTCGTTGAAAGCAATCAGTCTCTCATAATTTTCACCCTCAATAGCACCACGTTTGGCTAAAATATCGGCTCTTTCATTGCCTGGAATGGATTGTGATTTGATAATTATTGTTATATATGTCGTTCAGGAACTGTTTTAATTTGCCCAAGAAAAACGGTTCATTTTTGCCAGCAGCGTTTGAGCGAATGGCTTCAATTGCACTCAGATTATCTGTGAAAAGAAAATAATGGTTTGGAGATAATGTCACGATTACACTCAAATTGTTATGAACTGCTGCTAACTCTGCTATATAAACAGATACAGGTTCTTGAAGCCTAAATGAAGCCGAAACATTATTGTTGAATATACCAAACCCAGTAGCCTCTTAAATTCGTGATCCGTCCGTGTAAAATATATTCTCAGAGTCAATATGCCTGAACTTACTTGAAAATATTTTTGGGATTTCCATCGAGTGTAGGTGTTCCAGGATTCCACGCACTTCGCGCTGCATGGTTGTGTCGAAAAATTAAATCGAGTCAGGGTCATTTAGGAGGCTGTTACGGATAGGAATATATCTATATGTCATTTCGTCGACGGTCATTAGGCATACGGTCAACTGGCATAAAGGTCATTTGGCGTAAAGATATTTGGCATACACACCATTTGGCATAACGGTCATTAGGCATACGGTCATTTGGCATGAAGGTTATTTGGCATACGGATGGATTCTGGGAGATTTCAATTCGCACGAAATGATGTGGGGTTCCGTTTACAATGATAGCAGATCATCTTTAATATATAATATTTGCGACAATTTTAGCATGACGGTATTAAATATGTGTAGCATGACATGGATCCCAAGACCTCCTGCACGTCCAAGTTAATTAGATTTATCTCCTTGCTCGAATTCAATTCGACTAGATTGCACCTGGAAAGTATTTCCTGATTTACACGGTAGTGATCATTTATCAATCATCATCTCAATTAGCAGTAACAAAGGCATTGCTAATTCAGTTAATATTCCATATGATTTGACAAAAATGTTGACTGGATTAAATACCTGAGTAGTATCTCAAGTACCCCACTTGAAGAATAGGACTTCCACATTATTAGTGAGTTTTCTCCAAATGATGGTTCCATTGATAGCCCCCTTTCAATGATGGAATTTTCCATAGCACTCATGTCTTGTAACAATAACGCTCCTGGGTTGGACAGAATTAAATTCAATTTGGTGAAGAATCTGCTCTACCTTGCAAAAAGACGTTTGTTGGAATTGTTCAACAAATTTCTTGAGCAAAATATTGTCGCACTTGACTGAAGGCAAGTGAAAGTTATCGCCATTCAAAAGCCGGGGAAACCAGCTTCCAATCACAACTCATATAGACCCATTGCAATGTTGTCCTGCATCAGAAAATTCTTCGAAAAAAATATTCTACGACGTCTCGACACTTGGGTCGAGACGAACGGTTTGTTGTCAGATACTCAGTTTGGCTTCCGTAGAAATAAAGGGACGAATGATTGCCTTTCATTACTTTCGTCTGACATCCAATCTGTATTTTTAGACATTAAAGGAGCATTTGATTCAGTTTCCATTGATGTTCTTTCAGACAAGCTCCACCAAAATGGAATTCCACCGATTATAAATAATTATTTGCACAACCTTTTGTCAGAGAAGTGCATGTATTTTTCACATGCCGATTTGGCAACAATCAGAATTAGCTACATGGGTCTCTCGCAAGGCTCATGCCTCAGTCCGCTCCTGTATAATTTCTATGTAAACGACATTGACCGCTGTCTAGTAACCCCATGTATACTAAGACAATTGGCAGATGATGGCGTGGTTTCAGTTACTGGATCCAAAGTTATTGATCTGCAAAAATCATTGCAAGATACCTTAGATAACTTGTCCGTTTGAGATGTTCATCTGGGTATCGAATTCTCTGCGGAGAAAACAGAGCAGGTCGGCTTTTCAAGAAAGAATGATCCCATGAAGCTCCAGCTTCATGTTATGGGAAGAATGATCCAACTGGTTTTGCCTTTCAAATACCTCGGGGTGTGGTTTGATTCCAAATGCACGTGGGGAGGACACATTAGGTATCTGATAACAAAATGTCAACAAAGAGTAAATTTTCTTTGAACAATAACAGGATCAGACAACGATACTCTTAGTAATGGAATATGGATGCGTTTGCTTTCGTTCCGCTGCAAACTCTCATATTATCAAACTGGAGCGAATTCAGTATCGTTGTTTGCGAATTGCTTTAGGTTGCATACATTCGACACACACAATGAGTCTTGAAGTTCTGGCGGGAGTTCTTCCATTAAAAGATCGTTTTTGGGAGCTTTCATCGCGACTGCTAATAAGATGTGAGGTACTGAATTCCCTGGTTATTAATAACTTCGAAAGGCTAGTTGAGCTTCAATCTCAAACAAGATTCATGACAGTATATTTTAACCGGAGTACGGTCACTTCGCCGACGGTCATTAGGCATACGGTCAACTGGCATAAAGGTTATTTGACATAAAGATATTTGGCATAACGGTCAGTAGGCATACGGTCATTTGGCATAATGGTATTTGGTATAAAATATAAAAATAATTCGGACGATCATAATTCACTTAAATATTTTCCGAAAATTCATATAAATTATCATTAATAATTGAGTTTATGTAGTTTGTTTCTGCTCTATGTATTTCGGCCTATTGAGGTACTCTCGTGTATGGTCTTGATTTGGAAATTCGTGTAAAATACACTTTAATTAAATATTTTTTCTGCATCGTGACGGTGTATCGCAGAAAATTTTTACGTGCACAACGAGGAAACCGGAATAATGACGCCAATGTAATAAAAATAGCAAATAGTATTAACACCTTCTTCGAAGAAAACTACTTGAAAGCAATAGTTGTTGGGATTAAAATCAAAATAACTCTGATGACCTTTTCGTTATTTATATGTTAAATATTAAAACTTTTTTGTTTTGTTACGACTTTTTGTTCGTATTCATTTTTCTTTTGTTGTTGAATGTAGAATTAAATATTGACTTTTTCTTTATATTGATTGTTTCGGGTAGATCGGGCATACGGGTGGATTACAGGTTTGCTTTCGAGGGGCCGCCGCTTCCGAGAGCGGGTCGGCGATACACCGTCACGATGCAGAAAAAATATTTAATTAAAGTGTATTTTCAACACGAATTTCCAAATCAAGGCCATACACGAGAGTACCTCAAAAGGCCGAAATACATAGAACAGAAACAAACTACATAAACTCAATTATTAATATCAATTTATATGAATTTTCGGAAAATATTGAAGTAAATTATGATCGTTCGAATTATTTTTATATTTTATGCCAAATATCATTATGCCAAATGACCTTTATGCCAAATGACCGTATGCCTAATGACCGTTATGCCAAATGATGTGTATGCTAAATGACCTTTATACCTAATGACCGTTTGCCTAATGACCATCGGCGAAGTGACCGTACACCGGTTAAAATATACTGTCATGAATCTTGTTTGAGATTGAAGCTCAACTAGCCTTTCGAAGTTATTAATAACCAGGGGATTCAGTACCTCACATATTATTATCAGTCGCGATGAAAGCTCCCGAAAACGATCTTTCAATGGAAGAACTCCCGCCAGAACATCAAGACTCATCGTATGTGTCGAATGCATGCAGCCTAAAGCAATTCGCAAACAATGATACTGAATTTGCTCCAGTTTGATAATATGAGAGTTTGCAGCGGAACGAAAGCAAACGCATCTATATTCCATTACTGAGAGTATCGTTGTCTGATACAATTTTATTAGATCTTCCGGATGAGCACCCCAGCAAGATCCTGTTATTGTTCAAAGAAAATTTACTATTTGTTGGCATTTTGTTACCAGATACCTAATGTGTCCTCCCCAAGTGCATTTGGAATAAAAGAACACCCCGAGGTATTTGAAAGTCAAAACCTGTTGGATCATTATTCTCATCATGTGAAGCTGAAGCTGCGCGGGATCATGGTTTCTTGAAAAGATGACCAACTCTGTTTTCTCCGCAGAGAATTCTATACCCAGATGAACAGCCTGGGAATGGTTTTTGCAGATCAATAGCTTTGGATCCAGTAACTGAAACCACGCCATCATCTGGCTGTCTGTCTTAGTGTACATGGGGTTACTAGACAGCGGTCAATGTCATTCACGAAAAAATAACGAAATATTTTGCTCAATTTGCTTTTGTCGTGAATACGACTTACTTTACCATGGGGTGCCTTTTCAAAATTTACCCTCTGAGAGAGTGATAAGTTTTTGATCGTGAATATCTCTTGTTGTATCTAACGAATCAACATAATTTTTGCTACATGCCATCGGAAATATGATCACAATTTTATGATAAAATTTTCACTTATGTGACACAATCTCAAATAATTCAAAATTAAACTTTTCTGAAATGTTTGGTATAAACGAGTATCAAAGAGGATAATTCATAAGGCGCGTTTGCCTTTCTCGTATTTTTAAAGCTCATAGCTCAGTGATCTGTGAAAGGATTTATATACTCTAACTACCAATAGAATCGAAATTTTTCAACTTAAGCGTGTATAGAATAAGCATTGAAGTATTTCAATAGTACACTATTGAAAAACCTGTCTCATTTGACCCATGTCAACACCAGCCAATCAGAACGCGTTCTGAGGAAGAGAACAAAATATCTGCTGCTGTACAACAAATCGTTCGAGAAAATGTTCCGAAAAGTGTTTAATATCGTAGTGAGTTCCACAATTTGGTCCTTCTGAAAGGCAGGAATGAATTCCGTACAGCATGTTGATAGTTTCTTTCAATGAAATGCAAATCCGAAATGAAATAATCGAAATTAAAATTCTGTATTCGGCTATTTTTATAACCGTTAGGACCGCCCATTAGTGAAAAAGCTCCAAACGAAATCAGGTAAAAACAAACCTCTCTGCAAAAATTTTATCAGTTTGGATTCTATCGCCAATGCGAGCAGATGTATTTTGTGCCGTTTGTGCTAGTTTCGCTTCCGACAAGAGCGATTACGTCACAGCTGCCAGTCATTTGCATTGGTGAAAAAGCAACGGTGGAGAGCATTACACAAAATCAGCCGTTCTGATGGCTCTAAAAATTTTCTAAAGAACTATTATGATTTGTTGTTCGCAAATCGAATGGAAAAATCCTCAGTTTAGTGCAAATCTAGAACAGTTTGTGTGAAATTCACAGTAATCGAGATCAAGTGAAGTCTTCTTTGTTTTTGCGAAAAATGTGGAAAAGGGGAATGCTTGCATAATTCATACAATTGATCAACTAATTCATATTCGGAAGTGTTAAGGAACATGTCAGTTGTTTTCGTATTCACGACATCCAGTTATGTTTTTGACATTACCCACCCGCCTTTGTCAACTTGTTGAACAATTCCAACAAACATCTTTTTGCTAGGTCGGGCAGATTTTTCACCAAATTAAATTTAATTATGTCCAACCCAGGAGCGTTATTGTTGCAAGACATGAGTGCTATGGAAATTTCTATCATTGAAAAGGGGCTATCAATGGAACCATTATTTGGAGAAGACTCCCTAATAATGCTATGCGTAGGAACAGAATCTGGACAAACTTTCCTCGCAAAATCATTCGTCTGGCCGTATTCCAAAGAGTGCTCATTGAGATTTCTCTTGACAAACTTTCGACAAAATGTCTCCAATAGCTACATTTCTTAGCCCGAAGTATGCTCTTGTACTTGGTTTCTAAAGTCAAGAATTTTTCAAAATTCTGAGGAGTTCTTCCTCCTCGTTTCAAAAACGTCTTGAAAGCATTTTGTTTCGCGTGTTTAGCATCTGAGCACTCTTTGTCCCACCAAGGGTTTGGGGGCCTTCTGTTAGACGATGGACCAAGAAATCGTTTGGTTTGGACTTGTTTTGCGGCCCCATGAATCGAACAAACGAGGAAGTCATATTGTTCAAGTGGAGGGAGCTCTTCCATTGAGTTCAAAGTACTTGAGATACTACTTTGGTATTTGATCCAGTCAACATTTTTTGTTAAATCATATGGAATATTAACTGAATTAGCAATGCCTTTGTTATTGCTAATTGAGATGATGATTGGTAAATTGGTAAATTACTACCGTGTTAATTACGAAATACTTTCCAAGTGCAATCTAGTTGAATAGTAGTCGAGCAAGGAGATAAATCTAATGCACTTGGACGTGCAGGAGGTCTTGGGATCCGTGTCATGCTACCCATATTTAATACCGTCATGCTAAAATTGTCGCAAATATTATATATTAAAGATGATCTGCTATCATTGTAAACGGAACCCCACATAATTTCGTGCAAACGAAACTTTAAATGAATCAAGTTTTGGCATGATGCTATTCAAGTTGATGAATCAAGTTTTGGCATGATGAATCAAGTTTTGGCATGACAATTCCACTGCAGGACAGTGATTGAATCCATCAAATGATTGAATCCATCAAATGATACAAAACCTGAGAGAACTGGCCATTGAGCTGATAACTGTTTCAAAAAAGTTCTAGCTATTGGAAGGAATGTCGTTATGATGGTCTTCAGAGGTTCAGAAATTTCGAATGCTGCGAAAATCCATTCTACAATTTCTGAAAACTTCAGTAATCCTGTTGGTGAATGTGAAACGGAGCCCTCTGGTTTTTTGTCTTTTCTTGTGCTAGTTCCTGGATTGGTTTGTGAATTTGACAAATCAGGAGGCACAGTTTCTGGTTTTAAATTTGGCTTTTTAGATTTAACACGAGGTTTGTTTTTTGAAGGAGTAATTTTAGGTGTCTTTTTGGTAATGTGCGGGAGGACTTCCTTTTCTTAACAGAACCTTGAAGAGTGACTTCACTATTTTCATCAGAGTCAGATTCCTCTGGCTCTAGATTTGAAAAACCGTTTTCTGTTTCGAGTGGGGGGACATCAATAATTGTTTTAAGCATTTCTGCATATGTGCGCTTAGACCGTGCTTCTAAAGGAAGCTTAATGAGGCCCTTGACATTTTATACATTAAGACATATTACTACAATAAGTAGCTGTATGTCTGAAATTTTTACAGTTCGTGCAATTCAAAACAGTACCGTCGAACAGAAAGATGAATTTTATCGATAAAGACATGGCTAAGCAACGCAGATCCGGCAAATGTCACTCGAAACGAATCTGATGGACTATAAGTCTTATTTCCATCGACAATAGATGCTGAGTACAATTGCTTGCACTCGAGTATTTTAACTTTCTCAAGCATGGAGTTTTTGAAACGACCAACTCCATTTTTAAGTGAATCATCAGATGTCAGACTTGCTTCAGTGACAACATCGTCAATTTCCACCGGTTTGTAAACTTTAGGTAGTCCTTTGATTTTGAGTAAAGAAGGGTTAGGAACTTTGAGGTAACTGAGATTGATATCGAATCGAGGGTTACATCCTTGGAGAGTTTTATCAATGTTTTTGATAATTTCTGGATGGGGGCTCTTTGTTTCCTATAACGGCCACCATTGATTTTTTGAGTTATGAGATTGTTATAATCTTATTTGTCCAGAATAACTACATTGTTACCCTTATCAGCCTTAACATAGAACATAGGCTCTTCCCGCAGTTGTTTTACTACTTCTTTTACGCTTATGTTTTGTGGATTATTCAATGAAGTATTTTTATAAACCTCACCTACGGTAGTTTTGGCGTCGTAAATTTGTGAAAAAGAAAGATTACTGTTATTTAGACCTGTTTGCACGTCTATACAGAAATTCCAGAAAAACTGATATATGTACGATCTCTTAGAATTACGTAATATGTTGAAAAATCGTTTCACATCGAAAAATATTAGACCCGATTTGTTTTTATTCTGTCATTATGGTGATCATTTGCATGTTAGTGTGGATAAAAAAAATGGATTTTTTTATTTTCTTCAAAAAAGATTTTTTTTAAATCACCACTCGACCGATTAAAGTAATTATTGAATATGTTGTCAATAATTTTGTTTAGTTTTTGGGAACAGTATGGGAATATTGTAAAGTTTGAGTTATGTGTTTGAAACATAACATATCCAAAAATTGCCGATGAATTTTGTTTTTTGTTTTTTACTTATAGCTTTTATTGAAAATTTCAAGTTTTCGTAGCTTCCGTGTTTTTTACGATTTTTTTTAAAGACTTTTTTGGTAAATTTATAACTTTTGAACCATTTGACTGATTCTGCTAATATTTGCATATTTTGTCAAGAAATGTCTGCAGTTTTTAGGATAAAATATGGGAATATAACAAAGTTAGAAGTCAACCGGCTCCTTTTTAGCAATTAAGATCTAGAGCCGTGTCACATAATATGAATTAAAAAAGAGGATAAAACATTTTTCAGATCGCTGGTTTGTATTTCGTGATTTTATTTATTGTTGTCTTCGATTTAAAAAATAATATCGCCCAGACTTTATCTTCTTCTATCCTTGTACATGTTACTATACTTTCCACAAGTTAGTATATGAGTTACACTCAAAAAAATCCACACGTTAACAGGGCCAGTGAAACATGTTAAGCCCAGGTAGGTAATTTTTCGTACCGGGGGGAACGACCCACCATTTCGAAGTATTAATTTATTAAAATTTTGTTTCGGTAGAACTTTGCACGAGACACGAAAATTAGAAATCTGAAGCGTTTTTGGTATTATGTCTTGAAACAAAATTGCGCATACGACATAAAACTACTGTGGGGATGTTTGAGCTGTTAACGTAGGACTACATAACTAGTTTCAAAATCACTGATGGAAGGTGCTGAACTCGTTCATTCAGTACTTCATAATCGAAAAGTAATGCCTTGGTATTACATTTCTATTGGCGTTCTCGCCAGATTTTTCTCGCTTCGTCAGACACTCTAACTAACCAGATCTTTTACCAGATTTTGTCAGATTTCCCAGTTCTTTGCGGGTTATCGCCTCTATACGATAGGTGGTGGGACTTTTTTTTTGCTCGCTGAAAATGAAGCCCGGTCAAAATTTCCTTGTATATAGTAGATCCAGACAAATGCAGATAAATGTTTGAATCAGAGACAGATTTTTGAAAAAATAAACTGGCAACTCTGGCCACCAGTGTTTTTCAATGGAAACGCGGCACGAAACAAAACCATAAATAGTCTAGCCCAGCCGCTGATGTGCATAACACATTGTTCAAAAAGTCCCGAGACTGACCCAAAGATGACATTTGTGATGTCAAACAAACCTTATTTTTCGAAAGTAGCAACCTTCAGATGACATGTGTTGAATTTTTACGTCAATCGTTCCACAAACAATAAGCCTACCGATATATATGTTACTTTTGCGTTAGTTACGTTATTTTTTAATTTACGAAAACATGGAAATAACGAAGTCCTTGTATTGATAAAATATTTCTTGAGAGAGTTTAGTTGAGAAGTGTTACTCGCACTCGGATCCATTGAAAACAAAGATTTCTGTCATCCGGAAAAAATAGGCAAGTTTTGATAATCGTAATTAACGCAAAATCGAAGCTCGTGAGATTAGGTGTGCTGGGATGGTTAGCACATCAACAGAATATGCTTTTTCGATCTTACACGAAAATCTGGTCTTTTCCAAATGGGTGCCATGTTTGCTCGCAATAGAACAAAAGCAACAACGCATCAACGATCCAGAGAGCTGTTCGGCACTGTTTAGTCGCAATAAAAAAAGATTTCTTGCGTTGGCATGAAACAATGGACGAAACATGGATCCAACATTTTTCGGCGGGGTCATATCCGCATTCAGGCGGAGAAAGTCATCCGAAAACGCAACACGTAGCTGGGACAATCATGGCGTCAGTTCTTCGACGCTCGAGTATAATTAACGTCTACTATTTTAGAAAGGAAAGTACCATCAAAAGTGATCATAATATTGAATTACTGATGCATTTGAAGAGCAAAATCGAACAAATAGCCTTTTTTTAGAGTCTATAGAATAATTTTGTGTAATTTAAACGAAATTCATTCAAATTGTACTGCAAAATTAATTTCATCTGAACTTACTTTTTATCAGAGTTTTACTTAATAGTCATTATAACATTATTTTCATGAAATTTTTACTAAGTTCTATATTGAATCCTAATTATGTATATTGGTTCTAAAAACTAATAAATTACATGGTCTATTGGACATAACATTGCGATAAATTTTGTTCGCATGCAGATATTCTGAAAATTTTACTTTTAAATGACATAAAATTTTGTTTCTGTTGAATTACTGGTGTAAAATATTCTAAATGTATGATCTGATCCTTTCTCCGGAGCAGCTAAACGGAAGCAAACATTGTTCCCTTTGAGGAATGCATTTAGCTGGAATCGATGTGCTGGAACACAATCTAGAGGTTTTGCCTTTTGAACTCCACTATAGAAAAAAATATAAATTGCATTGTTTTTCAGTTTCGTATTTTTGGTGCACAGAATTCGCGTAATATCAATTTGTCATGCAAATAAGTTGTTAAAGGTTGGTTTCGTAGAGCCATTTAGTAAACTCAATAAATGATACCTATGCTTATAAATTACTTAATAAATGGTACATATGCTTATAAATTACTCAAAATTCTGCTTGGTACTAATATTAGATCTGAAAGTATAATAAAAATTAACTGTCGATAAAATTAATGAGCAAATGTTTACCCTAAATTCACTGAGATAAATATCGTAGAAGGGTCAAAAAGGATTATGCTTATGTTGTTTGATCGAGGTTTTTCAATAGACGCCATATTGCGAGCGCAAAATGAACACGACAAAATGAATTCAAGCAAGTACGTGACACATAAAATATAATAATAATTCTGACATATGGTTCATTTTATATTCAATCATGATCCGATGGTTATTGAAAAGATCACGTAAACTCCAATGACAAAGCCATTTTTGGATTCTACGTGTTTTTTCACATGAGGTTAACATGTGGATTTTTTTGAGTGTACATATGAGAAACAAACAAACTTAAAAAATTAAAATGTTATTAAAAGTTATTGCCTACTAGACTCTAGCTAGACGAAATGATATACCTGTATCTATATAAAAGAAACAGTACCGTAGTTTTCTACTACAAAATTATTTGATACACTCCATATACAAATTCTTTCCTTTATGAATTCATATACAAATTGAACAAGTCGTCTTTACCAGAAGAAACAATAAAACAGGTGCATGATTTCTATACCAGTGACGAAATAGGTGACGAACCTGTCCAAGAATACGAGACTATGTTATTTATAAAAATGTGGATGGGTGATGAGAGTTTTCAATGTTTGCAAGTATTCGCCCTAAGCATTGCATTCTGGGCGGAACGAGTGGCGCACATACTGTTTGTGTATATGTTTATCACCAAAATGTTAAATTAATTTTCAAAAGCCTTCAAGATAGAAGGTCCCTTCCAGCTGATTTTTATTTTTTAAATTGCTTTGCACCAACCCCACAATGTTGGTTGAAAATTTGTGCCCATTGCCCTGGCATAGAAAATTTAGTGTTGATTACTTTACTCACTGATGAAAATGTGGAATCCTTGCAATTTAAACAAAGGCGTCAAGCTGACTGTTGTATCATGGATTGAGGAATTGGAGAGTCAAGAGTTCGTATACATGTTTCTGGATAAGTTATCTACTCATGTTTTATCTAATATGATTTTTCCGAGAATTTTGCATTTGTTGTACAAGACGCTGTACAAGGATTTCATTGGGCAAATGTACAGTGCACTTCAACCGTTTGCGGTTGATTATAAGGAAGCCCATGCCTTAGATTTATTGTTTACTAGTTTCACTGAAATCGAAAAATTTACCAAGTTTGGTAGTTAATTGCGTTAATTTCACTAAAAGTAAATTACCTGGTCTTAAGAAAATTCATTTTTTCTCAGGTAGATCAAACATTCAATACAAAAATAGGATGACAGCCTTTAACATGTGCCACATGAAAAAAGATTTTGATATAGATGCGGAGTGGAATTTTTTCGCAACATGCCACGATAAAGATCCATGTGATGCTTTGGGTGGAGTCCTGAAACGGAATGCTGCTGAAGCAAGTTTGAAAGGGCATCCCAGTATCATTCGTAACCGAATGTTCGAAGTGAACACACGCATTTTTTAACAATCGACATCGGTAAGACGAAGGTGCCTATCACAGCAGAGGCTGTAGTATAGGCATTAAATAGAAGTGATAAAAAGTAGCATCCCCGCAAGTGAGTTCTGTCTGTGCAACGGTTTCGTATAAATATAGGCAGTGGACGCTATTGTGCTATCCTCGGGCAGCAGTTATTTCTATAGTTTGCTACCAGCATCGCAGCAGCCAAATCTTGAGTCAAGGTCACGCTGAGACACAACGAAGGAGTGAAGGAACAACTCACCTAACAGCTTACCCTGACATAGTGTTAATTTATATTTTTAGTGACATACTGCTAAGTATTTTCTCAAACTTTTTCTTTCTACTTTTACTATTCATATATTTTCTTTTCATTTTTTATTTTTCATTCTCATTTCAAGTGCGGGAGACTTTTACTCCCGCGCTAAAATGTGATTGATGACAGTGGGCGTGTCTCGGAAGAAGGCGAAGCTTCAATGAACGAAGAACATTTAGAAGCTGAGTCTGATTCCGAGACACCATCTCCCCCTCCGATACCATCTCCCCCTCCAATACCATCTCCCCCTCCGATACCGTCTCCCCCTCCGATGCCACCATCTCCCTCTGAGATATTGCCTGCTCGCCGAAAAGTTGACCAAAACGATAGCTCTGGAGGTCTGTGGGTGGTATACTTCCTGCCCAAATCAAATCTCTCAGAGTTTTAAATATTGCTCGGGACCTGACAAAACATTACTCAGCAATAAAAACAATAGATAAGGTTTCGCCAAACAAGTTACGCGTTGTTGTGTCCGACCTGAAGCAAACAAACGAGATTGCTACCAGCGAATTGTTCACGAGGGAGTACCGCGTGTACGTCTCGTCTCATGTGGTGGAGATCGACGGTGTGGTCCATGACGAAAGTCTGACGATCGAAGATCTGATGAAGGACGGGGTAGGCCGTTTCAAAAACCCCGACCTTCAGTCAGTGAAAATTTCGGAGTGCAAGCAATTGCACTCCTAATCGATAGATATTTGGTAGTGAGTGGAGTTCGTCTACCTGTTCGGCTGTATGTAAAGCGGGTAATGCATTGTACAAGCTGCAAACAGTTAGAGCATACGGCAACCTATTGTTGCAACAAACTGCGATGCGGCAAATGTGGAGAGACCCATAAGGACGATCTCTGCAGAAGAGCAGCGGAAAAATGTTGTTACTGGGGGGATAATCCTCATGATCTTTAGGTGTGCCCTACGTAGAGCTAGCGGAACATTCTTAATCGGAAATCTTAACCAGAACCACTCCATCGATCCCTGAGAACCCGTTTGCACTCTTGCCAGTTGAAGAGGATACCTCTGACGACCCTGGCGAAGGACCTTCCTACACGCAGGTTGAAGGAAACAGGAAAAGACAAAATCTGGCTTCTCCCAAGCTTCCTCGTAAAGGCCTCAGACTGTCCTCTTCGTCACAAACAACCAAACGGAAACAAAAAAACTGACTCAAAACCGAAGCACCAACACACCTCCTAGGTTCAAAAAACTTAGGGATGATAAAGAGTACCCAGCACTTCCAGGGGCAGAAAATCCAACAAACGCTGGATTATTGAAATTTTCTGATATCGTGGACTGGATATTAACAGCTTTACTGATCCTCTAAAAAGCTTCCTAACTGCTCTACTGTCAACAGTAAAGAAATTTTTAAAACAGTTGACTGAACAATTCACCCTCCTTGCAGCGATCGTATCTTTTGATAGATAATTTACCACTGAGAATCAAAGATATGATCATTGTGCTTCAGTGGAATTGCAGAAGTATCATCCCAAAACTTGATTCTTTCAAATACTTAATACATATTCATAATTGTGATGTATTCTCCTTAAGTTAAATTTAGCTTACTTCTAACATCAACCTCGACTTCCAATATTTTAACATAATCCGCCTGGACCGAGAAGACTCTTATGGAGGGGTACTTTTAGGGATCAAAAAGTGCTATTCATTTTATCGTATTAACCTTCCCTCGATACCGGGAATTGAAGTTGTTGCATGCCAAATTAATATTAAAGACAAAGATCTATGTATAGCTTCCATCTACATTCCTCCCAGAGTCTCGATAGGGCATCGTCGGCTTGCAGACATCATAGAACTCCTTACTTCACCGCGGTTGGTTTTAGGGGATTTCAACTCGCATGGTACAGGATGGGGCTGCTTATATGATGATAACCGTTCTTCGTTAATCCAATATCTGTGTGACAACTTCAATTTGACAATTCTACACCGGGAGAAATGACACGGAACCCTAGACCGCCAGCACAACCAAGTGCGCTGGATTTATCCCTTTGCTCGACTTCGCTACAGTTAGATTGCAAGTGGAAGGTAATCTGTGATTCTCACGGTAACGATCACTTGCCGATCATAGTTTCTATCACCAACCGTGTAAGACCATCGGAAACAATCAATGTTTCGTATGATTTCACACGAACCATTGATTGGAGAAGTTACACGAGCTCGATATCTGAGAAACTAGAAACATCACAGGAGCTTCCTCCGGAGAAAGAGTATACATATTTGGCTGGCTTGATTCTTGACACCGCAATTCAAGCGCAGGCGAAACGAGTACCTAGCGCGCAAACTAGTATGCGTTCTCCCAACCTATGGTGGGGCACATTTTGGGCAAGGAACGAACGATTGTTCTGTTGCTCTGTTCTGTTCTGTTCTGTTGCAGAGATTCAAATGACATTTGCTAGTAAAGAACAAATGGCATCAGTTTTCTCCGACATCAAGGAGGCATTCGATTCAGTTTCCATTAACGTTATATCTGAGAAGTTGCATCATCATGGTCTTTCACCAGTTTTGAACAACTTTTTATATAATCTATTGTCCAAGAAACACATGCATTTTGCACATGATGATTTGTCGACAAAACGATTCAGCTACATGGGTCTTTCTCAGGGCTCATGTTTAAGCTCCTTTTTATACAATTTTTACGTGGACAATATTGATGAATGTATCAACACATCTTACACGCTAAGACAACTTTCCGACGACAGCGTTGTGTCTATTATAGGACCCAAAGCTGTAGATCTCCAAGGACCATTACAAGATACCCTCGATAACTTGTCAACATGGGCTCTTCAAATGGGTATCGAGTTCTCTACGGAGAAAACTGAGCTGGTTATATTTCAACTAAGGGGTGAAACCATAGCTCAGGCCTTCACATTTAAATATCTCGTGGTCTGGTTCGACTCCAAAGGCACCTGGGGATGTCACATTAGTATCTGAAACGAAAATGCCTACAAAGAATCAATTTTCTTCGTACAATAACCGGAACTTGGTTGGGCTCGTTGTTTGTGTATTGCCTTGAGTTGCCCGCCAGCACTTCAAGACTCTTCGTGAGTTGATTACTCACGAAGAGTCTTGAAGTGCTGGCGGGCGTCTTACAGTTGAAAAACAGATTCTGGGATCTCTAATATCGATTGCTTATCTGATGCGACATCTTGAATCCGATGGTGATTGAAAACTTTCTGACTACATGGCTCAGAATATAAATCCTTCTTCGTTTGTTCCCAACCGTGTTCATTTTGTGGATACTTCTAATTTTACCGTGTTTTTCGACACATCCATGAAAGAAGAAATTCGTGGAATCCCGGATCCTGTACGCCCTCAAAATTTTTAAGAATAAATTTAAAAAGTCGACTGTAATGAAATGTTTTACACTGACGGATCACATCTCGACGGGTCCACTGGCTTCGGTATATTCAATGAATATTTCACCGCTTCCTATAAACTATGTCCCGGGTTAGCGGCCCATTGCACAGGGCACTGGTCTTACAAATCAGTTGTTGTATGTTCGAATCCCGACCTGGAAGGATTCGTAGTGTCAGTAGAATCGTAGCACCAGCCATGCAATGGTTCTGTACACTCTGAATCGGCTGCGAAGTCTGTTGAAACAGAAGGTCAATTTCCTCTACAGGAATGTAATATCAAGGCTTTGCTTTGCTTCCTATAAACTCAGTGATCTAGCTTCAGTTTACGTCACAGAACTAGCTGCAATTCAGTATACCCTTGAGATTATTGACACTCTGCCCACAGATCACTACTTCATTGTATCGGACAGTCTCAGCTTCATTGAGGCTCTCCGTTCAGTGAAGCGTGGAAATCACTCACCGTATTTCCTGAGGAAAATACGGGAACAATTGAGTGCTTTATCTGTAAAATCATACCAGATTACCTTGGCTTGGGTCTCCTCACATTGTTCCATACGGGGCAATGAGAGGGCGAACTCATTAGCGAAGGTGGGCGCACTAGTGATATCTATGAAAGACCAATCTGCTTTAATAAAGTTTTCAGTTACTGTCGTCAGAAAACTCTAACCAGCTGGCAAAATACATGGAATAGTGGAATTCTGGGACGATGGAAGCACGCAATTATTCCACAAGTATCGACGAAAGTTTGGTTCCGGGGGTTAGACGTGAGCCGAGACTTTATTCGTGCAATGTCAAGGCTTATGTCTAATCATTATATGTTCAGCGCGCATCTCCGTCATGTGGGGCTCGCCGAGAGTGGTGTCTGCGATTGCGGTGAGGATTATCATGACATCGAGCATGTTGTTTGGATGTGTGTCGAGTATTGTGATGCCAGATCCCAACTCATAGGTTCCCTTCGGGCCCGAGGTATACCACCCTTCGTACCAGTCCGCGACATCTTGGCAACTCGAAATCTTCCTTATATGACTCTCATCTACAACTTCTTGAAAACTATCAATGCCCAAATTCAGTGCTCTCCCTATCTCTCTCTCGCCTACAGCTCTATCGCACTCTTCTTTACGCTGCTGAAAGTATGACCTGTATAAACGATGCTTCGCAGCGTGCATCTGCCTTGAACTGACGGAGTTGCTGAAAACTACCCAAAAACGCCACATCAACGTCAGAGCACACCAAAAAAGCATCCCAGCCAAGGATAATCCTTCTCGTTACAATCTGAAGAACGTGAAGATCCAGAAAACTCTAACAAATTTGTGCCACAAACGAATGATGTATTTTAATTCAAAATCAATATTTTGTAAATCCCACCCTCCTCACATTCCTTTACTAACTCTAGGGGAGTATGCCGCCCCCTTAATACGGCATCCCTTCTTCTCCTATAACAACAAGACATTCGGCCACGTTAAGCTAAAGCAAATGAGCCAAATAAAGTTTTTATTATAAAAAAAATCGTTCAAACATGCAGCATACACATTAGGTCTCTGTATCTGTCGCGATCTTGCTCTAATTAATGCTCACTTCATGAATTTTTTTCAACTCACGTGCGTCCTATCGACTAAATTTCAATCGTTGGAGCCTTCAGTTTTCCCGGAATCAAATGGCAAGGAACTTCCGGTGGATTCTTTTTCGCTGATCCGACGCTTTCAATATTCCATGTTGGCATTACGACCTTGCTCGACGGTTATAGTGTCAATTTATTTCGCCAATCGAATCCTGTTGCAAACGAAAACGACCGAATGTTGGATCTATGCTTCTCGAGCAGAGCAGATGTTGCACTTATAATTAGTGCCTCACCGTTTCCTTTGGTCAAATCTGTTCGACATTACCTGCCACTTCATATTGTGCTCAATTCTAATCTTCCACCAGATGGCTACAACACGACCGACATCATCAGCTATAATTTTAATAAAGCTGACTACACTAAAATGACCGACTTTTTAATACATATTGATTGGGAGGAAATTCTCGACAATGATGATGTCCACGCTGATGTACAAACGTTCTCTAATGTCATGAGCTACGCGATTGACTTTTTTGTACCAAAACGATCCAAACGGCTGTCCCTGCATCCACCATGGCAGACCACCGTAGTGAGACAACTGAAAACGATTAAAAGAGCCGCCCTCAAACGGTATTCGAAACATGGAGGATACGCACTGCGTAATCAATATGTGCAGATCAATCAATTATACAAGAAAACTGTCAAGCGTTGTCATGTCAACTTCTTGAAAAATGTACAACGGAAATTGAAATATAATCCGAAGGCTTTTTGGAAACACGTGAACGAGCAAAGGAAGGAGTCTGAGTTACCTTCTATAATTAAGTTTGGAGAGTTTACTGGTGTAAGCGGGAAATCTTCCAGCTTTTTTCGGAAATTTTTTTAAGAAAGGTGACAAAAAAGACGTGAACAATTACCGTGGCATCACATCGCTTAGTGCAGTTCCTAAACTGTTTGGAAAGGTTATTCTGACAATATATTGTCGACACTCAACATTGCTTTAGGCCTAAGCGCTCCACAACCACCAACCTATTGTCGTTCATGTGCTACGTGACTGATGGTATGTCAAAAGGTTTACAAACAGACGCTATTTACATCGATCTCTCGTCTGTCTTTGATATAATAAACCACAACATAACAATTGCTAAAATGGAAAGACTTGGACTCGGCTCTCGCCGGGTTGGTTGTTCAATGTGTTAAAGACCTTGGTGTTTTTCTCGATAAGCAACTGACATTCAGGCAACACATCAGCTATATCGTTTCTAAAGCTTCTCGCAACCTAGGATTTGTAATGAGGATGGCTAAACATTTTACAGACGTGTACTGTTCAAAATCTCTGTTTTGCTCACTTGTTCGTTCATCCCTGGAGTACTGTTCTGTCGTTTGGGACCCTCACTACATAAACGGAGCTCATAGAATCGAATCGATACAACGCAGATTCATTCGCTTCGCTCTACGGCGCTTACCGTGGAACAATCCTCACCAACTACCAAGCTACGAAAGTTGCGGGTTATTAATCGGTCTCGATACACTACAAGTTCGTCGAGATGTTGCACATGCTTTATTGATATCAGATGTTTTGACCGATAGGATTGACTGCCCTGCTTTGCTCCGCGAAATTAATATCAACGTCCGACCCCGTTCTCTTCGCAACAGTGCATTTCTTCGACTTCCTTTACGACAAACTAATTACGGTGCTAACAATGCTCTTATGGGCTTGCAGAGATCATTCAATCGCGTTTCATCAGGATTCGACTTCAATCTATCACGCAGGATGATACTTGGAAATTTTAATGTGGAACACATTTTTGTTTTCTATATAGGGGTGCAAATTAGAAACTCAAGAAAAATACACGTCGAAATGTGGTCAGGTTTTGAACAATTACAGCTCAGTCAATTTTGTGTCAATTATTGATATTATATCACCATTTGATTGGAAATATTTCTACGTATTGATTTAAATATTCAGAGCCATGTATTTTTAATTGTATATCATTGAAATGTTGATTAATAGCTAGCAGTGTCCTACTTTGTCCGCAACAAAAATCCGATTTCCCTGCTATAGTCGACGGTTTTGAAGAAGTAAGCGACATATCAAAGGGAAAGCATCGCTCTGATTGGTCAATCGATGCCAAAGCGAAGCTTTTGGAAGCACTCGAATCAATAAATATAAGCAAAATTATAGCTAACGTTTCAGTCCTACGAGTAGCATGCTAGAGGTAGGTTGTTACTAGACAGTAAGACAGAAAGTGCCATAAAACGATTTGAAGCTTTAGTTGGTATGCTCTGATCTTGTGTCATGCAAGTTCGGATGAAATTCCATGTTATGTCGTTTCGTCTGAGAAATTGACAACTACCCCAGGGTAAATTTTGAGTGTATAAGATTAATTTCCAATTTATATAAGATGAACTCGATTGATAATGAGAAAAAGTTTATCGCTTCAACCGAAATCGCAGAATGGCAGTAATGGCAGAGAAACGCTATAAAAATAACTGCTTGCATACAAAACTTGAACACAAGCTTGGTGAAGAGAAGCTTAAATATCGATATCCGTATCGCAAGCGTGTACAAACATATAATTGCATACATTTGGGCTATTGATGCAATTTCGTCGGCTACAAAAACAAATACAAATCACGACAAACAGAGTCTATATTCTGGGTTCGCGTGTTTGGTTTTGGTTCCTAATCAAGATCAATCTAAACAGACTTTTGTGCATTTGCGAATTCAAAAGTGTGACGATTGATTGAACTATTTGGTTATAGATCATTAGAAATTTTGGTTGCCTTGTTCCACATCAATGGCTCGAACAACTCCATGGGGCTGATCCTTGTAGTTTTTTATATATTATAAATTATCATTAGGACCATATTGTGTCTGTTGATTATACCTAAATAAATAAATAATTAGATATCCGCTGATTTGTAGAACATCTAAACTTAGGGGACGGGTATAGCGTGATGTGTAAATCGATGCCTTTCACGCAGCCCACCTGGGTTCGTTTCCCAACCCCGCACATAGGGTCAGAAAGTTTTTCTGGCCCGAAGAGGTGAATGACATTAATGTTAAAGCCTCTATTTAAAAAAAAAAAACATCTAAACTGTGCCTGAAGAATCAAATGGCTGTCTATGAACAAATCATCTACCCTGCAATTGAATACGCAGTCCCTGTTTGGCGGGGCTGTGCACGAACGCACAAACTTAGGTTTCAGCGCATTCAAAGTAAGATCTTAAAGATGATTCTAAATCTACCCCCTTGGACAAGGACTAGTGAAGTACATGAGATGGCCTCCCTGGATATACTAGAACAAAAATTCGAACAATACTGCACGAAATTCGAAGAGACGTGCTCAATCTCTGTAATACAAATAATTCAAAATTTGTATGTATAAGGTTAGGGATGGTTATAAGTAGGTAGATATTTTATTAATTTAAAAGGTATTTTTATTCAGGCCTATTTGCGTACAAGCTTCACGTTGCCGAATTGGCCGATTTTTTAAATAATGTATTTTTTGAAGTGGATCTTGTTGTCACTCTTTTTCAAGGAGGAGAGGAGCTTCCATTTCCCTCCTGCGAGGGTTGAGGGGCACTTTGTTCGTGACTCGTCTCGTCATCCATTGCCGCATCAGTGGTTTTGTTGTTGATTTACGTCTTCTTCTCGTTTTCCTTGATGTTCGCAGTCTTGAGCTCGTTGCTAGTTGCTGTAGATGCGCCTTGTTGTACATTGGTTGCAGTTGTTGGTTGGTTTGATGGTGAAACAGGAGTACTGCGCTCACTAGTTTCCATTGTTGAACGGTTGACCTTGTCTTTGGTTGAAGATGTCCTTTTCGCAGTTTCGGTGCAAGGTTTACCGTAGTGTGCAGATTGTTCACAAAACTGGCATGTAACCAGCTGATTTTCATAGGTAATCAGTGTTTTACACGGATGTGTCCCACCTTGACCACAAATGATATAAGATGGAATTGCCTTACGTAGATGCATACGTACCACTCGCACGCCATTCCGGATACCGGGGAAAAAATTCCGCCATACTTTCCTTTCGATGGAAAGGATTTCACCGTACCGCGACATGTTCTCCCGAACGTACTGATCGGTGACCGCCGGGGAAAGGTCATGCACGCGTACTTCTATGGCATTGTCCACCATGTGCACAGGGATTTTGTATTCAATGTTATCACACTCAACACTGTGTACCTCGTTGTTAACCGAAGCGAATGTAATTGCATCGTCTTCACGTTTAAACATAATGTACACACAGTTAGACGCCTTGTTGAATTGAATCTCAGTTACTTTATTAGCGTCTAGATGCATTCGTTCTTTAAGTAAGATTTCAATTTCATTTGCTGCTGGTCTAACTTTGCAACGCTTGAAATCTATACAAATTGAATTTGGTCTTGTAGGCCAAGATTCCGGCTTTGTTAGATCGTATTTGGCCATTCCGTACACTCTATTGTTCACTGTACTGTATTGTCTTTGTTTCTGTTGTTTCGACCGGTAATGATTTGCGACCATAAATGATTTTCGACTGCGTCGTGTGAGATGCGAGCACGAACTGATTTTATTAATAATTAAAATAAATATTATGATATTATGATTAAATATTAGCAACTAAAACACCTATTATTAATAACGAATCGTATGAACAACAAAGATGAAAGGCCAAATCGTCAAAACACTTGTACTGCAAAAAGGTGATGTAATACACAAAAATAAAATTAATAAACAGATATTTATGAAAAAGATGAGTTTTCTTCCAACAGACTTCTAAATAGTATCACTGAATTAGGATGTAATTATCATAACAACCGAAATACGTATGTATCTGTATTGTTACGTCTGATATACTTCGTATTTTGACGTATGATGCTCATACGGCTCATACAATGAGCAATTCCACGCCAAATCGTTCAGAAATAGCAAAATTCTGGCACGACATATGCATGAGATTTTACATGTGTGACCGGTATAGAAAATAAAGTATTTTCAACTGGTCCAGAGATTTTTTTAACTCAAGACTAATTTTCTCGGAAAAAACGTTGTTTTTATAGGAATAAATGTATATGAGCTATTTAATTTTATTCTCCAAACTACGTTCAATGAAATTATCCAATGTTCAAAAGAGATCTCATTTACAAACTTCTGCTCAAGTTCCTCTAACAAGCATTCTTTAGGAATTGAAAAGGTGGGCATTTCTTGCATTCGCGGAGATAACAATCCTTTGTTTTTACCGGTGAATTACACAGTAATTTTTCCAAAGGCGCCTTTACAATCAATTTGAAAGTAACGTTTTTTAGGCTGTGAAGCATTAAGTCGACATTTTCATGAATTGTACAAACACGTTATGACAATGTTAGCAGTTCAACATAAACTGCTGACGCACTGATGCGCTGAAAGCTAAACGTAAAATAAAAAAAATAGTTATGTACACTTAGCACAATTCCGGTACCCATGCGGTACCAAAACCCTAAATAACTACTATCTGTTGACGGCCAGAACGTCGTCACTTAGTTTTATTTCTTTCGGCACATCAGTAAAGACACTCCGGTGTGATAAGTATATTTAATTAGCATTAACTTCACGTCTATTCAGCGGTTTATGTTGTACCGTTAGGTGGCGTTAGCAGTTCAACATAAACTGCGAACGCACTGATGAACTGAAAGCGAAACGTAAAAAAATTAAAATAGTTATATGCACTTAGCACAAATCCGGTACCAAACCCTTAAATAACTACTATCTGTTGACGGCCAGA
The DNA here is from genome assembly GCF_030247185.1 of Malaya genurostris. Taxonomy (NCBI): domain Eukaryota; kingdom Metazoa; phylum Arthropoda; class Insecta; order Diptera; family Culicidae; genus Malaya; species Malaya genurostris. The sequence goes on from NC_080571.1 coordinate 186,909,032, forward strand.
ACGTCGTCACTTAGTTTTATTTCTTTCGGCACGTCAGTAAAGACACTCCGGTGTGATAAGTATATTTAATTAGCATTAACTTCACGTCTGTTCAGCGGTTTCTGTTGTACCGTTAGGTGGCGTTAGCAGTTCAACATAAAGGTAGTTTTCTTCCAACAGACTTCTAAATAGTATCACTGAAGTAGGATGTAATTATCATAACAACCGAAATACGTATGTATCTGTATTGTTACGTCTGATATACTTCGTATTTTGACGTATGATGCTCATACGGCTCATACAATGAGCAATTCCACGCCAAATCGTTCAGAAATAGCAAAATTCTGGCACGACATATGCATGAGATTTTACATGTGTGACCGGTATAGAAAATAAAGTATTTTCAACTGGTCCAGAGATTTTTTTAACTCAAGACTAATTTTCTCGGGTTTCCCAAAGAAAAACTTTTTAACAATTTTTGAAAAACGTTGTTTTTATAGGAATAAATGTATCTGAGCAATGAAATATTATTCTCCAAACTACGTTCAATGAAATTATCCAATGTTCAAAAGAGATCTCATTTACAAACTTCTGCTCAAGTTCCTCTAACAAGCATTCTTTAGGAATTGAAAAGGTGGGCATTTCTTGCATTCGCGGAGATAACAATCCTTTGGTTTTACCGGTGAATTACACAGTAATTTTTCCAAAGGCGTCTTTACAATCAATTTGAAAGTAACGTTTTTTAGGCTGTGAAGCATTAAGTCAACATTTTCATGAATTGTACAAACACGTTATGACAATGTTAGCAGTTCAACATAAACTGCTGACGCACTGATGCGCTGAAAGCTAAACGTAAAATAAAAAAAATAGTTATGTACACTTAGCACAATTCCGGTACCCATGCGGTACCAAAACCCTAAATAACTACTATCTGTTGACGGCCAGAACGTCGTCACTTAGTTTTATTTCTTTCGGCACATCAGTAAAGACACTCCGGTGTGATAAGTATATTTAATTAGCATTAACTTCACGTCTGTTCAGCGGTTTCTGTTGTACCGTTAGGTGGCGTTAGCAGTTCAACATAAAGGTAGTTTTCTTCCAACAGACTTCTAAATAGTATCACTGAAGTAGGATGTAATTATCATAACAACCGAAATACGTATGTATCTGTATTGTTACGTCTGATATACTTCGTATTTTGACGTATGATGCTCATACGGCTCATACAATGAGCAATTCCACGCCAAATCGTTCAGAAATAGCAAAATTCTGTCACGACATATGCATGAGATTTTACATGTGTGACCGGTATAGAAAATAAAGTATTTTCAACTGGTCCAGAGATTTTTTTAACTCAAGACTAATTTTCTCGGGTTTCCCGAAGAAAAACTTTTTAACAATTTTTGAAAAACGTTGTTTTTATAGGAATAAATGTATATGAGCTATTTAATTTTATTCTCCAAACTACGTTCAATGAAATTATCCAATGTTCAAAAGAGATCTCATTTACAAACTTCTGCTCAAGTTCCTCTAACAAGCATTCTTTAGGAATTGAAAAGGTGGGCATTTCTTGCATTCGCGGAGATAACAATCCTTTGGTTTTACCGGTGAATTACACAGTAATTTTTCCAAAGGCGCCTTTACAATCAATTTGAAAGTAACGTTTTTTAGGCTGTGAAGCATTAAGTCAACATTTTCATGAATTGTACAAACACGTTATGACAATGTTAGCAGTTCAACATAAACTGCTGACGCACTGATGCGCTGAAAGCTAAACGTAAAATAAAAAAAATAGTTATGTACACTTAGCACAATTCCGGTACCCATGCGGTACCAAAACCCTAAATAACTACTATCTGTTGACGGCCAGAACGTCGTCACTTAGTTTTATTTCTTTCGGCACATCAGTAAAGACACTCCGGTGTGATAAGTATATTTAATTAGCATTAACTTCACGTCTGTTCAGCGGTTTCTGTTGTACCGTTAGGTGGCGTTAGCAGTTCAACATAAACTGCGAACGCACTGATGAACTGAAAGCGAAACGTAAAAAAATTAAAATAGTTATATGCACTTAGCACAAATCCGGTACCAAACCCTTAAATAACTACTATCTGTTGACGGCCAGAACGTCGTCACTTAGTTTTATTTCTTTCGGCACGTCAGTAAAGACACTCCGGTGTGTTCAGCGGTTTCTGTTGTACCGTTAGGTGGCGTTAGCAGTTCAACATAAAGGTAGTTTTCTTCCAACAGACTTCTATATAGTATCACTGAAGTAGGATGTAATTATCATAACAACCGAAATACGTATGTATCTGTATTGTTACGTCTGATATACTACGTATTTTGACGTATGATGCTCATACGGCTCATACAATGAGCAATTCCACGCCAAATCGTTTTTACCGGTGAATTACACAGTATTTTTTCCAAAGGCGCCTTTACAATCAATTTGAAAGTAACGTTTTTTAGGCTGTGAAGCAATAAGTCAACATTTTCATGAATTGTACAAACACGTTATGACAATGTTAGCAGTTCAACATAAACTGCTGACGCACTGATGCGCTGAAAGCTAAACGTAAAATAAAAAAAATAGTTATGTACACTTAGCACAATTCCGGTACCCATGCGGTACCAAAACCCTAAATAACTACTATCTGTTGACGGCCAGAACGTCGTCACTTAGTTTTATTTCTTTCGGCACATCAGTAAAGACACTCCGGTGTGATAAGTATATTTAATTAGCATTAACTTCACGTCTATTCAGCGGTTTATGTTGTACCGTTAGGTGGCGTTAGCAGTTCAACATAAACTGCGAACGCACTGATGAACTGAAAGCGAAACGTAAAAAAATTAAAATAGTTATATGCACTTAGCACAAATCCGGTACCAAACCCTTAAATAACTACTATCTGTTGACGGCCAGAACGTCGTCACTTAGTTTTATTTCTTTCGGCACGTCAGTAAAGACACTCCGGTGTGTTCAGCGGTTTCTGTTGTACCGTTAGGTGGCGTTAGCAGTTCAACATAAAGGTAGTTTTCTTCCAACAGACTTCTAAATAGTATCACTGAAGTAGGATGTAATTATCATAACAACCGAAATACGTATGTATCTGTATTGTTACGTCTGATATACTTCGTATTTTGACGTATGATGCTCATACGGCTCATACAATGAGCAATTCCACGCCAAATCGTTCAGAAATAGCAAAATTCTGGCACGACATATGCATGAGATTTTACATGTGTGATCGGTATAGAAAATAAAGTATTTTCAACTGGTCCAGAGATTTTTTTAACTCAAGACTAATTTTCTCGGGTTTCCCGAAGAAAAACTTTTTAACAATTTTTGAAAAACGTTGTTTTTATAGGAATAAATGTATCTGAGCAATGAAATATTATTCTCCAAACTACGTTCAATGAAATTATCCAATGTTCAAAAGAGATCTCATTTACAAACTTCTGCTCAAGTTCCTCTAACAAGCATTCTTTAGGAATTGAAAAGGTGGGCATTTCTTGCATTCGCGGAGATAACAATCCTTTGTTTTTACCGGTGAATTACACAGTATTTTTTCCAAAGGCGCCTTTACAATCAATTTGAAAGTAACGTTTTTTAGGCTGTGAAGCAATAAGTCAACATTTTCATGAATTGTACAAACACGTTATGACAATGTTAGCAGTTCAACATAAACTGCTGACGCACTGATGCGCTGAAAGCTAAACGTAAAATAAAAAAAATAGTTATGTACACTTAGCACAATTCCGGTACCCATGCGGTACCAAATCCCTAAATAACTACTATCTGTTGACGGCCAGAACGTCGTCACTTAGTTTTATTTCTTTCGGCACATCAGTAAAGACACTCCGGTGTGATAAGTATATTTAATTAGCATTAACTTCACGTCTATTCAGCGGTTTATGTTGTACCGTTAGGTGGCGTTAGCAGTTCAACATAAACTGCGAACGCACTGATGAACTGAAAGCGAAACGTAAAAAAATTAAAATAGTTATATGCACTTAGCACAAATCCGGTACCAAATCCTTAAATAGCTACTATCTGTTGACGGCCAGAACGTCGTCACTTAGTTTTATTTCTTTCGGCACGTCAGTAAAGACACTCCGGTGTGATAAGTATATTTAATTAGCATTAACTTCACGTCTGTTCAGCGGTTTCTGTTGTACCGTTAGGTGGCGTTAGCAGTTCAACATAAACTGCTGACGCATTGATGAGCTGAAAGCGAAACGTATAAAATGAATACTTCTTTATATCGTAGTAATATTTGTTAGTAGAGAGGGATAAAGTAATGATATTTGTGTGCAGAAAGTAATACAGTTGCAAGAACAAAATGTAAACATTTTGAAGCTATAAATTCATATATTGACGAGAATATTTTAGAACTTTACCTATTGATATCGAATCATTGGGTGCAGTAAAGTTTCTAAATTCCGTGGGATTGTTTTGACCCGGCACTTTTGGCAGTTCTTCAACTACTTGAACTATCAGGAATCATAACAAATTGTCTCAAATGGCACGTTCCCCTTGATATTTGGAGATGTGTGCCTTGCCATCACTTTATTTTTAGCATTGGACTAGGAGGATGGGGAAAATTGACGACACAGAAACACAAAAAAGCAGAAGTAAATTCTGAACCTCTACGAGGTCTCGAACAGTCTGCTGTAAAACCTATTTAGGTTTGTTACTATGTGCGTTCTTTCTAATGAACGATGCACAGTTAATAAAACCTCCAACCCCCGAGAGGATTTAGAGATTTTACAAAAGCGACACCATTCTGCACTCCCGGAAGAATGCAGATCGATTCGCAGTATGTACAATCAGAAGTAAATTCGGTACCCCATAAAGAATGCCAAACAATCTGCTAAACCCTAACGGGTGGTAACTAAAATTTTGGATTTTCTTTCTCAAGCTGTCGAAAAAAGACAAACATATATGAAGAAGATCTGATTTATTGGAATTAATGATAGATTGTCCACTGTTGAAAAAAAATTAGTGAACATTTCAAAACGGTCCGTAATCGGATGTTCGGCGAAGCTTCCGTTTGATCAGGGTTTGGAACAGGGGCGTTGTACGGCCTTCATGTCAACTTTGCGAATGCATCTATTGATTCTACCAATCATCTGTTTGCAATTCGTGGCTCTCCAGATATTTTTGTACACCAAGGAGCTCAAAACCCCGAAGAAATCATCGATTGAGCGACACTGAGGCTGATTTGTCGTGTTGTGGTTTTTGGGTAAAAATGGGATCGAATGGATATTCAGGAACGATTGTGTTTTTTAGCGTAATGCGATGGAGTTTTGTCCGGCCTAAACACGTATTGTCCATCAGCATGATGTTTTTGAAGAAACGGGATCAAAATTTTCTTCAAACATTCGTTCTGGTACACATCTTGATTGATTGTAAACCAGAGGGTTTGAACCATGGCTTAGAAATACCTTTCTCGGAAATGGCAATATACAACATCACCTTCTGTTCGAACTTCTGTTTAAACTTATATTTCAAGTTCGGAGGTGCAATAGAACTATCCATTGAATAGTATCGATCGTTTCCGGGAATCTACGTCTTCGAAAGAGGGAAATAACTTTCGTCGTACAAAACAAAACCTTTTCCGGAATAATTTTTGATCAACCAGCGGCATTGGGACTTCAGTGTTGAAATCTGTGCGTCAGTATATTCCGGGGCTCGTATCTTCTTCCGGCACTTTATTCCGACTTTTCTCAATGTTTTCCAGATGTACTGGTGAGAACAGTTGAACTTTCTTGAGGCATCCCGTTGCCTCAGTGCATCCTTGTTGTTGAAGGCACGAGATGATGATGATGATGATGATGGTCCCGCCTCATACCCCTACAAAGGTGTGAGCAGAACGAGTTATCTAAATGATAATAAATATTTTTGCACATATCTTAACCAGTAAACAAAAGAAAACGATCTGATTAATCTAGCAGGTATTGATTCTTCTTCAAAAGAACATTCAAATATTTCGAATTTACTATCCAGGGTTAATCAAGAAAATTTCCAACCCGGGAAGATCCTTGATCACATCAGGAATCGAACCCGATATCTTTACCAGTATCAGACAGTAATTCACCTGGCCCTTCCCGCCGGACCAGTTCATCGCTACACACATCAGCTACGATGGAGTAACGAGACTGCGGATGAGCAGAGCCAAGCCCAATTCCATCAACAACTGTCGATCCCAATTAGTTTCCCGAATCTATTCCTTAAATTATTAATCAAACCTTGCGATCAAGGTCAAGAGCTCTTCGGCCGGTCCTGTTCGCTTTCCAAATAGTCACTACCTGCTTCGCGCGCGAGGCTCAAACGATTGTAGACTGCAATCATACCGATCATCATCATACCGAACATAGTAACTTAATACGTCTCACAATAATATATATAAACAAAAAAAAAAAGAAAATACAATCTTCGTAATACGTAAAAAAAATAAAAAATCTAAAAAATTTGAACTAACTAACTAAATAAAAAGAAAGAAAGAGAACGAAGTCATTTTGCGTCTATAATTTTGGCTGGTCTTCCACTAACTTTCTTGCGAGCAGTTATTGGGGATCTTAGGATATAGTAAAGAGTCGATGAAGCAACATTTTCGCTTTTAAAATGTTGTACCGTATACTTTTTGCCGAGATTTCTGTGCAGTTCGTAGAACTGTACAACGCGCTCGCGAAATACTTCTTGTTTCGACGGCATTTTGAGCAAAACTGAGCAAGCATAAACAAAACAGAAAATACTAGCAGAAAGAGGAGAGAGAGAGAGAACTAACACGTACACACTCTTCTTTCTCTCTGAGCTCGTTTGTTTTTAAGCATACAAGCCTCGAAAAAAATCCAAAATTTTAGTTGCCACCCGTTATTTAAAGTGAATACAGAAAGGATTCATTTACTCCAGGAAGAACGATGAACCCTCCTGACTATAGTTCCTTACCACATTGAGTGAGAAACGAGAGAATATCCTTCAAATTTAGCTCCGCATACACAGACTCAACCATGTATGGAGAACCAAAAACCCGGATACGTAATTGCGTCAATGCGGGACAGTTACATATCAGATGATATGAAGTACCATAATCCCATTCACACAAATCACACGAACAATATTCAGCACGTTGAGTAGTAGTCATGTGATAATTGAGTTTGCAATGTCCAGTCACAGCTCTGACCAGAATACTGCAATGATGCTTGGAAAAATGCAGTAGACACTTTGACATTTTCAGATTCAAATCTGGTAAAAATATTTTTGTCGCTCAGTGTTAGTTGGATAAAGCACAAGATTCGTTCTTGGGCTGCATCCAAACATGCCAGCTACTGGCGCAGCTTGCAAACTTGAATCCTGAAGTGGTAAAACTGTTTCAGGACCAACGAAACTATTCGTTGCACCAGCTCTAGCCATCTCATCAGCCCATTCATTTCCAGTAATACCAGAATGGCCGGGTACCCATAAGAAGTAAGCAGCATTTGAATTGCTGAGGTCTTCAATTTGAGTTCGACATGCGATCACTAGACTCGACCGTGAGTGATTTTAAGGCGAACTGAGTGATTTTAAGGCTGCCTGACTGTCGGAACAAAAATAAATTCGTTTACCACAGATTCTCTGCTGAAGTGCCGATTGTATTCCACACAGAATCGTGTAGATTTCTGCTTGGAACAGAGTACAGTATCTACCAAGTGAATGAGACTGCTCTAGTCTAATTTCACGACAGTAGACACCAGCACCAGCACGACCATTCAACAGAGAACCGTTCGTATAACAAACTATGTGTTCATCAAGTTGTCGTTCCAAACAACCATACAACCATTCCTCATGAAGAGGATAGCTCACATTGAATGTTTTAAAGGAAAACTGCATGTGAGAGTTAGGTCACTAGGAGCGAGTAAATACTCATCCCAGGGAACCATTTGAGACCACAATCGAGTGTGGCTAGTAGCATAATCTAAAGGGTTACTGTTCCAAAGCCCTGTTACCCTAAGACGGTATGCACAAGATAATGCTTTTTGTTTTAGTAACACATGTAGTGGTTTAATCTGGCTCGTCTGCATTGGCCGAAAGCCATGCAAGCTCTTTTAATCCTGAAATCAATGTGAGCAGACCAATTCAGTTTTGAATCGAGAATAACTCCAACGTATTTAACTTGATCAACCACAGTCACCTCTGAACCGAAGAACTGTAACGGACAAGCTCCTGTGATTATCCTAAAAGGAATGGTGAAAAGCACCATTGATGTTTTGCCCGGATTTACAGATAATCCAACCTGACAACACCATTGCTCAACAGATCGCAGGAGTTGCTGCATTAAATCAAAAAGAGTGGTAATGCTTATACCGGTCATCAATATATGATAATCGTCGGCAAAACCATAAGTCGGAAATCCAAGGTTATTAAGTTTCCTTAACAAACCATCAGCGACTAGGTTCCATAAAAGTGGGAATAGTGCACCACCTTGAGGACACCCACAGACACTCAGCTTTCTAATCTCTGCTTGCCGGAGCGATGAACAAAGAAGTCGATTGCTAAGCATTGCGTGTATCCAATTTATGATACTTGAAATGAAGATTGAATTGAAGAATTGAGTTGAAAGACACGTTATCAAAGGCACCTTCAATATCTAGGAGAACTCCCAAGCAAGATTGCTCTTGTGAGAAAGCTTTTTCAATCACCCTGTAATTTCTGAACCGGAAATTGGATACATATGAAACTCCGGAACTTTGTATGGGTCCATTACACCTTTAATTTGAAATTAAGTTTATGAAAAGCACTTCAACCATCTTGAGGAAATTAAGTGGCATTAATTTCACATTTTTGGTGCATATCACTCTGTAATTCCGGAAGCAGAAGTCCGATCCAAATGACACTCAGGAACTTTGTATGGGACCGTGAGACCTTTCAGTTGAATCTAAGCTGGTAAAAATGGGTTATGCCATCTCCGAGAAAAGTGAGTGACAATATTTGACACACACAGACATTTGGTATGTTGAATGGTGTATGACATTCGGCCCTCCGGGCCTCGGTTTAAAAGTCGATTTTTGCAGTGATTGTATAACCTTTCTATATGAGAAAGGCAAAAAGGCATACGCACAGAGGTGAAGAGACACAGAGGTGCGAACGCATAGAAATGCTGAAACATGGCGGTGCGGCGACGAAGGGGTGCAAAGGCACAGAGCTTCTAAGGCACAGAGGTGCTAGGGCGCATCAGCGCAAAGCCACAGAGACATCCACGAGGTATCAGTTTGTATGGTGTACAGTACCGGTTTCGGTGGACATGAAGAGACATCAATTATCGCGTGGTGCTACACTAGAAGCATCGCATTAAATCGCCAACAAGAGCTATAGCGCTGTATTTAAGGCCAGCTACAGGTAGCACACCAAGCTCATCGAAGACCACGACGCCAGAGCAACGGAGATAGCAGAAAGCGTCTAACAGGTAGTGCTTTTACTTTATTTCAAATCTAAATATATTGTCGTGTTGTATAATTCAGTTGAGACTAATTTAAGCTTAATTCATAATTTATTTAGAACGAAGTTGTACAATGAAACTTCTGTGGGCCCATGGATAGTCTGCTTTCGGCGCAAATTGAAGCCATTAAATTAATTCCAGATATCTAGAGACTTAGCATTTCGATTGTCCGCTACCAAAGAGATAGTAAAAGTTTATAAAGACAAGATCCGCGTTGTAGTCGATTCTTTGAAGCAAGCTAACGAAATTGTTGTATGTGAATAAGAATTTCATCCGGATCCGACTTCCGGTTCCGGAGTTATAGGGTAAAGTGTGTTCAATATTGTACACCGTCACTTAAACCGACGAAACAAAAAACGTAAAAAAATTTCTAAACTGGTCTCAAAACTACACAAATCGATAGTCATTATCAGTAGGCAACTAAACAAACCGATTCCAGCTATCCTGGTTCCCGGTATCCGGTTCCGGAAGTACCGGAAATAGTGGTCATATATACCAAAATGGATCTCACTCACTTTTCTCAGCGAAGGTTTGACCGTTTTCCACAAACTTAGATTAAAATGATGATCCGGTCCCATAAGGAATTCCTGAATTTCATCCGGATCAGACTTCCGGTTCCGGAGTTATAGGGTAAAGTGTGTTCAATATTGTACACCGTCACTTAAACCGGCGAAACATAAAACGTAAAAAAAATTCTAAACTGGTTTCAAAACTACACAAATCGATAGTCATTATCAGTAGGCAACTAAACAAACCGATTCCGGCTATCCTGGTTCCCGGTATCCGGTTCCGGAAGTACCGGAAATAGTGGTCATATATATAAAAATATATCTCACTCACTTTTCTCAGCAATGGCTTGACCGATTTCCACAAACTTAGATTCAAATGAAAGGTCTTCCGGTCCCATGCGGACTTCCTAAAATTCATCCGGATCCGACTTCCGGTTCCGGAGTTATAGGGTAAAGTGTGTTCAATATTGTACACCGTCACTTAAACCGGCGAAACAAAAAACGTAAAATATTTTCTAAACTGGTCTCAAAACAACACAAATCGATAGTCATTATCAGTAGGCAACTAAACAACTTCCGAATATCAATTAGTTGATCGATAGTGTGAATTGTGCAAGTTTTGCCCTTTTACACTACTAGAATTTGAAACGATACACCCAAACTACAGTACAGATTAGTTACGTCAATCATTCTGACACACAAATATTACAAAATAACCAGTATAGTTCTTTGTGATAAAATATTGGTGGTTTTGGAAAGAACCTTTTATGAAGGCGTGCGTGAAGAGCCAAATTGTATAATTCTCTAAGATATTAAACACTGATTGGATATAAACGATTTTTAACACTGTTGCGAATTTAGAACTGTGAAAATTGCAAAAAAACTGATCATATTATCTTAGATTTGCACTGCACTACTACTTTTAATTTTTGATTTACAAAGAAGCAATCTTCATAGTTCTTTAGGTAACATTTAAAGCCATTAGAATGGCTGATTTTGCATAATGTTCCACATTGTTGTCCATTTCCCGTTGTATTTTGCTCCAATGCAAACGACCACCAACAGGATGATGTAATCGATCTTCTTCGAAGGTAAATTGGCACTACGACCTGAGCGTTTGAGGTTTTGTACAACGCTAAAGGTCTGCTTTCATTACTAGTGACCAGGGCTGGCAATAATCAACTCAGTACTTCATCATCACCGAGTTCAACTCACCTGCAAATCGGTTTCAAAAGCATCGCTGAACGAGTTGAGTAACTGGGTAACCATTTGTTTAGAGAAAACATCGTCTCAACATCGTAGTGTCAAGCAATCAGCAGATGAGCGCTGAGTGCACATCAAATATTAGAACCTACTGAGAGACGATTTGTGAGTTGAGATTTGATGTGTTTGTACATCAACACATTGAATCAGATTCTTATGACACTGTCTCGCTTGTATTCCCCACCCACCAGAGTTGCCATGGGCGGCTAATGTTCGAATCGATGCCATTTCAATCCATTTCTCTGGACATGTTCTCGTATACTGGAAAACGCATTCGGTTCAGTATCCAGTTGTGTTTAGCTTGAGACATGAAATTCAATCGATTATGGTATACATCATACTACGGTTCGACATTTGTTTTCGTACATTTATGCTCGTGTTCGTTTTGAGTACCAGCAAAAACAAAACCGAAAATCTGGGTTGTGTTGGCAGCTCTGTGGTTTAAGCATACACTCACCGGTGTAGCTCGGCACGGTGATGCCAAACTCAGTACCCACTTTTTAAAACTAGGAATGAGAGTTAAATGCTATGAAATCAAAACTGAGAACCATCAATACCATCATAATTTGATGTCAGCGGTGCTCTGCATAGGTGAGTGTGTTTGTTTAAATCAGCGATGATTTTCATCTTTACCATCATTTTTCGGATTGCATCGTAAATCATGTGGTGAGCTGATGAATAGAAAAAATCAAATCTTATGAGCGAGTTTTTGCCACCCTTGCTAGTGACTGCTGCTCTCGACGATCGAAGTCCACATGAAATCACGACCTGAGCGTTTGAGGCTTTATACCACGCAAAAGGTCTGTTTTCATTGACGACTGAAGTCCAAATGAGAGCACGACCTAAGCGTTTGAGGCTTTATACTACGCAAAAGGTCTGCTTTCATTGACGACTGCTCCACCTGACGGCTGAAGTCCAAATGAGAGCACGACCTGAGCCGTTTGAGGTTTTTAACCACGCAGGAGGCGCACTGTCCGAAGCTGCTGGTCCCATGACGTCTGCTTCCATCCAACGCACAAGACAAAATGATCGATTTTTAACCACGGTTTTCCTTTTATAACGTTCAGTTGAAGATATGTGCCTGACTACCTCAAAATCGTCGTCCTTGTGTGAAAAAGCCAAGCAAAAGTAAAGAGTTTTCCGCGTTGTTTTCAAAGTTTGAGAAAACCTAATTTTTGAGTTGTTTGAGGTTATCTTACACTGTTCAAAATATTATCCTAAATTCCTGATCATATTTTTGATGAAATGGTGAAAGAATTATGTTGCTACCGTTAATACAAGTCGAGATATTCGCGATTAAGTTCTGCCCATTCATCCATATGGCTAATTTTGAAAAGGCACCCCATAGTAAATTAAGTCGTATTCACGACAAAAATGTAAACAATTTCTAAACTGGTCTCAAAACTACACAAATCGATAGTCATTATCAGTAGGCAACTAAACAAATCGATTCCGGCTATCCTGGTTCCGGGTATCCGGTTCCGGAAGTACCGAAAATAGTGGTCATATATAACAAAATGGATCTCACTCACTTTTCTCAACGATGGTGTGACCGATTTCCACAAACTTAGATTCAAATGAAATGTCTTCCGGTCCCATACGGAATTCCTGAATTTCATCCGGATCCGACTTCCGGTTCCGGAGTTATAGGGTAAAGTGTGTTCAATATTGTACACCGTCACTTAAACTGGCGGAACAAAAACCGTAAAAATTGTTATAAACTGTACTCTAAACCGTTATTCCCAATCTTATGGTCAATTGAAAGGTCTTAGGTCCTACCAAAAATTACTGCATATTCTCGAATACAATGAACATTTAAATCGTAATTTAGAGTGCGCAGTAGCAGAGTTTGAATGTAATGTTAGTTGGTGGCCGTACGAACCGACTTTGATTATGCAGGTTCTCGGGTTCCGGTACCGGAAGTGCATATAATAGTGAACCCACTTCGTTTTCTTAAGGATGACCTACGCAATCAAAGCACTGTTTTATTATGTATGTTATGCACAAACAATCTCTTGGTTTCTTTCACAAATCGAAGAGAAATTTTTTGAATAGATTACCACAATATTATACATGAGAAAGCCATCATTACACCACTAGGTGGATTAAAACAGGTTTTTGTATATACAGCAGATGAAGATGAAGATGATGCAAATCGAACATGATTTGTTTTTATTAAATAAGCAGACTGCTAAGCCGAAAATTATACTTTACTTATTGTTTCATAAACAAAAATTACGTTCGTTTCTTCTACACATTCTATACTTTTTCATGTTTGTATTTTTTGTAATTGAATCAATTTGTATGTTTTAGGTCCCACCACTATCGATTGTGACCTTATCCATGTTCCTGAAGAATCCGGAGAAGAAGAAGAAGAAGAAGAAGAATGGAATTATATTGACTGTGATAAAAAAACAGATGATGATTTACATGGAATTACAATTGAAAACAATAATATAGTTAGTGAAATTTATGATCTCTTAGATCATAAAGACTTGCTTCCAACAGCCAGCAATACCGTTAAAAATACATTGGAACAAGAAAAAAAACATTTTAAATTTATCAATATTGTAGAAGGCATCAGTAACGCAGCTGATCAGGAAATGCAAAAGTCTGAGACGGCAAACGACAGTGTCGTGCTTAAAAACAGCCAGGAAGAAATTAATTTAAAAGTTGACTGTACAGAACTTCCAGACATCGCAACAGATTCGCAAGATCAGGTAACATGAAATCGACATCCCTACAATTAGCTATGTCTAACTAGTAGAATAGTTCATTTTTTGGTAAGGATATGAGGTATGTTAACACTAAGCATACCATGACCGGTCAAATGACTGGTTTTGAAGTTCAGCATTAAAAATGCACATATAAACTTACTGTTTTCGCGAATTTTAATTCATGACTTTTTAAATTTATTAATATATAGTTAATATTCTACATTACATGTTTTTTTTCTTTTGGCTTAACTTTTATTACATAGCCCTGCCAAGTGGGAATACTGTGATAGTGTAGATTACATGTCAATATTGCACTTTATAATAAATTCAGTTACAATTAATGAGACTTCTATATCGTTTGACTTCAGTATCAGTTGAATTTCCGGTGGAATCTGTTTTCTACATAAAACTCGCAGCATCTTTTCTCGTTGCTCCACAAAATCCATACAGTTAAACAGTATGTGATTTGGGTCTGCAATTGCGGAACCGCAGGAACACATAGCATCGTCGACTATACCATTGCGACACAGATGAGCCAATAGTCGCGAATGGTTGCTTATTAGTTTGCAAAGAATCACTATCTGTCTTCTTGTAAGATTAAGATGCTCAAACCACGATTTTATCGATATCTTGGGCAGAATATCGTAGCAAAAACGTCCTTTACTACCCTCGGTCCACATTGTCTGCCATTTTTCTTTAGTGCGTAGTCTATAGGGGAATGTTATGTCAAAGCTAGTAATACGATAGTCTTCTTCTCTGGCGCCATTTCCCAAGGCTGACTTGGCTGCTTGTTCAGCAAGCTCATTTAATAAGATTTCCTCATGTGATGGAACCCAAAGGAAAGATATTTCTCCTCCTCTGGATTTTAAACTGCCGACTTCTCGTTTAATATCATACCATGCAACTGGTAACGTAGGATCCAATTTAGTACCAGAAAGGCTCATTATACTGCTTAAACTGTTCGTTATGATGACATACCATGCAGGTTCCATGGAAACAATTTGCTGTACAGCTTTGCGTATGGCAAGTAATTCCGCCATGTATACTGAGATTGTAGAAGGCAGTTTGGTAGTATACTGCTTAAACTGTTCGTTATGATGACATACCATGCAGGTTCCATGGAAACAATTTGTTGTACAGCTTTGCGTATGGCAAGTAATTCCGCCATGTATACTGAGATTGTAGAAGGCAGTTTGGTAGCTATGGTGGGACGATTGACGTTATTAACTACAGCATATGCAACATTATCAGCGTCCTTAGACCCGCCCGTCGCAAATATTTTTGCGTGAAAATAATTTTCCTCCAGTCTTTTTTTAACAATTTCTGCTGCTTTCAGTCCTTCGTCTTGAGTTAGATAGTGTTTGATAGTAGTCTAACTTCCGGACCGAACATAAAGCATGGAAGATTTGGTAAGATATTCCGTACAGGTTGGTATTCATGGAATTGCGAAATTGCGGGGTTTATGGCTGTAGTATTGCTTTCTTGGCTACTCAGCTGCGAGGCAAAACGATCATACCAAGGCCTTAAAGAGATACGCTTGTTGACGAAACGCATTACCGTTGACTCACGACGTAAGGTTAGTGGAGTCAGACCTGCCATGACCTCCAGTGATCAAGTGTGAGTAGTCTTTGTAGATCCAAGGCATATTCGAATGCATGCCCACTGCACACGATCCAGCTTAATGGCTTCTCTTGTCGGAATATTGCTCATAAAAATTGAACCATACTCCAAGATGGATCGGATGCATGATTTATAAATATTAATTAATGCCGAGGGGTGAGCTTCCCCCTCCGTGGTTGATGGGCTTGACGGTATTGCAAACATCATCAGATACGATTAACTATTGTTACAATTTAATATAAATATGTGTTATAACTTTTAGTTTAATTATTGAGTTAATTGAGTGAGGCATGAAACGATTTGAATAAGATGTTGATTGCAATACGCTCCAACATCCGGGGTTGGAGAGGCCAGTAGGGCTTAACTGAGCTCTTTTTTATGTTTCATTTTCATACTACCGGCCCTTATTACCGATGTGAAGTGGAAATTAAGCGAAATGAACGTACCCCAGTCAGGTTTCACACGATAACAGAATAGTTGAATGGTGAATTAAGTTCATCTTTGACATTTATTCTGTGAGGTAGTGTGTGCTCGTGTGGGATCTGATGGATGAGGTGATATGTGAGTGAAGTATAAGTGAAGTGGAATGCAAGAACGGTAATAAAGGCCACCGTTTCAGCTCAGGACTAACGATCGACCAATAAAAGAGATAGAGAATGGGTGACGGCACCTCTATTCATCTCAAATCCATTAGTCATTTCATATATGAAAACCATTGGTTAGAGCGAGATCTATTGTGTCTGTTCGATAGATTGACTTCGAGAGTGAGATGAGGTTAGGAGTATTTCGCGTCGCTATAACAGCGATATCGTACACTCAGAAAAATCCTCACTTCAATGCTACGTGAAAACGTATGTGATTTTTATCCATAGAACTTTTCTTGTAATACTTATGTGAAGTATAGATAGCACAGAATGAACTCATGAACTCTTAGTCCACATTTGTATCACGTCATATCTACGTAACTTTTTTCGTAGATTCTATAGAATACTTTTGTGAAATTTATACAAAGCTCATTTAAATTGTGCTGTAAAATTTATTTCATCTGAATTTACTTTTTACCAGAATTTTACTTAATAGTCACATTATTTTCATGTAATTGTTACTAAAAAGTTCTAAATTGAATCTTAATAATTTATATTGGTATTAAAAACTCATAGATTACATAGTCTGTTGGACATAACATTGCGATAAATTTTGTTCGCACGCAGATATTCTGAAAATTTTACTTTTTAAATTCGTTTCTGTTGAATCACTGGTGAAAAATATCAAAAATACAGAATGCATTGTTCTAAATCCTTTCTCCGAAGCAGCTAAACTGAAGCAAACATTGTTCCCTTTAAGGAATGCATTCAGCTGGAACTAGTAGTTCAAGATGTGATTGATGTGCTGGAACACAATCTAGAGGTTTTGCCTTTTGAACTCCGCTGTAGAAAAAAACAAAATTGAATTGTTTTTCAGTTTTGTATTTTTGGAGCAGTTTTTGTGTTCCAGTTCCGTATTTTGTTCACCCTAAAATCACTGTGATAAATACCTTAGAAGGGTTGAAAGGGATTTGTCCTATATTGTATGATCTAGGTTTTTTCAACTGACGCCATATTGCGAGCACAAAATGAACATGACAGAATGAATTCAAGTAAGTGCGTGACACATAAAATATATGTGACAACAGCAATAATTCTGACATATGGTTCATTTCATGTTCAATCATGATCCGCTGGTTGTTAAGAAGATCACGTAAACTCCGATGACAAAGCCATTTTTGGAATCTACGTGTTTTTTCACATAAGGTTAACGTGTGGATTTTTTTGAGTGTACATTTTCTGAACTACTTTTATGCGGTATTGCTTATCAGAGATGAAGCAAAGATTTTGTATTTGATTTCATCACAATTAATTTATTGAAAGTCGAGTAATCGGTAGAATAATATGGTGACTCTATTAATGAAATGACTATTGGCACAATGAATTTAGTTAAAATCGATTAGAATTTATCTATTAGAATTTACACATGTGTGTATATGTATGTATACATGTGTGTACGTCAGTATGCCTTGGTGCCTGTATATATTTATACATGTATGTATGTATGCGCTGTATCAAACCGTATATGGTGATACCTTTCGATTGTGAGTGAATAAGATGTTGATTGCATTACGCTCCAACATCCGGGGTTGGAGGGGTCGGTAGGGCTTAACTGAGCTCTTTTTATGTTTTATTTTCATACTACCGGTTCCTATAACCAGTGTGAAGTAGAAGTTAAGTGGAGTGAACGTATCCCAATTGGGTTTCACACGATGACAACAGGTGAACGGTGAATCGAGTCCATATTTGACGTTTATTGGTGGTTTGTGTACAATGGATTACTGTGCTATGAGATAGAATATTGTAAAATAGAACGGAATAATAATAGCTGTCAAACGATGTTCATCCAGTTTGTGTTGTGAAGATGTATCGTTTGGGACCTGATGGGTGAGATGATGTGTGAGTGAAATGTAAGAGTAAGTGCATGCAAGAATGGTAATAAAGGCCACCGTTTCAGCTCAGGACTAACGATCGATCATTAGAAGAGATAGAAATTGGGTAACGGTACCTCCATTCATCTCAAATCCATTAATCATTTCATATACGAGAACCATTAGTTATAGTGAGCTCTGTTATCTCTGTTTGATAGATTAATTTAAGAAGTAACATGAAATTTGGAGCATTTTGCTTTGCTAAAACAGCAGTATTGAACCACTTCCGAACTACTGCTATGCGTTATTGCTTCTTAGAGACGAGGCAAAGACTTTGTATTTATCACAAATCATTTATTAAAAATCGAGTGATCGCTAAAATAACATGGTGACTCTACTAATGAGATGACTATTGGCACACTAGTTTTAGTTAGGATCTATCAGAGTAGAAATAGTAGCTCAATGTTGTAATGATTGCATGTGGAATACATGTGGGTATGTATGCATGTGTGTATGTGTGTGACTGTGTGTGTATGTATGTGTTTTTGTGTGTATATACAATATACATTTTACCGTGCCTTTGAGTGCGTTGTACCAAATTGGTAGTGATGCATTTCGATTGTGGGTGAGTGTACACCAGATGCTCAAAAGTGCCTGAGCGGATGGTAACACTGTCAAGGATCAACTGAAGACAACTAAATGTGAACATGCTGTAGCAATACTTATGGGACCCAAGGGTCAATATAATTTAAATAAATAAAAATGCATGTTCTTAGTTTTTTTCCCGTCAAACCATCATGGCCGGCCGTACAAAGATGTCATTAAAAAAACACTAATCCTTTTTTGTCTCTCTTTTTTCGGAAATGGATGACTGAGCATAACCAAGAAATCCGGAATAAAGAATAAGATACTCAAGAAAAGCAGGAACAAATGTGATAATTGTGGAGCTGAAAAATTGGAAAATAATTTAATTAACACTCTTAGGAAATCTTAGATACAAAATGGAACATCGGTAAGAATAAAAAGACCATTGCATACAACTAACTTTTACAATAAAATAACATCAGCAAAAGTACGGAATGGAAATAAAATAGAAGGACAACAAAAGACACTTACGAAACACAATTGAATAGAACACTGGAATTAAGGTAAAACAGAATATAAACTATGACCAAAGGTAAGAAAACCAACATAAATAAATAATAGAAACTGTTGGGTAATAATATAATTTTCTCATATTGAAAGAGGCTTTTATATGGCGCGCATGCGCTAATTCGGCCTGATACAAATTAACGGGGAGGGCAATACATTTTGGACAGGGCTGTAAAAAGCTGATTGGAACCCTTTCCCCACCAAAATGTAATATAAGGAAACTATAAGGAATTAATTAATGCCGAGGGGTGAGTTTCCCAATACTGACTGGCTACACTACGTAAAAAATTCACATATGGCATCGTACGACGCTTCAATTCAGAGATATGAAGACCCCAGGTCAATTTTGAGGTTATATAAAGACCTAAAAGTTTCATCGAGTCGACGCATGATACAGGTTTACCATTGATCTGAATACACGGTTGTTCTTCCATTGGTTTTTTTGAAATTATCATCATACAGCTTTTGGATGAGGAAATTTCTAAACCCAGGTTGGACACATTTCTAATCAGATCGTCGACTGCGCCTTGAAGGATCTCACAATCATCGTTCAGCTGTTTTCCTCGAATTGCAATAGTAACAGATTTCATCAATCCAGCAATGAACACATTGAAACAGATAGGGCTGAGAGGTGAGCCTTGAGGAAGGCCTTTCCAAGTTGTCCTTTGTACTACACGACAGTTCAAGGATACGGTAACGATACGTTCTTCAAATAGTCTGTAAATGTCACGGATGATGCATTCACGTACATGAGTTCTTCGGAGTTCTCGAACCAGCAAATCGATGTCCACATTATCGTAGGCACTCTTCAAGTCCATACTGCAGATTACAAGATGTTCTCGCTGGTGTAACGCTTTTGATGCTTGGTCAACCAGAAGATGAAGCGCATCCATCGTACCTTTTCCCTTGCGAAATCCACACATCTCGAAGGGTAGGATACCGTTGCTTTCTATATGCCATTCTAATTTTTCCTTCACCATAAGCTCGTACACTTTCCGGAAACAGGATGCTAAAGCAATTGGCCGGATCGACGACGCATTATTTAACTCTAAGCCTGGCTTTGGGATTGCCACAATTTTGAATATTTTCCAGCTCTGCGGTATACTCATACCACCATGTATACGATTATAAATAGATAGGAGTGATTTCATTGCATTGGCCGATAGATGATTAATAACTGAATATGGTACCCCGTCAATTCCAGGTGAGGAATCTTTTCCGGATTTCAGTACACTCTTGAAATCATTCATTGTGAAATAGTCGGAAGTTGCAAGATCATTGCAACTGCAATTTCGGAATTCAATTGTACGTTGTTTTACATTGCTAGGAGCTAAACGCTCTAACAGTTCCTCAAGTAACGATTCAGGTATACTGCTTCGATCACTTGAAGAGACACGTCCTTTTAATCTACGAGCCATCTTCCACAATTTATCGACGGAGGTGTTACTATCTAAGGAATCACAAAACCAGCCAGTATTCCACTTTTTTTCGTTTCACCATGAACCGAAAGGAACGTTCAGCATCAGTGTATTCAAAATATGCTTCAGTGGTTAGTAGACGTTTCCATACTTTGTAAGCACTTCGTGTTAGCACTTTAGCTGCAGTGAGTTCTTCATCCCAGTATGGTTGAGGGATTTTCGAATTACATGTTATTTATTTCGGTACCGGACAGAAAGACTTCAGTGCGTTTCAAATATGCTCGAAAAAAATTTCGAAGGAAAAATCAAAATAAAGGTTTACTAATCGATTGTCCAGTTCATCGACAAAGTTGTTCCAATCTATTTTTGATGATGGTCCCGCCTCATACCCCTACAAAGGTGTGAGCTGGACGATTTATCTAAATGATAATAAATATTGCATCACTTATTTTAACCAGTTAACTAAATATAAAACGATCTGGTTAATCCAGCAGGTATAGATTCTCCTTCTAAAGTACAACTGAGAACAAGAAAACATTCAAATATTTCCGATTTACTATCCAGGGTCATTCAAGAAAATTTCCAACCCGGGAAGATCCTTGAACAAATCAGGAATCGAACCCGATATCTTTGTCAGTATCAGACAGTAATTCACCTGGCCCTTCCCGCCGGACCAGTTCATCAACAACTTCCGATCCCCAATAATAGGGATCGGAAGTTGTTGATGGAATTGGGCTTGGCTCTGCTCATCCGCAGTCTCGTTACTCCATCGTAGCTGATGTGTGTAGCATCAGCTACGATGGAGTAACGAGACTGCGGATGAGCAGAGCCAAGCCCAATTCCATCAACAACTTCCGATCCCTATTATTTCCGAAATATAATCAATAAATAATTCATCAAATCTTACAAAGTTAAGATTCGATCTCGACACGTAGAATGCTAAAGCTCTCAAAAATAAAAGAGAACATATCCAGTTTCAGTCATATTCATTTTCCAGATTGCCTCTACCTGCTTTGCGCGCGCGAGGCTCATACTTTTGTAGACAACTCATTTTTTTTAACTAAACAAATTATTAAAAATCCATCATCATCATACAGAACATAACAACCTAATGCGTCTTACTTGAAAAAAAAAACAAAAATAAAATAAATACAATCTTCGTCATTTTACACAGTTTTCGAAAAAATCAAATTGCACTAATTCATTAAAGATCTAATTACAAAATAGATTTTATGTGTGAAATACACAATTTTTTGAACTCCCTCAATGTTGCAGCCCGCTTGATTCGTCCTGGCATCGAATTGAAAAAAACTAATCCCTTTGTACAATAACGAGTTCTGGGATCTGGCTGACAAAAAGCTTGGTGTTCTCGCATCAGACGCATTTCTAGTATTGTACCTATGCAAGTCACTTCCTCTTTCAATCCGATCACACAAATATCGAGGCAGCATTCCATTTAAGATTTTGAAAATGAACACCATTGTTAAATAATATACTCTCTGTTTCACTGAAAGCCATTGTAATGCGTTCAATAGAATATTAGAGGAAGTATATCTATTACATTTCAAAATCAATCGCATGACCTTATTTTGCAATCGCTGGAGTCTCAATATTTGCGTGTTGTTAGTAAGGAACAGAATCGATGAACAGAAGTCAATGTGAGGAGAGATTATTGATTTATACAGAAGAATTTTACTACTGGTCGTTAAATCATTTTTCAGACGGCATAATACACCGTACTTTTTGGCAACCTTCTTGATGATGTTGTTAACGTGAGATTTGAATGTTAGCTTTTCATCAATTATTACTCCAAGATACTTCAACTCTCTAACGCGATCAATAATCTCTCCATCAATTTCAATGTTGGCTTCACGTCCAGTGCTTAAAGCAGAAATAACCATATATTTAGTTTTCGCGACATTCAGTTTTAACTGCTTGAATTTCAACCACTGAGCCAAAGAATGTAAGTCCTCGTTCAAATGTGCAACCGCTTCATCCAAATCCTTAGCTGTAATGAACAGAACAGTATCGTCAGCAAACAAATTTATTTCACAAAACCGTAAAACTCGCTTCATGTCATTTATGTACATAATGAATAAAATTGGACCTAAAACACTACCCTGTGGCACACCAAGTGAATTACCCTGGAAACTAGACACAACATCGTTGAAAACAGTTCTCTGAGTTCTATCAAATAAATAGCTTTCAAACCATTTATATGCTACTCCTTCGATACCAAAGCGTTGTAGTGTTTGTAACAGTATAGGTCTAGAAATTGTTTCGAAAGCGCGCTTGAGATCCAAGAACACTGCAAAAATAGTCTCTTTAATCTCGATTTTCTCCTTCCATTTTGCTAAAACCAGGTTTAAAGCGGTTTCGCAAGAGTGACTTTTCCGATATCCCGATTGTTCCGGTATTAGCAAACTGTTAGAGTTTAAATAGTTCATCAGCTGATCTTTAACAACAAGTTCCAAAATTTTTTCCAACGTGTGCAACATGTTAATGGGACGGTACTCCTCGGCTTTATCCGTTCCAGTAACCTTGGGGATAGGAACCACCAGCGATTCTTTCCAAACTTTTGGCACATGCCCCGTGTATAACGATTCATTTACCAAGTCCAGCAGATCGTGACCGATAACATGAAAGCAATCTTGTATCACTTTTGAGTTAACATTGTCAATACCAGCCGATTTTCCTAAATTAAAACAAATATCTTTCAATTGTTCAAAAGTGATTGGGTGAAATTCAAGAAATCTACAATAATTACTAATCGGCTGTGTTATTTCAACAGGTTCACCAACCAAATCAATACTTTGATTGATCTGCTGTACACTATTTATGAAATAACTGTTTAATTTTTCTGGTATCAGTTGCTCTGAGTGCTCTTCTCTACCATTAAATGTTAAAGTTTTTGCTGAGCAATGTGTAGGTTTTAGCAATTGTTTAAGAATTTTCCATAACTCCTTGCTGTTTTTCTGATTTTGATCGATCTTCCCCTGAACATATTCACATCTAGTCTTCTTCAGGGCCCGTGAATAAATGTTTCGTGCATTGGTATAAGCACGCCAATGACATTCATTATTAGTCCTACAGAACCTCTTGTACTGTTTATCTCTCTCTCGTTTTAATCGTAAGAGGTCCATTGAGTACCAGCTACTTGAGCTGTTCAAACTAACGTACTTTTCAGTGACTAATTTATTAGTACACTTTTTTAATACGTCCGTAAGAATAGATGCCCTGCGATCCAAATTTCCAGTCAACTGCGTACAATACAAGCTACTTGACACAAGTCGAGACATGGCTTGCTTTGAATATTTTTTCCAACATTTAATTTTCACTGTGTTTTTGCAATCTCTAGGGGTACTCGCTATGGAAATCGCAATTGTCTCATGATCTGAAATCTTGCAATCGGTCTCCACACACGAATAAACTCCGTCAAAATTGGAATATACGTGATCTATCAAAGTTCTGCTATGTCTCGAAATTCTTGTAAATTCATTCACAGTTTGTTTGAAACTGAAGAATTCTGCTAACTGTTTCAAGTGATTCGAACTCTGATCACTGAGCCAATCAACGTTGAAATCTCCCGCAATAATATTAAGTTTACTAAAATCTACAAAACTTTCCCACCAGTTTTCTAGAATTTCCAGAAACTGGCGATCGCTTGAACTAGGGGAATGATATACAACTCCATAGTTTCCCATCTGCATGTCTCTCTCAACTGATATACCCAAGAACCAATTATTTCCAACTACTTCGTTTGATAGAATGCTGAACTTAATCGATTCTCTGGCGTAAATGGCCACTCCACCCGTGTGTCTGGAATGTGACAAGCAAAACGCAATAGCGTAACCCGGAATACTGAACTGATCGAAAGCATCAGAATCAACTATATGTGTTTCTGAGAGCAAAACTAACAAAGGACAGTTATTCTCCACAAGATGCCGCAATGCGACAAAATTAGTAGATAAACCGGCAATATTTAAGTACAATATTTCCTAAAATCTCCCCTTCGTTAGTTGCTATTCACTTATGTTGTTCTTTCTCGATTCAAGCAGTCTCAAATATACCGGACACTGCTTGCTAAATGCTGGATGGTTGATGTCCAAATTCATTTTACGTACAGTGTTCATTTTCAGACAATTAACGCATTTAAAATCAGTTGAAGTACACTCAGATGTTCTATGTGCAGCATTGCATTTGGAACAATTTTCTTTATTCGAACATTCGGTGCTCTTGTGACCAAACTCACCACACCTGAAACAGCGCAATACGTAGAACGACTCGAAAACCGAACACCTATCCCAGCCGACGCACACCTTGCCAGCGGCCATCAAGCTAGAATAAGTGTTCTTATTAACCTCAATTATAACACTATATTTGTTATATTTGAAGCGATGATTCTCAAAGTCAGTTACAACTTTTACGTCTTCAATCACAATTTCCTGATTTTGACTTTACAAAAGATCAATAAATACATCAGCGGAATATCGATCACTCATCCCCACTATTTTCAGTTTTGGTTTACCAGGCGTGGGTACAACAGCATTGTAATTAACTCCCAAATTGCTTTCGATGTTATTTTTTAAAGTCTGAATGTCTTCTCCTGTTGCACACCCAACAATAATCGAACCATTTTTACCATTTTTAAAGTTACTAATCTTGTGTGCCCTTGGATCCAACTTGTCTTTCAAAAATTTTCTTGTATCATCGCTCGTTTGTGACGACTCGATCGGTTTTATCACAATAACCGGGCGAGTCTTACGATTTTTGATGCTAACTTTTCTAATTTTAGATTTCCCTGATAAAATATCTGCGTATGAAATGTCCTTTTTAGCAAAAACTTCATTATTGTTTTCGTCATTATCATTGTCAATAAGCATCGTTTCTTCATCATTATTCGACAACAATTTTCGTTTTCGGCAGGGATTTTTGTCAGACTCCGAATGAGTCTTCCTCTCAACAATATTTTTTTTCTGTTTTTTACAGCCAATTCATTGTAATTTTGCATATTATTTGAAATCGGTAAACTTTTCAAATCTTCCAACTTTTTGGCAACACTGTTTTCCAAGCATGCCATCTTTCTCTCGAAAGCTTCATTGGAAGACCTGATCAGTCTCTCGATTCCACTCTCTATTGCGACATTAATCTGTTTTTTGATGCTCTCCCGCAAACCAGCGAACGATTCAGAAATGGATGTTAGTTTCTCCATCTCCTTCTTCATATCGCTAATGAACGAATGAACATCGTTATCGACAATACTAGATACAACGTTACCTTCTAAGCATTCTGCACATTTAAACAATAGCTCCGGTAAATTCGCTACCCAATTAGCAATAGCTCGGGTAAGGCCAAAACAGCGCTGGTGAAATACATTCTCACAAACCAAACATTTAATTCCAACATCTGATATGGCTATGTTCTCCCCACACTTCTTGCATTCCCCCATGCTTCATGAACAAACCAAGCGGCCCGACACACACAAGAGGAGAACAAATCACAGAACAAAAAACGGTGCAAAAACAATACAATAATCATTCAATAAATTACGGAACGACGCCGCTTCTTTGGGCGAACGTCGCACGGTAATTTCGATACTTTTATCAATACAAATAGAAGCATGCACAGAACACACTACTTATCTGTATTTAACACAATTCAAGCACTAATTCAATTTGATTCTGCACTAAAGACGCACAAGTTGTCATGTTCGCCATTAACACACACAATTTCGTATGTTGATTGACTCACGGTAAGCATCGACTGTCGTCGCTGCAGATCCGAATATTATCGTGAAATGATCACTTCCGCTCGGTGAATCTTGAACATCCCAGGTAAAATCCAAACTTAGCTCTGAGGACACTAAAGTTATATCTATCGCACTCCATGATCGATTAGCATCGAACCGAATCGGTTGGTTTTTATTCAGATCTACTAGATTGCAAGTTTCCAATGCCTGATACAGAATATTACCTCGTCGATTCTCCGATTGGTCACCCCACAAGTAATGCTTCGCGTTAAAATCTCCTGCTATGATGCAGGGCGAAGGAATAGACAAGAAAAAATCTTCCAATTCGGTTTGGGATATTGATGCTTGGGGATGTATATACATTGAGACCATTGTCACAGTTCCGATGGTGCAATTGATCTGACAGGCAACTTGTTGGATATCAGGAGGAGACGCTATGTTATATAGCTTTGGTTGCAATTCATGACGTATAATTAGTGCAACACCCATGGAATTTCTCTTGTGATCTTTGCGAAACATCACATCCCGTGGAATGTTGAAGTTGGTGTATCGATCAAGATGCGTTTCACTGAGAAAAAGTACATTGGCATTGAGTTCGTTAACCATATTAATAAGAGATGCACGCTTGCTTAATAGACCTCTACAGTTCCACTGTAAACATTGCAGAGGGATTCCATTCTGTGAGGTGACCGATGTATTGTTTTATCATAACCTCAAGGAGGTTATATACTCATTCACGTTATTGTTAACAACTGAATTGATTTTCGATAGAATGCACGTTCTAATCTTTTCTCTCATATCGTCCTCTTCAAGTGACACTTCCAAAATTTCCGCCATTAGTTTAATCATTTCTTCTGATCCGATGCTTGCTTTAATAACATTGCAGACTTGTTCCGAAATATGTATTTCGAGCGGTGGAAGTTCGTCTTCCGACTCCGCGCTCGCATCATATTTACGTTTTTGTGCCGGTGGAGGTTGAATTGGGTGGTTAACATCTTTCTCTTCCTGATCATTGGACAGGACAGGATCGTACTTTGTGTTGTAGAAGAGGTGAACCAGTCGGTATGACCTTGAGAAAAAGTTTGTCGGCATTCAGCATCCTTTCTTTTTTGGTCACATTCGTGATTAGATTCGTAAACTACGCCGATACAATTATTGCAACGCATTGAACTCTTACAAGTTCTTTTATCGTGCCCCAAACGCCAGCATTTACCACATTGGCGAGTAGGGTAAACATACTGCTTAACGGGGTATAACACTTTACTAATTTCAACGTGAGATGGTAGATGCAAATCTTGAAATGTAAAAATCACGGTAAATAATAGTTTATTTTCGCCATCTTCCGTTTTTTTCACGATTCGGCGTGCATCAATTACAGCAGGGTTTCTGTCCTGCACCATTTTTGATTTATTGAAGGTATTTGCAGTTTTCAGTTCCCGATCGTCTACTTCGGGTTCAACGTAAGCCACTCCTAGGCATTCGACTAATCGTTGAGGAATCGAGAATATGACGTTTTCATAGGTTATGTCCACTAACTTATTTGCCGCCTCTCCATTATTCATAAGAATCTTCATTTTTGTTTTAGATATAGGTATAGCTCGTTCATAGTCCTTTCCGAAGGTTTGGATGCTTGTTTTGGCCACCTTTGAACAATGCAAATGACCATGTTTTGCTTCTGCAATCACCAAATATGGGCCCTCGTATTGGTAATTGTACTTTCTCACACGACGGACTGGCAAAGCGTCCGGCATTGTTCGATCAACAATAGATCGTATAGAGAATTATAACTCGTCTAGCACAGTATTCAAAACGATGTGATACGTACGGTAGCACAAAGCGAACTGATATTATATGTTTTTGTGATTTGTATATTTTGAATAATATATGTCGTATACCGATTCGTACCACAACCGGCCATTTGACGGTTAGAATATTTTTGTCTTTCTCTTAAGAAAGAATATAGATTTACTGGGAAAACTGACTTTCGTTCGGAGCCAGGAAGCTTCTTAATGTTATACACAATTCCACTAAGCTTGACGAGATCGGAACATGTCTGTGTATGTATGTATGTGTGTGTATGAATATGTGTATGTGTACTTCTATACATTCAATTTTTTCGGAGATTTCAGCTATTTTAGGCTCGTTTGAAAGCTACTATAGGGTTATTGATCAAGTTCGATAGGCAAATGGCGGACACTTCCGGTTCAAGAGATATAATCGCAAAAGTGACTTCTGCACAGATTTTTGGATCCGCTCAATTTTCTCGGAAATGGCTGAACCGATTTTCTCTGTCTAAGGCTCGTTTGAAAGTTACTGTTGGGTCATTGATCAAGTTTGACTGGCAAATGGCGGACGCTTCCGGCTCCGGAAATATAATCGCAAAAGTGACTCATGCACTGTTTTTTTTTCTATCCGCTCAATTTTCTCGAAGATGGCTGAACCGATTTTCTCTATCTTCGGGTCGTTTGAAAGCTACCATTAGGTCATTGATCAAATTCGATGGGCAAATGGCCTGCACTTCCGGTTCCTGAGATATAACCAAATAATTGACGCAACCGACAAACTACACTCGCGATAAAGCGCAATTCTGTGAATTACCCGAATCAAAATGGAAATTATTTAATCTTCCTGACTCTGTGTCAAAAATTTTCTCGAGAAAAATAATAATAATGAGACTGCTTGAGAAAGGCTTTCTCACACCACTAGGTGGATTAACAAGAGTTAATATTAATATTAAGAATTTTCTACGGGATCATAATGCCTCACATTTGAATCTATGGTGCTGAAAATCGGTTCAAGCGTTTCGGATTTTTGTTCTGTACGTCTAAAGTGTAAAGCGTCGCGAAAAAAATAGCGTATGGGGGACGGGTATAGCGTAATGGGTTAGTCGATGCCTCTCACGCAACCCACATGGGTTCGATCCCCAACCCCGCACATAGGGTCAGAAAGCTTTTCTGTTCTGTTGATCTGTGTACCTCCGAAAATGTTCCGTGTGATGGCTTTAAAAATTTTCCTAAAAATGTTTAAATGTATTCCAAACAGATATGAAACATAATGGTTTTTGTTCTCACGTTTCTTTTTCAAAACAAAATTCCTCAAAAGCATTTGAAAACGGCTGTCACACTAGAGTACTCCCTTAAGTGTTTGTATACTTAGTGTTAAAGCACAATTTTGTGGATTACCCAAACCAACATAGAAATTATTGTTCCTAATCAAATTTGTGTTGAATATTAGCTCGATAAAAAAATATATGGTATTATGAGATTATTTGAATGACATGACAAAGGTGGATTGAAACTTGAAATAGTCAACAACATACCTACATTTATCGTACATTTAATAACGGAACACGAAGTCCGGTCATTTGACCGGGCATGGTACAACTAGGTAAATATTGAGTGTTGGTATGATTAGTTAATATCATTAAGTACAACGTATAGGACTTTTTCAAGAAATTTTGTCTCGGACCGATTTTAGCAGGGTTGGTTTTTGGTAACATAATTGTTCGAATATGACACATGCAAACCAGATGATGGCAGCATTCTCGAGTTGAAAGCAATTCCATAATTATATTGATTTAAACTGCTTACAGCAATAAATGCTGGAAGAACATAACTCCCATATACCATACGAATCAGTTCGTCGAGATCAGCAAATGCGTGTGTGACAAATAATTTCACTCAATTTTCTCGGAGATGACTCAACCATGTTCTACAAACTCAGACTCATA
This sequence comes from Malaya genurostris, assembly GCF_030247185.1. Lineage (NCBI taxonomy): Eukaryota > Metazoa > Arthropoda > Insecta > Diptera > Culicidae > Malaya > Malaya genurostris. The sequence continues at coordinate 186,939,103 of NC_080571.1, forward strand.
TGAAAAGTCGTATGCTCTCAAACAAGGTTCTGTTTCTGGTAGTAAATAACCGTAAACTTTAAAGTGGAACTTATTTCGACATCTCATGGAATGGTTAATCGATTATTATAGTTTAGATTCAAATTCGATCCGATTTGCAGTTTTGACATTACAGGGTAATGAATGAATAGAACTTATAAAAAAATAATGTCATGAAAACTGAAACACTAAAGAATATTCATGCAAAAATGCACATGCGGATGATAAAAAAGGTATCTTCTCACTGCAAGGTGGATTAAGCACGTGTTTTCAAATAAATATCCAAATCCAAATCCAGCAAAAAAGTGTAGTACTAGGGATTTTCACAAAATCAGTCCGGTTTATGAATAAAAGTACTGCAAATATCTTTATCGGGTCCGATTTCCAACAATCTCCCTTTTTGATTTTACAAATTATTTTATGGCCGCAGACAAGGTTCTATCACACATACTGCTATAATTGAATCGATTGACAAAATTATAAGCGAGATCGATAATAAAAATATAGTTTAAGACCATTAAGAATATAATTTAAGACCATAACCCCTTAACGCTCAAGGGAAAATATGTTTCCTTTATATAAAAATCGTTATAGATTTTTCAATTACTATTAAATCGATGTTTTTTTACTGAATGTTGAAGAAAACTTATTTCCAAGGCGACAAATGTTTTTTTGAACGAATAAGTGAAAAGAATTATCAATCTTAATTGCAAAAAAAAGTTTGTGTGAAATGACGTATAGAAAATAAAACATATAATAAATGTGTTATGTGCAACGTCCACAAGTACATGAAATCGTTTCGTAGAATGCCATAACTATTTATTTAACTATGCTGATAACCAAAGCAATAAATTAAATTACGATATAATAAACCCTACTCTTCTTTTGATGATTTTTAAGAATGACAGGGAAAAATATTTCCCATGAAATTATAGGAAACTTATACACCCTGCTATGATTTTCTGGCGATATTCTGTTAATTTGCACCCCCAATAGCTAAAATATTGTCTTGTACTGACATATTTCTTCCTGCACAGCTTATGGTCGTGAAGGGGTTAAAAAAACTTTTGACACATTAGATAATAGCATAAATCAAATAAACATAGATTTCCGACTGTACGGTGACACTAACAGCACCTCTAGTGAGAAACGGGTGTACTTTTTTCCATTAGCTACTGTGGTTTTGTTAAATGCGCAGGCAACTTTATGCATGCTTTTTAGCAGAGATGGCATTTCACCAGAGTTATACACGCTAGAGTCAGATTTTGCCACACCAAGGATGAAAAAAACGAAGCACCGCACAAAGAGGAAAGCGCACTTCTTCTCAGTGTCGAATAGACAGCATTTGAGTGTGTGCTTGTGGTTAAAGCAGCTGGCGCGAGTGAAACACATTCTCTTCGCATGAATCGCTCACACGCGCTCTCGTCTAAATACACCCAAGTGACCACTGGCGCGTGATTGTGAGCGAACACTTCTGTGAACTTCAATTAATAGAGAGTAGATCTGGCCTTGCTATGAAAAATTTGCAAGGAAAACCGAAAATTTTACGATAAATTGTTTTATTTTGCTGATTTTGCGTGTCCACGCTTCATCTACGAAAACCATACAGCAGAGTGCTCACCGGCGTGTACACCTCTGTGAAAGTATCTGCATCCTCCTCAGAGAATTTATTAGCTAATGCTCTAGCACTTTGGTGCGATTCAGTGGAAGAGGTAAGAGGAAATAAACAAACGCATTCATGATGCGTGCATACTTACACAACAGCGGTGTATAAATGTGAAAGAGAAGAGCTCTCGTTGAAGTTGTCAGTGCGAAGGGGAGAAATTTTACTTGCTCTTCGTCACACAGAGGAGATAGACATCTCTGCTTTTTAGGAGCATTTACGCACCCATTCTCCACCAGACGGTGCTTTTGGTGTCACGGGTTGCTCAACTACATTAGTATTACACCGGGAAATCTATGTTTATTTGATTTATGATAATAGTATGCTTTCGAACGAATTCGATGGTATCAGAGGCATTCAATTTTCCGTAGTTACTTGACTAATAGAAATCAATTTGTATCCATTGAAAGTGACAGCAGCAACCTTGCTTCAATAAATATTGGTGTTCCACAAGGGAGTAATATTGGACCACTATTATTTCTTTGATATATTAATGACATAAGCAATTTACAGCGGAACTCCACAACTATTCGCCGACGACACAGCTCTGTTCTATCCTGACAGTGACATCAATGCTATTAACTCAGTGGATATTGATTTAAAAATTATTATTATTATCAATATTTTAATGCGAATTTATTATCATGGAATGCTACAGCGCTAAGTATATGATTTTTCGTTCCATAAGGAAAACCATACCAAAGCATAGTCATCCCCAGCTGGCTGCTCCCGAGCTTATTGTTATATTGTGATAGTAAACATAATATTTTAACAATAACATACTTATGCGATGTTCCAGCATTGCTGTTCATCCATGATAATCTGCATAACTCCACCGTTCACCATAATCTACAGTTCTCAACTCTAACCCATTCTTGAACAACACGTTGTAGTTACAATTTGTTTCGTGTTCGAGAAATTACAAGCCTTGGTCAAAGACGGATTCTTTTTGTTGGTCCAACTAAATATAATGCACTTCCACCTGATATACAAGAAATAAACAACCGTACCACATTTGCGACTAGACTAAAGTACAATTTTATGCACAGACTGAACGAGATATTTAGCTAATGTAGTTTTTCGTTCTATAGTGTATTTATCGTCAACAGTATTTCATTTTAGTAATTAATTTCCTAATATATTTGTACTTCCTTTAAACATATCGTAGTAATTAAAATGCGTGTGTTAATAATAAATTGTACATCAAAGCATGAACGAATAGAATCTCAGCGGATTTTGTATCTCAAATAAATTTATATTTCTAGTATTATATAAATGCCAGTGTATATTTGATTCTTGTTTTCCGCTGAGACTAGTTGGGTCCACTACCAGGGGGCTCCAAATCAAAGCTTTTCGGTGGCGGTCCAAAAAAAAATACTGAAATGTAAGTCATTATCATCCAAGATTCCAAAGAAGCGTTATTTTTGAGAAAATCACACCGAGTACTCTACTGTTAGTTGCCCGATATTAACAGAAAGAAGTTAGAAGAACTTCTTTTTCCTTAAAAGTGCCCCAATGCATTAACGGTTGGAAGGGGTCTTAAAGTGAAATGTAGCGGAGTGCGCGCCTCGCGGTTTTGATCAATCATTCAAAAACTGAACAGAATTCGCAATTAAATTTATCACAACTAAGTATTCTTAGAATTTTGAAATTTTTCCTTGCCGAGCCGTGATTGGTTTTTGAAATGTATAAACGGTTACTGTACCGTTCCACGGGGATAATATTAAAACTGAAAAATAGTTTCTGAATAGTGGCGTTCTATCGTGAGCAAAAATAGGGGCTGGGAGATTGATAGTACCTATTAGCTCTCTCCGGACAGTACCAGCCTAGATGCCGTGTGGAATCCGGCGGAAAAAAATGAACCAAGATTAGATCCACTGGGTTCCTGCTTCCATGTCGTAAAAGGCGACAATTGCAGGAGTTTCTTTTTCCTTTCAGTTTTCAGATATTTTCAATGTTTCACTTCTGATTACTCTATTTTACTAAATTATCTCTTCATTCAACCTGTCAATTTCCGTCTAACTTCGAAAAAAAGTTTTATTTGGAATGTTTTCTTCTTCCATGTTATTGATTGTCTGTCAGGATTATAAATTGAATGATAAAAAAATAAATAATCTAAAACTATTGCGCAAATCCGTTGATATTACAAAGTTAATAACAGAGATAACATATATCGATATATTGAACACGTAGTAAAAAAACACTTGATATTAATATTTCAAAAAATAAATTAAGATTTTTCTCGGTAGCCGGCTGCCCAGATCAACCAATATAACCAATTAATAATTTTAATAAGAAATTAAAATAATAAAGCGGAAATAATAAAGAATAATAAATAATGATTTTATAACAACTGTTTAGAATATGTCAATGCAATGAATCAACTATTTTGTCTAAATCCTATTCACTCGTTTATTTTGTAACACGTAATTTCATTTATAAAAAAAGTCGGTTTTTCCAGCAATTCTAATACCTTTCTATAGAGAAAGTCAAAAATAGGTAAGTTTTTATTCGTTACGCGATAGTATTGCAAATCTTTCTTCAGTTTACTCGAATTAGAGCTGTGAATCAAGACTTTCCGAGACTTCAATATAGGATATTGTTGAAACGTTCACTCGAGAAATCAATGAGTTTAGTGGTGCATCCGAGCATCTTGAAACCGAAATATACTGAGTCGCGCGCGAATAATACCAATACTGAAAATTTTACTAACAAATATCCTTCTCCCGTGACACTTGTGGAGTGCGCAGTAGTATATACGGCCTCTAGTAACAACAAGTGTTGGACTAACGTCCCTTCATATTCCTTAGACGATCTACGTTCGGGCCTGGCCGGCGCCGGTACTGATCAATGAATTCTGGGATTACCAGAAGATGTACATTGAAGGATGATTTACCAGTCCCAGGATGGGTCATCTAGAAACTCCCTGTACAATTTCAGCTAATCCCGATCAGTAACGGAGTAGCAACCAGGGGTGGTCGCTCAAGCTCAAGCTCAAGTGGCGTTCTATCGTGAGCAAAAATTACATATAAGAAAAAAACACGAATTTATGCATTGGGATTTGTGTTGAAAATACAACAAGTTGAATACAATAAAAGGGGTATTATACGAAATCATTCATTTTCTAAGGCAACTGACGTTTATAATGCTAGTAATGTCTAACACTGTCTAGCTCAATGCATTGATGTTGCTTTGTTTTGTAATATCATATAACAGATATTACTTCAGATTATAGCAAAACTAAAAATTTTACCTAGAATGAATGAATTAATGAAATGAACACAAGTCGAGTATTATCGTTCATTTAGAAAAATGGAACGTATAGCATTCATCCTGGTGTTTATGAAAAATGTATTAATTTGGTACATTTTCGATGTCTAGTGAGTGTCTAGTAATTTTTTATTTCAACAGTTTTTAATTTCTCATCCGGTGAATTACTATTTAGTACTGGTAAAGATACCGAAAATACTTGAAGGTTTTCTTGTATTCAATCGTTCTTTAGAAGGATAATTTATGCTAGCCACTAAACTCAGACATATAAATGCTAACAATTTATATGCCTGAGTTTAGTAGTTTAGTTAATACATATACATATAAACTCATGTTAGTCAATTATAAATACTAAAGGTTTATAGTTCTAGCGTAATAGTAATCAATAACAATAAAAATTGAATTAGGATATACTTAAATTGGGAAATAGTTGCAAATTCATTACGAATCAATAAGTCTCTTTTATACAAGTTGTGCGGTAAGCCCTGGTTCCTATGTGTCGGTTTTGTGACGATTCGTTCAACTCAAGCGGATAATGCGCGCGTTTTGTAGGACTACATTTCATCCTAATCTATCTTGGAACAAAATTTTATCAAAATCAAAAAGGTTTATGCCTTTCTCATATAGATAGGTTATGCAAACACTGTGAAACACGACTTTTTAACCGAGGGCCGAATGTCATATACCACTCGATTTTCTCGGAGCTGGCTGGGCAGATTTTCACAAACTTAGATTCAAATGAGAGGTCTCTTGGTCCCATAGGGTGCTTTTGAAATTTAACCGGATCGGACTTCCAGTTCGGGAGTAATGTGGTAAAATGTGCAAAAAGATTAATAAAAAGTGCACTCGATTTTCTCAGAGACCACTGAACTTATTTTCTTTAACTAAGATTTTAATTAAAGGCCTTGTAGTCCCATAGGTTGCTATTGAATTTCATCTGGATCCGACTTTCGATTCGGGAGTTGTGTGTGCTAAATGAACTAAAAACGTGCTTGAGCTTGAGCGACCACCCCTGGTTGCTACTCCGTTACTGATCGGGATTAGCTGAAATTGTACAGGGAACCTCTAGATGATCCGACCTGGGACTGGTAAATCATCCTTCAATGTACATCTTCTGGTAACCCCAGAATTCAGTGATCAGTACCGGCGCCGGCCAGGCCCGAACGTAGATCGTCTAAGGAATGGGAAGGGATGTTAGTCCAACACTTGTTTTCACTCCACAAGTGTTACGGGAGAAGGATATTTGTTAGTAAAAATTTCAGTATTGGTATTATTCGCGCGCGACTCAGTATGTTCCGGTTTCAAGATGCTCGGATGCACCACTAAACTCACTGACTTCCCGAGTGAACGTTTGAACAATACCCTATATTGAAGCCATATTCTAAAGTTTTTATAAAACCATTTTAAATCACCCAATAAAGGTAAAAATATTTCACGCGCGTCCTAATTCTTTTTAATATCCGCTTTATTATTTTAATTATTTATTAAAATTATTAATTTATTATATTGGTTCATCTGGGCAGCCGACTATCGAGGAAAAAAAAAAATTTATTTTTTGAAATATTAATATCAAGTATTTTTTACTATGTATTCAATATACCGATATATGTTATCTCTGATATTAACTTTGTAATATAAACGGATTTTCGCACGCTAGGCGGAAATTGATAGGTTGAATGAAGAGACAATTTTGTAAAATAGAGTAATCAAAAGTGAAACGTTGAAAATATCTGCTAACTGAAAGGAAAACGAAACTCCTGCAGTTGTCGACATGGAAGCAGGAACCTAGTTGATCTATTCTTGGTTCATTTTTCCCTGCCGGATTCCACACGGCATGTAGGCTGGTACTGTCCGGAGAAAGCTAATAGGTACTATCAATCTCCTAGTGGACCCCAGGCCCTATTACAAAAAATGAACGTACAGGGCGATGAAAAACTATTTTGAACTCTAAACAACTTTTACAGAAAAGGCGGATTACAAAGAAAAGTAAGCATGCATCAAATGCGATGGTTCGGCCATGTACAACGGCGTTCAAGCTCTCATCCCATTCGAGTGGCATCACGCTTGAGAGCACACCGCTTGAGGTCCTGTCGTCCAGGTTTTACGTGGAATGATATGATTGAACAAACTATAAATAGGTATGATGATTTGGACTATGCTGGCTGGTGTGAGTTAGCTAACGATAAATCGAAATTTCATCACAAATTGTTACAAATCTATGACAAGGAATCGGAAAGTAGTGGATGGGGTTAGTATAGAATTCTTCCAGTCCAATCAATTCGTTGGTAGTTTATTCATTTCAGAAACAGATTAATATAGGATTATCTACTATCCATCGGTACTTGTACCATTTCAACCAATGAAAGAGCTGTTCACTGTTTATGGTTAAGTAAACGAAATATTAAGCGAAAACAATCAAATTACGTTTTGATCGCTTGTTCACTATGTGCAAATTTGGCGATTGTAGTCAAAAATGTGTATGGTTCATCCTCGTTACTAGAATGAAAATAAAAAGTTATCGATACTACTATCCTACCTTCCCATGTTTATCATATTATTTGGATGCTCAAACAAAACAAAACTTTTCATTTAACAGCACCGATTCGACATTCAGAGATGCCAGATTTACTCCAGCAGACTTCTGAAATCCCTTCAGGTACCCTGCTGAATTTCGAGGCTTTCTTATTTTTTTACTTTTACAGATAGTGAATAGCATACAGACTTCTAAAATTCATCCGGTCGTAATTTTTTCTTACTATTTTTTCCCTTTCTTTCCCTTTTGCTCGCAGAGTCCGGCCAACGTTGCCAGGTATACCGATTTATCGGTATTTATACAGACATTTGACCTCTACACCGCAATACAGACATGCACTTCCAAAACACCGACAATTCACGGATCGTACAGATAAACAACGATCCTCGTTGATAGCGCGGATAGACAGGAGAAAACGTTGGCAACGAGAACCTCTTTTTCCTGCTCACCAAAATGAGCTTTGGTGACATTTTCGTGAACTCATGTTGACGAGACTCCGACACCGACATGGCACAGATAGATTTTTGCGCCGAACACAGATTATCGGAAAAACGACCTGGCAACGCTGAGTCTGGCATCGCTGAGCCACAGTTGATTTGTTCCCAGTGAGTGCTATATCGGCTGGTTAGTTATATTTGGAAAAATATATAACGAAATAATACTCCCTTTTGTGATATCATCTCCCGTTCCAGCACTGAGTTTAGGTTTACATTTGTTCACTCTGACCATCCATCCACTGTTCACATTCACTCGACACAGAGGCAGCGGTATTTAGATTCACCAAATATCCAACATATTCCATTGTAAAAGTTAAAAATCACACGGTATTTCACATTTTGTCAGAGCAGCCAAGCGGCTGATCACTTCCACTCAACACCAGGGTTGCCAATCTCTGCTAAATGAACTAAAAACGTGCAATCGATTTTCTCAGAGACCGCTCATCCGATTTCTACAAACCTAGATTCAAATGAAAGGCTTACGATGCCATACGTAATTCCTGAATTTCATCCGGATACGACTTCCGATTCCGGAGTTATAGGGTAAAGTGTGTTAAATATTGTACACCGTTACTTAAACCGTTGAAACAAAAACCGTAAAAAAAAATTCTAAACTGGTCTCAAAACTACACAAATCAACTTATATCCATTATAATTCTTAAATAAACCAATTCCGGCTATCTGGTTCCGGAAGCACCGGAAATAATGATCATATTCCAAAATGGAGCTCACTTACTTTTGTCAGCGATGCTTTGACCGATTTCCACAAACTTAGATTTAAATGAAAGATCTCATGGTCCCATACGGAATTTCTGAATTTCATCCGGATCCGACTTCCGGTTCCGGAGTTATAGAGTAAAGTGTGTTATATATTGTACACCGTCACATAAACCGACGAAACAAAATCCTCAAAAACTTTTCTAAACTGGTCTCAAAACTCCCCAAATCGATAGCCATTATCAGTAGGCAGCTAAACAAACCGATTCTGGCTATCCTGGTTCCCCGTTTTCGATTAACGACGGGTGGCAATAGTCATATGCTCACTTCGATTGTACCGGTTCTCGGTTTCCAGTGCTGGTAGTACATATAATAGTGAACCCACTTCGTTTTCTAATGGATGGTCTAACCGATCAGAGAACTGTTTCATTCTCTACACACTTAAAATGTTTTACATCTTATTAGATGCACATAAATGGAGCGTCGCCGTTCACGCAAATTTACGTGGAAGAACATTTAATATTGTGTCTAAAACTCCATGACATGAAATTCATTTAAATAAAAAAAAGAGTTTTGTAGCAACCCATCGCGACTTGAACCGAGAATCATTGGATCGCAAGTTCGTCTGATAATCGACTGAGCCACAGAAGCATGCATCTGCTTGGCCGGTAAAAGGTGCATTTAAATTCATACAGTCGCACCTGCTAGTAGAACTCAAGTTACAGTCGAAACCAGTAAAATTCAAGGTCATCTAACATAAAGTCATTACAAATAAAATTTTCCGTCATTTGACAAATTAGGTCTTTATGAATTACATTGTATGAGGGATTAAGTCACCTGTAAAATTCATTTTTTCAGAGTGTATGTTATACTAGTTAATACACAAACAATTCCTTGATTCCTTTCAAAAATCGAAAAGAAACATTTTGAATAGAATACCACAGTATTATATATATGAGAAGGCATCATTACATCGATTTTAAATGGCTAGAGTAAATTTTTTTTACTGTAGGACTCAATAAGAATAATTTTTAGTATTTTTACTCGAAAATATGACTGATTTGGTGAAATTCACTTGTACAACACTTTTTGTAACACTTGTTGTTTTTCCACTATATTAGAAAAAATTATAGGCGTGTACTAGAAACGGCCGATTGCGATGACATTAAAAATACAGTAATTCGAATATTAACGAAATCATATTAATGGTAGAGGTCACGATTCTAGGTTCTCAATACAACGGATAATATTCTTTACATAATATTTCCACTGATTTGTAAAACAACTCTAGTTTAAATGTTTATTATTTTGGATAGCGCATGCATCAAACAACTATTTCTATTGTTTCCTATACTTTTTTTGTAACATTGTATAGTGGTACGAATCGGAAAACTAGCGAGACAAAATATATTCGTTATTGAATGTTAGCTCCTTGCAGTTGGTGTCTTTACAAAAGTTGTTTGCAATTTACTGGCGCATCTTTTGATCTAAGGAGTGTATCGATAAGTAGTTAGCAACATTCAAACAGTTATTACTCTGAAATGGCTTAATTTTTTGCACTTTCCATTTACCACTTATACCACTTCTTCAAATTTTTAGGAGACTATGAGACCTTTCATTTGAATCTTAGTTTGTGAAAATCGATTGAGCCGTTTCAGAGAAAATTGAGTGCAAACTTTTTCTCTAATTTTCACATATTACCACGTAACTGCGGAACCGGAAGTTGGATTCAAATGAATTTCGATAGCAGGCTATGGGACCATAAGACCTTTCATTTGAATCTTAGTTTGTGAAAATCGGTTCAGCCATCTCTGAAAAAAGTGATTGCATATTTTTCCATTTTTTGTACATTTCATCCTATATCTCCGGTACCGAAAGTCGGATCGGGATGAAGTTCGATAGCAAGCTATGGGACCATGAGAACTTTCATTTGAATCTTAGTTTGTGAATATCGGTTCAGCCATCTCTGACCAAAGTGAGTGAATTTTTTTTTGCCTTTCTATATGGGAAAGGCAAAAATTGATGAGAAATTTGAGATGGTGTTATTTATTTAGCACATTAAAATTAGTGTTTAAATTGCCTTACATAAAGCTTAATGATGGTTTCAAATAAGTTATACAAGGGTCTCATACATCATTTTTTCGAAAAATGGTGAACAAAAAAACTACAGCCGAATGTAGATATAGGCAATTACAATTTGAATATATTTATAGGCTCTACGGTTTGAAATAATTTATTACCAAAAGATTGATTCGATTAATTTTGAACCCATTATTACAATTTTCGCATAATTAATAATCAAAATGAAATATGAGATAATAGTGGATGACAGTGCAACAGCCCTAATTTTATCATAGATCAAGATCAGGCCGAAATCATATCAAAAGATCTTCTAAAACATAATTTGCTATACCTTAGCTAGTACAGATACTAGTAAAGTTTTTACGTTGCATCAGTCAGTAAAAACTGTGCCACTGAGCGAGGAAAACATGTTCAGACAAGTTAGTGTAAACAAGCGACACGATCGCGCGGGAATCGCATATATTCATAGCAATGAAAACATGTATATTGTTTATATGTGGAAGTTAGTTAACCCAAGAATGTCCAGTATGGTTGATTTAGAACACCTTCACGTAAAACGATAGAAAAGAACATGTTAAGCTGAAATATATACAATATTTGGTTAGGTAGCAATATTTTAAGTATAAAAAGGGCCCTTTTTGAATTTATCGGAGCTTCTTAATTCAACTGTTGAGAGTGTTGATCCATGGGTGACCGGGTAGAACCGTAATCACCAGCATTCGTGATAAAGATCAAGACATAAAGCAAAGTTTAGAGTATTAAACGTATTATCGGATAGATGTTAGGCCAGGTACAGAGTTTATGTGATTTAGGGAAGTTATTGTGTTATGGTGTAGATCTATTGAAAAAGAAGTAACTATATGTGTATTAAATAAGTTCGAAAAAAATCCTTTCGTTCAAACTATAGATGACATTTCGCGACGTTATTTGAAATACCTCTTTCGCCGCTCGGGTTAGTTGTTGCAACAGTTTTAAATATAGTAAGTCTATATTAACTTAATTATTATCAAAAACTAAATGTTTTGCTTCTCTGGTAATTCCAAGGGTGGCAAGTGACCGGAAAAATCGGGGAAAATTTGGGAATTGGGTTTCATCGGGAAAAAGTCGGGAATTTTAGTTCAAATCCGGGAAAAAATTTACCAGCCCTAGTCTTAATAACGATTTTCTGCATCATGATTTTCCTGATACAACAAATGATAATGATTTTAAATGAGAGTATCATTGCAGTACCGTTTTTCAAAGCATAGTCCTTCATGTTTCAAAATATAGTCCATCGTTATATACCACCACTGAGACTCGGATACCACGTTTGAAAAATTCCTTTTCCTTAAATTCTACAAACGAATCGATTCAACTTTTGGTGGTGTCGTAGTTTTTGACACTGAGCTGACAAGTTATGCGCCATGGATTGGAGCAAATGGCAACCATATGGAGCAATGTCTGACAAAAAATGGCTGCTGGGGCAGAACTTTTCATTGCAGCGATTATAAAAAAAGCTTTCACAACTTTCGAAGCATGCAGTCTTGCATTGTCATGAAGAAAAAATACTATGTCATGAAGATCATAATATTGCGTCCGCTTTTCATGCAATGCTCTGTCCAAACTCATTTGAATAGCTCATAATAAATAGCGCCCAATTGATCCCACCACATGCATTTTTTCTGTTCTCCGGAATTTATTGTAGTCCATATAAAAATTCCCAAATTTGAACCACGAAAACCACTTTATGCACTTATTTTCATTTTACATAGTTTAATAAGATACTTTAACATAATAAAAATCTCCTGTTATTAGTAAAGCGGTAGTATTTAGCCAAATTTTATTTTGTACTTATGTTAGTGCTCTATCATAAAGTCTAAAAACCTAAAAAATGCAAAATGCAGAGCATTTTCCAAAAATTAGAATTTTTGTTAAAAACAAAAAAAAACTTTTTTGATTGTTACTCTTCCATCTTCAATCATAGTGCAATAAAGTACATCAGTTGTATTTTACAGCATATCAGAAAATAAAAATATTAAGATAAGCCCTTCTGGAGAAAATTGATATTTTCAAGATATAAGGAAAAGTTTTTTTTTTCTCTGTGTATAAATTTTCCACACAGGTTTAATCATGATTTGAAACATTAGTTAATTAATCCATCACGAAATAAATAAAAATACACAAGTTAATTTATTAAAAAAAAGTCGTCATTTTTCAGTCCATATCAAACGGTGCATCATGTCACTTTTAGGTGGATCGAAAATTTTATATTATATATATTTAAAGACCTCAAATTATTAATAGAAAATCATCCAGCTGACGTTTATCGACTTATTTATGGTTTTTGCCAACTTTTGTATGGAGAGGCATCACTGTGCGCCGGCCGGAACCGGCGCGAACGAAAAAACTGCACCGCAAGGTTGCCCAACGTACAGCACCCCGCCGCACCGACCACCAACCGGATGGGATCATCGTCTGACTGCTGAGAGCGTTATATTTAATTTGATTGAGTCACGTTCGTTATCGGAATTAACCAGACTAATCATTCCACGAACTAAAAACGGCCATGCCCCACTACCTTTAATTTTGAGAAAGAGCTATTAATCTGTCTTACCTCAATAAGTTCGGACCTGGTAAGTTTTCCCGTGTTGAGTCAAATTACGCCTCAGGCTCCACTCCTGGTGGTGCCCTTCCATCAATTCCTTTAAGTTTCAACTTTTCAACCATACTTCCCCCGAAACCAAGCTTTGGTTTCGCGGAAGCTACTGAGAGCACCATAATGTAGCGTCTCCCAATTGCTAGCTGGCATAGGTTACGGATAGAACTAGGAAGGTATCTAATCGCCTTCGATCCTCTAACTTTCGTTCTTAATGAAAGCGTCCATGGTAAATGCTTTCGCTTTAGTTAGTCTTACGACGGTCTACAAATTTCACCTCTCGCGCCGTAATACTAATACCCCACCAACTTCTGTTAATCATTACCTCTTGATCTAGATTACAAACCAATGAATATTAAGACCGAATTCATATTCCATTATTCCATGAAAGATTAATCACGGCCATAGGGATAGCCTGCTTAGAGCACTCTAATTTGTTCAAAGTAATAGCAGCTGGGCTTGTGGAAAACGCCAGCACCCGATAAAAGGCAAGAGACGCCACAACAATACACATGAACCAGACGGCCCGTGTGCACACCCAGTCCTATAGTCGCAACAATCCAGTGCCCTATTACCATCATTCGGAGTAGCACCTGTGTTGGACAACAATAAACTTCGAACATTTTAACTGCAACAATTTTAATATACGCTAATGGAGCTGGTATTACCGCGGCTGCTGGCACCAGACTTGCCCTCCAGCTATCGAATCACCATCCATCTTCCCCTCCTCGTGTCAAGAGAAAAAGTACGGCTTGGGATACGAAATCCCGTACCATCGAATTTCACCACAACGTGTTTCATTCGCACATTCGTGATCGTATGAGACACTAGCCGTACCCCGATGGTACGCGGTGCTAGAGGTCAAGTAAAACAATCGAAAAAAGTTTCCCATCCTTGACGGCCGACTACGGTTCGACCACTGCCCATGGTTGATGATGGTACACTAATCAGGACGAATCATAATACCTGCTACTGTCGTTAGCTATCGCATATAACGTGGTAGCCGTATAACATTCATCAGACACCTTAATCCTCTTCGCATTAGCCGGAGTCGGTCCGACCGAGCGACAGAACAAGCTTCCATCTATGTAACCAACCGAAAGACCATTTACTTGTACCTCCTCCGTCAAAACCATACTGCACCACATCATGGTTGGACTCGCTCATATAGCCATTATGCCTCCCTGTTCGTACCTGTCCAGCCAAGACCCCCCTAACAGCGTTGCACATGCAGCGAACCTCCCATATACGTGTCCATGATGATGGTTCGTACCGAGAGGCATTTCTTAAAATCGTTGCGTTCTGATAGTTTTGCGACGTACTTTCACGACGTGAAGTTCGTTTTGGAAAATTTTGTTCGTTTTGGAAGTTCGTTTTGCAAAATTTTTTCGCGCCATACAAATGTGGCCAAGTTGTTATCGGCCAACCCGGTTTACTAAGCCTATCCCCTCATGCTGCGGCCTTCCAACATGTTATCCATATACGAACTGACACATATTCCGCGCGGATAGGCATTACGCCTACGTTCGTAACTTATCACCTGTCCCGCGTACTACGCTCACGTCGATTGTATTCGACAGAGCGGGGACGGCGCCATATGTGACAGGTGGGTTTTGGAAAAAATGCGGGATGTTGGAAGAACTAAAAAGTGTTGGACTTAGCTAAGAAAAAAAAAACTTATAAGTTGTTGGAAAAGCTAACTAAAAATATGTAGGTTGTTGGAATTGCTAGCTACGGTTTAAAGGGACAGGTACGAAGGGGAGGCAAATGGCTATATGAGCGGGACCAACCATGAAGTGACGCACTATGGTTTAGTAGGACAGTTACGAACAGAGAGGCAAATAGTTATATAAGCGCTGGACTATGAAGTATGGCACTTCCGTGGCCCACTGCCAGATAGGTGGGAGCTCGGGTAAAATATTATCTCCCGGGCAATAATGGCGTTGGAGGGAGAGTCTGCCAGGTTACGTATCGTATTCCGAACGAATCCGGTTCAGACAAGGTTACAGTGATATAGTGCGAATTCAATATTGATCGAGGAAGTATTTATCAAGTGTGTGTGTGTTTAGATAGAGGAGCGTATTTAGAGTTATTTTATCGATAAACGACTAAATTCGGTGTGGTGTTTATACGATGGCACCTACAACTAGTTCTTCTTGAAGTGTAAGCGAACTGGAGATCTTTATTGAAGAATGATAGTTCTCTCTTCTTTTCAATAGAATTGAAAGTAATCGGATTCTTTGAGTATGTATACAAATAAGTTGCGTCTTTCGGAACGTTTGATAGTTTGAGGAATCTGGAAGAAGTTCGCAAACTTTAAAAATGTATACAAAAGAGAATGATCATTCTTAGAACACATGCAAAAAGCACTCCCTACAATTGAATCTGTTTACTACAAAATATAATTTGTAGCTCTCAGATTATCCCGGTTTGACGGTGCAATGCATAGGGTACTGGTTTTACAAATCAGTTGTCTGGAAGGATTCATAGTGTCAGTATCATCGTAGCACCAGCCATGCAATGGTTCTGTACACTCTGCATTGGCTGATAAGTCTATAAAAATAGAAGGTCAAATTCCACTACAGGAATGTAATACCAAGGCTTTGCTATATTATTATCCTTTCGGTACAGCTATAAAGTTTTCGCCCATCTCTAGAATACACTCCTAATTTGAATAAGTTTTAAGAAGGACTGATTTTCCAGATAGCCTAAAAAAGACTGATTCAGTGGTAGTCTTGTAGAAGATTGAATAGTCCGAAAAAAATATTTATTTTAATTTTAATTGTAAAGCTTTGAAAAGCCTGATCATATTTCTGGAAACTTACAAACAATTTGATGTGAAAACTGCGCTTGAGAGCGTTGTTGGGAAAAGCAATGCAATGCTCATCATTTCCATCACCGTTGGCCAAATATGTTTCTTGTTTTAATCCTATTGATACATCGAAGTTACTGGCGAAGTAACGGACAAAATAAAGATGGAATACATTGAGCTGGGTGGTACTGTCAGTTCAGAAGATGAACGTTTGGACAAACTCTAGGTGAAATTTTTAAAAGTATTTTCAAGGAATAAACATATTCATCCCGATGTTCTTTTGGACATGAGATTTCTACTTGAAGCTCGAATGAGAGAAATATTAAAAAAAAAAGTACGGGTGTGTAATTTCAGAGACATAACTGGATGTCGTGAATACGAATAAAACTGACACGATTTCTTTACACTTTCGAATTCGAATTGATAATTGATCGATTGTGTGAATTGTGAAACTTTCCCCCTTTTCACTACTAAAATTTTCATCGATTTTTGACGTCGATTATCCTATTTCGGATTTGCATATTTCATTGAAATAAACTATCAAGATGCTGTACAGGATTCATTTCTGCCTTTTAGAAGGGCCAAATTGTGGAATTCTCTACGATATTTAGCACAGTTCGGAACATTTATCTCGAACGACTTTCGCACAGCGAAAAGTGCACGAACCAATTCAAATTATTTTGGATTTTCAGTAAATTGATGATTTCTAATTTCGATTTTCAAAGAAGTAATGCTCATAGTTCTTTAGATAACATTTAGAGCCATTAGAACAGCTGATTTTTTATAATGCTGTCCACTTTTCGTTTTCTTTCTATTCAATGCAAACGACCAGCAGCTCTGTTGTCTGATGTAATCGTTCTTGCTTTGATTGAAACTAGCTTTGCGACTCATCCGCTCGCAGTGCCAAATGATGCGAAACTGGTTTAATGCGTCTTATCGCCTTGACCGACCGGAAAGCACATGATAACTACGACCTGAGCGTTTGAGGTTTTTAACCACGCAGAAAGTGCGCTCTCCGATGTCGCTGTTTGAATGCGTCTTCTCGCCCTGACGTCTGCTTTCATCCAACGCACATGAAGAAATGATCGATTTTCGATCACGGTTCTCCTTTTATAACGTTCAATTGAAGATATGTGCCTGACTACCTCAAAATCGTCGTCCTGGCGCGAAAAACCCAAGCAAAAGTAAAGAGTTTTCCGCGTTGTTTTAAAATTTTCAGGAAACCTAATTTTTGAGTTCTTTGTGGTTATCCCACACTGTTCAAAATAATATCTTAAATTCCTGATCATATTTTTGATGAAATAGTGAAAGAATTATGTTGCTGCCATTAATACAAGTCGAGATATTCACGATTAAGTTCTGCCCATTCGTCCATATGGCTAATTTTGAAAAGGCGCCCCATAGTAAAGTAAGTCGTATTCACGACAAAAAGCTGAACATAGGCTATTGAGCCTGTTCTAAACACCGGAAATTTTTGTTCTAAAAACCACCCTGAAATCCTCTGAACGTCTATAAATTATTAATCGTTTGATGAACCTTAAATCAAATCTGAAGTTAGCTGCTAACATCTTTTATAATCACAACCGGGTTGAACATTCTAGCATGATGCTCTTTGAAGTTTCGGATACTTTCATTTCTGCTCTGCATATTGTCTTCACTGAGCATGCGGATAGGTAGATTCGTATGCCTAATTATCATGGCACCGTGTGGTGATAATTTATGAGCAGTTGGTAATTCTTTGTGGTACCTAGGATATGCGAATAGCAACATTACAGCGCTAGGTGGATGAAAACAGGTAGGCTATGCAATCACTGTGAAAACAGATTTATGAATGGAGGCCCGGAGTCTGTGTGCGACAAATAATGTCACTCGATTTTCTCAGAGATAGCTGAACTGATTTTCACAAACTCAGATTCAAATGAAAGGTATTATGGTCCCATAGATCGCTATTGAATTTTATACCGATCCGACTTCCGCTTCTGGAGTTACAATGCAATACGTGAAAATCTATGAGAAAATGCTCAATCAATTTTCACGGAAAATTCTTAACCGATTTTGACAAACTAAAATGCAAATAAAAGGTATAGAAAGTAATTAAAAAGTCCTCGAAAGGTTGATCCAGATCCGACTTTTGGTTCCGGTAATACAGCACGATAAATGAAAAATATTCAATTTAATAAATAATTTTTCAAAAGTGATGGCGAAACGAGGTGCAAATTTTTGTAAAATTCACTGGTCAATTCATCTAGTTGGCAGACCGTGTTAGTTAGATAATTTTATTTTATTTTGAAATAATAACTGCGCAAGTATCGAGTGATACTTACAGATGTCGATACTTTATTGCCTTTTGATACCTTGTATCGATACCCAAAATTTCGATATCTCGATACCCTATGTATCGATTCCTTGTCTTCCGATTACCATCCCTACTGTCCGTACGATGGATGGTTCTCCTAGCAGCTATTGCAATTCGTGATTCATACGCCGTCTCCACGTTCATAGATGATCCGCAGAACCTTCCTTTCGAAAACACTAAGGGCGCATTGGTCTTCTGCCAACATAGTCTCGTGGCCATAGAGAACAATCCGCCTAATGAGCGTTTTGTAGATGGGTTCGTTCGACCGAAGGGTTTTTCTGAGCACAAAGTACGCACGATTTCCTACCAAAATACGCCTCTGATTTTCTCTGCTGGTATCATTATCGACGGTCAACAGTGAGTCCAAATACACGATCTCGTCAACCACGTCGATATCGTCATCTTCTATCAATATTCGTGATGGGAGGCGTAGTGTTCCTTCTCTAGAGCCTCTTCTTATCATATATTTTATATTTACGCATTTATGGCCAGTCAGATACGCCTTGCGTCACCTTTCAGTCCGATGTATGTTTCCATCATTTTCTCGAGCTTACGTGTCCCTATATCAACATCGACAGCGAAGCTAAAAATCTGTGCAGAATTTCGGAAGATCGCACCGCTCGTGTCGATCCTCGCTCTTCGAATCACACCTTTCAATGTAATATTAAACAAAATACATGAGAGTCCATCACCTTGCCATAGTCTCCTCCAAGATTAGAAGGGACTCGAGAGCGTCCTAGATACTCGGACGTAGCACACCACTCTATCCATCGTTGCTTTGACCAATCGCGTTAGTTTATCTGGAAAACCGTATTCGTGCATAATTTGCCATAGCTGTTCTCGGTCGATTATGTCGTATGCCACTTTGAAGTCAATTGCGTTGCAATTCCGACCGAGCGGCGGCGGGAGGAAACGAAAGGGGATGTTTCTTTCTGTTCTATACGGAAAATCGTACACTCTTTGTCAATAAACCGTTTCTTTTATGGTATTTTTTCACTAATATTTGGCTACACTCTTAATCTATTTATAGCAGAAGTTAATTGATTGACTGTTTTTCTTCTGGTGAGATGCACTTTTCGCTTTTAATGAGATGCACTTTTCGTTTCTAGTGAGATGTACTTTTCGTTTCTAGTGAGATGCACTTTTCGTTTCTAGTGAGATGCACTTTTCGTTTCTAGTGAGATGCACTTTTCGTTTCTAGTGAGATGCATTTTTCGTTTCTAGGGAGATGCACCTTTCGTTTCTAGTGAGATGACTAACTTCTACCGACTAACTACTAACTTGTAATTTTCCCCAACTATGGGTTTTAAAGCTCCTAACATTTACTTTTGGGTGAAGCCCGAAGATTTTAGTACAAGCCGAGCTTGTGATTCTAAGTCGAAAGTTCATCCGACTTTCTCCCGAAGTTCTACCAAAATTTCCAAGAGCCGCGAACCGAAACCACTGCCACAATGTCAATGACAGTGACCGGTGCCCGTGAAAAGATATTTGTGTTGTTTCTCGTCGCGTTTACGCTGACGTGAAGGCCTGCCTGAAAGGTGACGAGTTTTTCCTTCACGACTGGGTTACTGTTTTTGCAATGTTGTTATTCCTTAACGGCTCCCTACTTTTTCTACAATACTATCAAATTCGAAGGAAAATTTGCTA
Organism: Malaya genurostris; assembly: GCF_030247185.1. Taxonomy (NCBI): domain Eukaryota; kingdom Metazoa; phylum Arthropoda; class Insecta; order Diptera; family Culicidae; genus Malaya; species Malaya genurostris. Next base: position 186,959,333 of record NC_080571.1, read on the forward strand.
AGGGCGCTGCACAATGAATAGGTGATGCGTGGGTACGTTGTGTTCACAACACTTCTGGATTACTTGTCTTGTCGTGAATATGTGATCCGTCGTGTCGCGAGATCCAGTAAATACCGCGTGGTATGGCCCTACGAATACCTTAGCTATTGGTGATAGACGATGGCAAAGGATTAGTGAGAGCACCTTGTAAGCGGTGTTTAGCAATGTGATTGCGCAGTAATTGCAACAATCTAGCATATCACACTTTTTGTAGATGGAACATATCACTTCCATCCATTCCTGCGGTACAATCTCCTTCTTCCAAATCTTAAAAATCATCCACTGTAGCGCTCCAGCCAGTGCCGCTCCTCCATGTTTTAATAGCTTGCCTGACAATTGGTCATTTTCCGTGGCTTTGTTGTTACTCAGCTTGCTGATCTCCTCACTTATCTCCGACAGATCAGGTGCTGGGAATCTGTCGTCAGCTGAGGGTACACCCAGAATGATTCCTGTGTCGTTCCATGTATTTTGTGCTTCGCCATTCAGATGCTCGTCATAGTACTGCTTCCACCTGTCGATCACCTCACGTTCGTTCGTGAGAAAGTTAGCACTGGTAACTGCACATTTTGGCCTGTGGCGTGAAGCATCTACGTCACCTTCTCATAGAACATCCGTGTATCATTTGCGCGATACAGCTGTTTCATCTTGGTTTTTATGGTGGCGCTTTTTCCTCCTAAAAATCGAGTTCTGTTTGTTCCTCGGTTGTCTGTAGATAGTGGTAGGAATCAATGTTGGCACTGCGATAGGTGCGGACATTGATGAAGCCGGAGAAAAATCGCTCGTCGTTGAGAACGTGGTCGATTTAATTTTCTGTATGTTAATCAGGTGATCTTCAGGTGGCTTTGTGGATATTTGCGGGGAAGAAGGTGATTTGGATTACCATTTCTCGGGATGCTGCAAAGTTCACGCATCGTTGGCCGTTGTCATTTGTTGCCGCGTGCAAGCTCTCCAGTTCGATCACAAGCCTGTACGTTGCCTCCCGGCCTACCTGCGCGTTCATGTCACCGATGACTAGTAGTATATTCCGCCGTGGGCGGCTGTCGTAGGTTCGTTTCAGCTGGGCATAAAATGCTTCCTTCTCGTCATCGGGTCTCGTCTCATGTGGGTAGTGCACGTTGATGATGCTGTAATTGAGGAAGCGGCCCTTGATCTTCAACACACACACACACACACACACATCCTATCACTGATTGGCTGCCACCCAATCACGCGCTGGCGCATGTTTCCCAACACTAATCCCGTTCCTAAGATGCTGATTGTGCCACAGCTCTGATAGAAGGTTCGCTGATTGTGCCACAGCTCTGATAGAAGCGAATCGATGCCCACATTTCCACACATTCTATCCCGTCCAACGAAGTTCCTGCAGTGCTACGACATCGAAGCCGCGAATTTGAATCTCATTATGCAGCATTCGGTCGTATCCTGGGAAGCCAAGCGGTTTGCAGTTCCATGTGCCAAATTTTCAATCGTAGTCCTTTGTTGAGCCGTATTTCTATCTTGATCATTCGTGAATTCTTTTTTTTTGTGGGTGGCTTGTTAGGCAATCGTATCAACCCCATTTAGGGTCTCTCTGGCACAATAATCAGCCGCTCTTAACATAGAGAACAGATACTGTTTCGAGCCGGCCCTAACATGGGAAACAGAAGCTCGAATAGGATCGTTCTCTGTAAAGAGAAGACAAGCCCTCCTCCTTCTTTCTGGAAAAGAGGTTAAGAATCACTTTAAGGCCTGAATTGCGCATCGTCCAGTCGTTTTCCAACCAAATATTGACTATAAATGAAGACGGTGAATTCAGTCATTCAAATCATAACCAATATGCTTTCGTAACTGATGTTCTCACCTATAGCGCAATTGTTCATTCTTTGTTACAGATTAAAATCTTTGGATTGAGCACGTTCGGTTCATAAACGAGATATGTGAATGCTGATAGTCGACTGATCACCTTAAAAACTCTTTAATACTCAGATACATGATAGTTCCCATAGACAATACGTGTATTTAAAATTTGGTTATTCATAAGAATACACAGGTCTGATCAGTTTTTACCGCATTCTGATTTGGTTTTTAAAAACTCTCTCACTTCACTTCAGTGGAAATCGCTGTACTGGTGATAATCGTGAGAATGATTTTCAATGATTATCACTTCTTTATGATGTATGAATTTTCGCAAGATCACTATAGTGATATTGAACTGGATGAGAATTAATGACCATGGCTGATTTTGCGGATAGTGATAATCATTGCCGAAAATCATGATTCATTTTTATCATAGGTGAGATTTGATTATTTTTTTTAATAACTATTGATTGGAATATGAGTTAAAATTAAATTATTAAGATTTAAATTGAGGTTCAGCCACAAGTGGTGACTTTTCAGCCCTATTAAATACATGATTTGGTTATTAACATGAAGACATCATTTGCTTCTGCAATTCTGAGATTTTTGTGTAGGCAAAATTCTAAACCTACTTGTATTGTGTAATGGGAAAAAGGAAATATACTAGCTTACTAACTAATACAAAGAGCGAATCGATTCAATTGAAGATTGCATCGATTTTTGTCGGAATTTGATTATAATATTATGTGACATTACACCTAATGGTTCTATATTTGTGTGTCTGTGTAACTCATTTGTACTAAACCAGGGAGGAAGCTTCAAAATCATTTTCAAAATTTTATTCTGAAGGTCTGAAAATTTGTTTATAAATTAACATTTTGTTTTTTTAGACAGAGCTTAGAATTTCTGTTTATAAGACGATATAAACATTTAATATATTTATTACACTTTGCCTGGGTTCCTTCAATGTGATCCTTGAAAGTGAGTTTTTTGTCATACGTTAAACCTAAGTATTTAGCTTGATCAGATGTGATTATTGTTTGGTTTAAGAAAAGAAGCTCTTGACTTATAAGGAAAGATAATTAATTGCGTTTTTGCTGCATTTGGTTTAGTTTTCCCTTTTGACAGATAATCATTGAAAATATTTAAACTTCTTTGTAGGCAACTGCAGATCACTTTTAGATTTCTACCTGTGGCTAACAGACTTGTGTCGTCACAGAATAGCGATTTCTGACAACCAACGGGTAGATTTGGAAGATCAGAAGTGAAAATATTATACAAGATTTTAGCTACGCTCGAACCCTGCTAAACATCTCCTCGTACGGGTAGCAATTCAGATTTACAATTCTGATAGCCAACCTGGAGAGTACGATCAGTTAAATAATTTTGAATCATTCGAATCAAATAAGCAAGAAACAGGAAGTCGAACATGTTTGCTATTAAAACTTTGTGCAGAACACTGTCGAATGCTTTTTCTATGGCTAGAAGAGCAACAACCCAAAACATTTACACTGAAGTCTTTTTTATGCGAACTTACGTACCGCATAAAAAAACCGCATAACTCTGAAAATTCGCATAAAAAAACCGCATAACTCTGAAACTTTGCATAAAAAACCTATTTTAATCCACCTAGTGGTGTAATGATGCCTTTCTCATATTACTCATTGCATCATAAATATAACCGTAAAATTCGCAAAAACAACTGTTTATTGAATAGGAATAGGATAATTTGTTCGGATCTAATCTCACAAACTCTATAAATCCTGTTTAGCCTGTAGTTCCGGAACCGAAAGTAGTATCCACAACAAATTAAGGAATTCCGTATGAAACTGTAAGACTTTTCTTTTGAACCTATAAGTTTGTGAAAATCTATTCGGCCATCTCCAAGAAAAGTGAGTGAGATCCTTTTTGCAGTTTCTAATCACTATTTCCAATTCTCCCGAAACCGGATTCAGATGAACGGAATAACCGAAGTTGGTTCGTTTGCTACCAACAAATATGACCTACAAATTGGAACAGTTTTGAACGTAGTTAAACTTATACTTACTATCTCATGCTCTATTTCGTTTAAACTAATTAAACTAAATCTAACGAAACGAACCTGCGTTTCTGTTACTCCTGCGTGCTAAACAGTATGAATCAGCAGCATGAAACATATAGTAGGATTGTTATTATTATTATTGACATCACTACACAACGTGTACGAAATAGAACAAAGCACGCCTTGTTCGTTTTGTGTTTTCTTCTTCTTTCGGTGTTGTACATATTGTCACTCTATATGGCAATTGGAAAACTTTGACACTCATTGCCCTGTAACTGCGGAACCGGAAGTCGGATCCGGATGAAATTTCACAGTAGGTTTATAGACAGTATGAACTTTAATTCAAATCAAGATTTGTGAAAATCGGTTCAAGCATCGCAGAGAAATCGAAGTGAATTTAGTTTTAGGAGTTTTTCTTCTCCACTTTCGGTGCTCTCGGAACAGGAAAAGAGGGGACCAGTAGTGCCGAATTAAGCTTTTATGCCCACAAACTAACAAGCTCTGCAAACTAGAAGAATTTATCAGACAGTTTTATGGGATTTGTACCTGTTTTTAACCATCGTTCGTGGAAAAATACTAATAAAATTGGTAATTTTCCACTTACCACGCTATAGTTCCGGAGCCGGATATCGGATCCAGATAAAATGTTCCACAAATTTTTAGGATATTATAAGACCTTTCATTTGAATCTAAGTTTGCGAAAATCGGTTGAGTTATTCCAGAGATAATTGAGTGTAAGCTTTTTCTCAAATTTTCACATATTACCATATAACTCCGGAACCGGAAGTCACATTCAAACGAAATTCAATAGCAAACTATGGGACCATAATACCTTTTATTTGAATCTTAGTTTGTGAAAATCGGTTCAGCCATCTCTGAAAAAGTGAGTGCATATTTTTTTCACTTTTTTGGTACATATCATCCTATATCTCCGGAACCGGAAGTCGGATCGGAATGAAATTCAATAGCAGGCTATGGGACTATGAGACCTTTCATTTGAATCTTTGTTTGTGAAAATCGGTTTGGCCATCTCTGAGAAAAGTTAGTGCATATTTTTGTTACATACACACACATACACACACGAACACATACACGGACACACACACGCACACACACACACACACACAGACATTTGCTCAGTTCGTCGAGCTGAGTCGAATGGTATATGACATTCGGCCCTCCGGGCCTCGGTTAAAAAGTCGATTTTCACAGTGATTGCATAGCCTTTCTATATGAGAAAGGCAAAAACCGCATAACTCTGAAACTTCGCATAAAAAAGACCGCAGAAGGAAAACCTCATAACTCTGAAAATTCGCATAAAAAAGTCGCGTAAAAAAAACCGCATAAAAAAAGACCTCAGTGTATTTGCTTTTATCATGTTCGTTACTCTTACAAGTTTTAGTTCTTGAGTAGTTGAATGTTCATGTGAAACTCAAAATGCTATGGTAAAAAAATTACTCATTCACATCATTCTCAACATGATACATTTTTCAAAAAGTTTACTGATAGAAGAAAGTAAGCTAATTGGTCGATAACTTGATGTTTCTGCTGGGTTTTTATCAGGTTTGAGGATAGGAATTACTTTAGCGTTTTTCCATCTTTTTGGGAAGTAAGCTAATGAAAAACACTTGTTGAAAATTTTAACCAGGAGTCTCAAGGCAACATCGGGAAGATTTTTAATAATAATATTAAAAATTCCATCATTACCAGGAGCCTTCATGTTTGTAAGTTTCCTAATGATTGACTTAATTTCATCAAAATTCGTCTCAATAATGTCATTTAGTAATAACACTTGAGTTGAAATATGATCATATGGGACTTCATTTTCAATAGGACTCACAACGTTCAAATTAAAATTGTGGACACTCTCGAACTGCTGAGCAAGTTTTTGAGCTTTTTCGCCACTTGTAAGAAGTATTTGATTACCTTCCTTGAGAGCAGGAATTGGTTTCTGAGGTTTCTTAAGAACCTTAGAAAGTTTCCAGAAAGGTTTAGAATATGGTTTAATTTGTTCAACTTCTTTAAAGAAATTTTCATTTCGCAAAAGAGTAAATCTATGTTTAATTTCTTTTTGGTAATCCTTAACTATGTTTTTCATAGCAGGATCACGAACGTTGATATTGTCGTCGACGAACATTCTTCAACCGAATGAGCAGTTGAAGATTGTCATCGATGATAGGAGAATTTAATTTAGTTTGAGCTTTGTGAACCGAAAGATTTCTAGCTTCGATAATGTAATGATTCAAATTATCAATTGCTGTGTCGATATCCGCAGAATTTTCTAAAATAGTTTCATGATCCACATGATTTTCAATATGAGATCTGTAATCCAACCAATTAGTTCTATGATAGTTCAATATAGAACTAATTGGATTAATTATAGCTTAGTTGGAAAGTCTGAATGTTACAGGAAAATGATCGGAGTCAAAGTCAGCATGTGTAATCGGTTCACTACAAATGTGACTTTGATCTGTTAGAACCAGATCAATTGTAGACGGGTTTTTCGCGGAAGAGATACTAGTCGGATTACTGGGATGAAGAACTGTGAAGTAACCAGATGAGAGTTGATTTTGATGTATTTTACCATTACTGTTATTTTGCCTACAATTCCACTGGACATGCTTAGTATTTAAGTCCTCTATAATGAAAAATTTCGGTCGATATCTTTTGAGTTTTTGCAAATCGCCATTAAAGAAATTTAACTGTTCGGGTGCATTGGAATGGCAAATATGCTCCAGCGATGAAATAAATTCCATGAAACGTTTCAACTTCGATTCCCAAGCTTTCAATAACTTTAGTTTTGGAAGAAGTTAAAATTCGATGTTTAATTTGCCGTTGGACAAAAATGGCAACTCCACCACCCATTCCAGTAAACCTGTCAAATCGATGAAACACATAATGAGGATTACTTTTCAATTTTACATTTGGTTTAAGAAAAGTTTCTGTCACAATGGCAATATGAATTTTGTGAACTTTGAGAAAATTATAAAATTCATCTTCACTCGATTTTAAAGATCGAGCATACCAATTTAAAATATTCAAATAATTATTTAACATCGCTGTTAAATTTTAAATTCATTATAATATTATTTGCAAATTGCCATCCGATTTGAAATGCTCCAAATACTTCCTGTGTTTTGATTATTTACATTAGAAGAATTAAGAGGTATTTGTCTACCTGTTACCAAAGCGTAACTGTCATTAGAAGAAGATGATTCCGAGGTCGATCTACCTGTCAATAAATTGTTTTCGTTAAAAGACGAATTGGAAGGCGTAGCTGCTTTTTGTTTTAAATTCGAGAAATAAGTGCCATAGAAGAATTAGGCGTGGCATTTGTAGCGGTTTTTGATTTTCAGGTATGTTCTGTAAATTTAAGCTCGTTGATTTGACTTTTTGTCTAAGCGAACGAGCGTTTAACATTTTTTCCCTGACAGGATATTTCAAATAATTGGATTTATGGTTTCCATCGCAATTTGAACATGAAAATTTATCAGTGGTTGGACAAACGTCTTTCGAATGCGATTTACCACAATTCAAGCACCGTATATCCATATAGCAATTTATGGTTCCATGGCCGAAGCCTTGGCAACGACGACATTGCGTTAAGTTTACAATACGATTATGCCGTTTATAATGTTCCCAATAAATTTTAATGTGGGAATAATAATAATTTCAAATAATTGGATTTATGGTTTCCATCGGGAATGGGAATAATTTCAAATAATTGGATGGGAATAATTTCAAATAATTTTATTTATGGTTTCCATCGCAATTTGAGCATGAAAATTTATCAGTGGTTGGACAAACGTCTTTCGAATGCGATTTACCACAATTCAAACACCGTATATCCATATGGCAATTTATGGTTCCTTAGCCGAAGCCTTGGCAACGACGACATTGCGTTAAGTTTACAATACGATTATGCCGTTTATAATGTTCCCAATAGATTTTAATGTGGGAAATGAAACGTACTTTTTCTGAAGATTTCAAATGGTTTACATCACTTCGATTGAAGTGTATCAAGTACAGTTCATGGGAAATTCCAGACCGTAGTTTAGAAGTACCATTCGCTCTTTTTTTTCATAAGTATTACTTGGGAAGGGGCAAAACCAAGCAATTATTTTAGTTCATTTTTAATTTCATCAGGACTTTGATCATTTGATGAGCCTTTCAAGAGAGCCTTGAAGGGTCTGTCTGATTTTATATCATATGAATAAAAATTATGAAGCTCGGACAAATATCGGACAAGACGTTCATAATCTTCCAATCCATCAACCAAGACTATAAATTCTCCTCTTCGTCCGATTTTAAATGAGACTTTTACTTCCGGGAGAAAAGTAGAAAGCTCAGCACGGAATGATTTGAAGTCGGAAATCATCACCGTCACTGGTGGCCTAGATTGTTGTTTCTTCCTTGAACGACAAGCGTCCATTTTGTAGCGGTCGTTCCATTTTGTGTAGCGGTCGTTCCAAATCGCCTACTCTTTATTGTCAATGTGGTTTTCTTTACCACCATTGACTTTACCAAGGTGGTTTTTTCGACACTTCTCGTCAATATGTACACGACAATTTTGCGTATACATTGTTTCTACTTTCGCCAAATAATCTTTACCATGCATTCGCAAAAAAAACAAACTCTTTTACATTTCGCCACTGATCTGTCGATTATGAGTGTTTTACGACCAATTCCATGTCAGAATCATTTTCAAATTCAATGTTATTTATCATCAGATGATTAAACTCTAGCTGGATCGCCAATGTGAAAATTTCATATGTCCCTGGAATGAGGTTGGGCAGCCGGCAGGGCTCTGCGCGACCTACTGCTACGATGTTCTGCCATCGACTGACGCATCACTGAAATGGTGGGGAACCATTTCGCCAGTGCAGTGCTTCATGTGTGGAGAAGAAAGATGCTGATATTATAGTCATCTTTTCACCCCACAGTTAGCACCATTTCGCAAAAATCGAAATTAGTAAGAAAAATTGTTTACAAAAAAGTTTGATGTTTGTATTTGATCTTCATAAATTACATTAGTTTATACTTTTCTCTCACCTAACCTTCTCATCCCCCACACCTTCACCACCAATTGCAGCCAGAAAAAAAAAATTTCAACGGCCTAAATAAATAAAAACTTATTCGTTTACCTACAAGAATTGCTTGGTTTTGCCCCTTCCCAAGTAATACTTATGAAAAAAAGAGCGAATGGTACTTCTAAACCACGCTCTGGAATTTCCAATGAACTTTACCTAATACACTTCAATCGAAGTGATGTAAACAATTTGAAAACTTTAGAAAAAGTACGTTTCATTTCCCACATTAAAATTCATTGGGAACATTATAAACGGCATAATCGTATTGCAAACTTAACGCAATGTCGTCGTTGCCAAGGCTTCGGTCATGGAACCAAAAATTGTCATATGGATATACGGTGTTTGAATTGTGGTAAATCGCATTCGAAAGACGTTTGTCCAATGAATGAAACCACTGATAAATTTTCATGTTCAAATTGCAATGGAAATCATAAATCCAATTATTTGAAATGTCCTGTCAGGGAAAAAATTTTAAACGCTCGTTCGCTTAGACAACAAGTCAAATCAACGACCTTAAATTTACAGAACATACCTGAAAATTCTTCTAAGGCACCTGCCAATTCGTCTTCTAACGAAAACAATTTATTGACAGGTAGATCGACCTCGTCATCATCTTCTTCTAATGTCAGTTATGCTGGTATATTAGGTAGAAATCTATCTCCTATTTCTTCTAATGTAAATAATCAAAACACAGGACCGCCTTGCAGTTCTTCTTCTAACGAAAACAATTTATTAATAGGTAGACCGGCCAAATCATCTTCTTCTAATGGCAGTCTACCTACAAATATTCCTTCAATGCCATTCGCTTCTTTAAATGAAGTCGATTTAGGCGATATAACTGAAAATAAAATGATCTACCTACAAGATCAACTTTTTCAAATGATCATCCAAATGAATTCGACTTCATCACTTTTTGAAGCATTTCAAATCGGATGGAAATTTGCAAATAATATTATAATGAATTTAAAATTTAACAGTGATGTTAAATAATTATTTGAATATTTTAAATTGGAATGCTCGATCTTTGAAATCGAGTGAAGATGAATTTTATAATTTTCTCAAAGTTCACAAAATTCATATTGCCATTGTGACAGAAACTTTTCTTAAACCAAATGTAAAATTGAAAAGTAATCCACATTATGTGGTTCATCGATTTGACAGGTTTACTGGAATTGGTGGTGGAGTTGCCATTTTTGTCCAACGGCAAATTAAACATCGAATTTTACCTTCTTTCAATACTAAAGTTATTGAAAGCTTGGGAATCGAAGTTGAAACCATTCATGGAATTTATTTCATCGCTGGAGCATATTTGCCATTCCAATGCACCGGCGAACAATTAAATTTCTTTAAAGGCGATTTGCAAAAACTTACAAGATATCGATCGAAATTTTTCGTAATAGGGGACTTAAATGCTAAGCATGTCCAGTGGAATTGTAGGCAAAATATCAGTAATGGTAAAATACTTCATAATCAACTCTCAGCTGGTTACTTTACAGTTCTTCATCCCAGTAATCCTACTTGTTTCTCTTCCGTGAAAAACCCGTCTACAATTGATCTGGTTCTAACAGATCAAAGTCACATTTGTAGTGAACCGATTACTCATGCTGATTTTGACTCAGATCATCTTCCTGTAACATTCAGACTTTCCAACGAAGCTATAATTAATCCAATTAGTTCTATTTTCAACTATCATAGAGCAAATTGGTTGGATTACAGATCTCACATTGAAAATCATGTGGATCATGAAACTATTTTAGAAAATTCTGCGGATATCGACACAGCAATTGATAATTTGAATCATTATATTATCGAAGCTAGGAATCTTTCAGTTCCCAAAGCTCAAACTAAATTAAATTCTCCTATCATCGATGACAATCTTCAACTGCTCATTCGGTTGAAGAATGTTCGTCGACGACAATATCAACGTTCTCGTGATCCTGCTATGAAAAACATAGTTAAGGGTTTACAAAAAGAAATTAAACATAGATTTACTCTTTTGCGAAATGAAAATTTCGCTAAAGAAGTTGAACAAATTAAACCATATTCTAAACCTTTCTGGAAACTTTCTAAGGTTCTTAAGAAACCTCAGAAACCTATTCCTGCTCTCAAGGAAGGAAATCAAATACTTCTTACAAATGGCGAAAAAGCTCAAAAACTTGCTCGGCAGTTCGAGAGTGTCCACAATTTTAATTTGAACGTTGTGAGTCCTATTGAAAATGAAGTCTCACTGAAATATGATCATATTTCAACCCAAGTGTTATCACACGATGACATTATTGAGACGAATTTTGATGAAATTAAATCAATTATTAGAAAACTTAAAAACATGAAGGCTCCTGGTAATGATGGAATTTTTAATATTCTTATTAAAAATCTTCCCGATGTTGCCTTGAGACTCCTGGTTAAAATTTTCAACAAGTGTTTTTCATTAGCTTACTTCCCAAAAAGATGGAAAAACGCTAAAGTAATTCCTATCCTAAAACCTGATAAAAACCCAGCAGAAACATCAAGTTATCGCCCAATTAGCTTACTTTCTTCTATCAGTAAACTTTTTGAAAAAATTATCTTGTTAAGAATGATGACTCATATAAATCAGAATTCAATTTTTTTACCAGAGCAGTTTGGATTTCGTCAGGAACATTCAACTACTCATCAACTTGTCAGAGTAACGAACATGATAAAATCAAATAAATCTTCTGGGTTATCCACTGGAGTTGCTCTTCTAGACATAGAAAAAGCATTCGACAGTGTTTGGCACAAAGGTTTAATAGCAAAAATGTCTGATTTCCAGTTTCCTATTTATTTGATCAAAATGATTCAAAATTATTTAACTGATCGTACTCTTCAGGTTAGCTATCAGAATTGTAAATCTGAATTGCTACCCGTACGAGCCGGTGTTCCGCAGGGTTCGAGTGTAGCTCCAATCTTGTATAATATTTTCACTTCGGATCTTCCAAATCTACCCGTTGGTTGTCAGAAATCGCTATTCTGTGACGACACAAGTCTGTTAGCCTCAGGTAGAAATCTAAGAGTGATCTGCAGTCGCCTACAAAGAAGTTTAAATATTTTCAGTGATTATCTGTCAAAATGGAAAATTAAACCAAATGCAGCAAAAACGCAATTAATTATCTTTCCTCACAAGCCAAGAGCTTCTTTTCTTAAACCAAACAATAATCACATTCTCAAATTGAATGGCTTGGAATTGACATGGTCTGATCAAGCTAAATATTTAGGTTTAACGTATGACAAAAAACTCACTTTCAAGGATCACATTGAAGGAATCCAGGCAAAGTGTAATAAATATATTAAATGTTTATATCCTCTTATAAACAGAAATTCTAAGCTCTGTCTAAAAAACAAATTGTTAATTTATAAACAAATTTTCAGACCAGCCATGCTTTATGCGGTACCAATTTGGTCAAGCTGTTGTTCCACCAGGAAGAAAACGCTTCAAAGGATTCAGAATAAAATTCTGAAAATGATTCTGAAGCTTAAATAATTTAATTTTAACTCATATTAATAATTTAATTTTAACTCATATTCCAATAAATAGTTATTTAAAAAAAAAAAAAAATATTTGTTTACCTACAATTGGAATACGTGTTTAAAAAGCAGTATAAAAACTTATTTTTCTATTAATAAAATATTTTTATTTCAGGAACAACAACCCGTTCAGTTTAATACATTGATTGACAAACAGTTCAATCGTCCAGATAGTCTCTTTTTTGAAATGGCATCAAAACTTAATCCTGAAGCGAAAGAGTTTGTTCCAATAGGCTCTCCATCTCGATCAGCTCCTACAAGTCCAGTTTCACAAGTTCCCGTGGTACTTCGAAATTCATATCTTCTACTTTCTGATGATACTTTGATTTCACAAAGTCCTAAAAGGGGCGTAAATATTATGGACAATATCAATGTTCCTGCTGAAGACGATTTTAAGCAGGAAATGAGCAATAGACCACATGAATTTGAAATGACACCTGATTGTAGTAATGGTAATGTTGACACAACTATCCGGTTGCATCTTAGTAGCGAATCATCATACCAAGAAATGAATTCAAAGGAAGCAATGCAACGTGATGAAAAGCTTGATAACGAATATAGCGACGAACGGCAGATACTTATTCATGAAATAGGCACAGAGCCCACGATTGAAAGCAGTTTATTGAATATCCTGTCAAAGGAGCAAAACCCTATTAATACATCTTTTTACGAAGGACGCAATGAAGTATTACTTTCAAGTAATTCTGATGAGTTGAACAAAGTACAGATATTACCAGATGATTACAATATTACACAGAAATTATTAAACTATGAAGAGAAATGTGAATCAAATCAATTAGAAGAACGTGGAATAGGATTAAACACTTCCGAAAAAATAAGAGCAAAAAGCGAAACGATCAAGACACGAAAACAGATCGATTTAACTTTAGAAGAATTACATTCTGAGTCACACCACCAAGTAAATTCGAATGCATCAGTTTCAGACAGTAATATTTCCTCTTTATTAGAACAAAAGCAAATTGATGCAACTATTATTGAAAAAACTCCTTCATTAGATAAAATTGAACCGAAGTTAACATCGTTGATGGTCGATGTAACCGAAAATGAAATCAATTTAAAAAAAAACTACGACAAAATGCATGATTCAATAATAAACTTGGTAATTCACAATGAACCTAGTTCTAGGGAAATTGTTAAACTGGAAGAAACTGTTAAGCTGGAAGACTGTGAATCGAATCGTGATTTTTTTGTCGATGCAGAAATTGCCAAGGTGTCATCTATGATGGAATCATTACAACAAAAAATTAATAAAGGAAACAATAATGACTATGAAAATTTTACATCTCCCACAGCATCTTCTATTGAAGGGCACTCTACTATCTCATATGACGGAATTATGAGTCATGAACTAGGTTCTCATATAGAAACTCTCAACGATATACCCTCATACTTACAACAAAATGATAATATTATTGAAGTGAAGAATTTTAAATCATACAGTTCTACCCATGTCAACACCAAGTCTGTACATGACAATGACCAAATCAACAAGAGAAAAACTCTGATCGATCTCAAAGCTCAAAGCTCAAAGCTCAAAGTCACTAAATCTATCGATACAAAAGCAAAAACCTTGATAACAGCCAAGTCTGTGAAACCAATAGTTGAAACTCAACAAATTAACACGAAGACTGCGATAGTTAACGCTGATAATAAGGGGCCTACTACTTCAAATAAATCGCTAACCAAACCAATTACAAAAGCAACAATTATGAAACCTTATATGATGGCAATGAAAAAAAACACTATTAGTAACACACAAAAATCGTCTAATGAGCCAGTATTGACATTTAAATCGTACTCTGTAGCTACAGCGCGAACAAATGAAAGTAAAAGAATTACGGACAAGAACAAGCTATCTGCAATTTCGAAACAAACATTACCGATTATTGCAAATGATACCAATTATAAATCATTAACGACCACCAAAAAAGTTGCAACTGGTGCACCGAAACCTATTGCGACGACTAGCGCAACAGGAAGTATTAGTGGCAGACAAGCTATTGAATCAGCAACTGCAACAAGGCCGGCGTCCTCAACAAGGTAAGATAGGAAGCTGCAGAACAGTGAGATATAATTATAATTCAAAAGTAATGAGACAACCAAAGCTATTTTTAAATCAAATAATAAAATTTATTTTGCTGACTACGGTCAAAACTAGTATAACCATCTTCATATATATATATATATATATATATATATATATATATATATATATATATATATATATATATATATATATATATATATATATATATATATATATATATATATATATATATATATATATATATGAATATATATATATATATATATATATATATATATATATATATATATATATATATATATATATATATATATATATATATATATATATATATATATATATATATATATATATATATATATATATATATATATATATATATATATATATATATATATATATATATATATATATATATATATATATATATATATATATATATATATATATATATATATATAACTCTCTCAAACATGGAGTTTTTAAAGCGACCAACTCCATTTTTAAGTAAATCATCGGCTGTAAGACTTGCTTCAGTCACAACACCGTCAATTTCAAGCTCCTTCGATGAAATGTAAACTCTATATTCAACAGCAAATAATTTACAGGTTACAATATTGTTTGCCTGTTTCAAATCGTCAACAACAACTCGAATTTTATCTCTATTAACTTTAGAGATTTCTACAACTTTTGAGAAATGTGATGTTAATCTTCCATGAAATCATCCATTACATAAACTGTTTTTTGTAAATTAATAATATCAAAATGAAAACGAAATGAAAATAAAAACTTATGTATAGTAAAATTTCAGTTATAAGAGAAATAAAAAATGAATTAAATTAAATCTACCTTGTTGCTGTTGTCTCTGTTCCTCTATCGTAAAGAACGACGTGATGCTCATCCAACGATTTTTAATTGGCAGTCTTCTGCTGTTTCCAATTGCCAGTTTTCTGCTATCTCAATTGCTTTGCAGTCGTTGTGGTCACCACTGAACTTGATGTGCTGCCTGTACCTGACCCCAGGTACAGTGCTGTTGCTCTTGGTGGCGATCAAATGTGATCCTTGCAGTGCTACACTCACGATATATGTCGTCTCTTTCGATCCTACGCAGCGTACAAATTCTGGTACCTGGTAGATCAGCACTGGGTTGCTTAAGGACCTCTGTGCCTTTGCACCCTTTCGTCTTCGCACCTTCATGCGATGGCACCTCTGTAACTCGTCACTTCTATGCGCTCGCGCCTCTGTGTCTCCACACCTCTGTGCGTATGAACAGGATGCCCTTCGTTGCTAGCTTTCCAGTCGGGAAACGCCCCGAATATTGTCTGGGCTATAAGCACAAGCAGTTTAAACTACCTGCAACTGTTAACTCACGTGCAGTATAATCGAAACACAACCTCTTCGCTTGAATGGTTTTTACTGAATGATTATTGTTTAGTGTTATCTCACAATAGGCCCTCGAGGTGAGGAATGCGATACCCGAAAAATAGTCAAATACACGGTTGAACCAGTATCTCGTTTACGAAAACGGTTTATACAAGAACAGGCGATAATGAACTAATAAACGAACAATAATTCAGAATCGTCACAATGCAAAAACCTATTATATTATTTTCATAATAACTACCAGAAGTTTGCGACTTTTACACACGTTGAAACTGTCGCTTTACATTGTAAAATTAAAAGCTCGGTTGAAGCGTATCTTTCACCAAGCAGAAACTTGTGTTCAGTATATTTTGATATTTCTAATTTAATGCCGTTGTTTGCCACAAACCTTACTATAAAAGTAACTAAGGGCTGAATTTATAGTGGAATTATAAAAAGTACGTAGTGTGGATACATAGGTTTTGATTTTGTCATTAAAAAAGGTTTGGAAATCACTTGAAAATTCGACTAGTGAAAGTTGACATTCGACTAAGATAAGTTAAGCAATTCCTCCGTGTGTATGTATGTATGTATATTGTATGTGTCAAATAATGTCACTCGATTTCTCAGGCATGACTGCACCTATTTTCCCAAATATGGCTCAAATAAAAAGGCCGCATAGGTTAATATTGAATTTAATCCGGATCCGACTTCCGCAGTTATAAGTCTAAGAATGTCGAAAATTTTCTAAGGTCATTTAAAACGGTAAAACACTAATTTTTTTATAAATTTATCTCTGTTTCCGAATTGAAATAGAACTTTTCTTCTCGATCCATTCGAGAAAACGAAAATTCTTAATGCGCACCAGCAGGAAAAGGATACATAACCAGCAGGAAAAAGATAAAAACCATCTGTTGAACTACTTTTTATCTGAGGGAACCCTGAATCAACTTCATGGGTGCGGACCTTGTATTTATGTAGATGGTACTAAAAGATCTGCCACCTCAACGAAAACGAACGCAATTACAAGGTCCGGGGGTACATTAAAATGCAATGAGCAATGAAAGCAAAGGGAAAGTTGATTTGAGCCGCAATGAAGCTATATTAATAGGCACTGAGTTCCATAAAAAATTAAAAACTTATTTTTCTAGGTTTATGATATTTATGAAAACAAAAGCGGTTTGTTGAAGATCGGTTCTCAAATGTAGTAACAAATTAAGAACTCAAAGTTTTCATATTCTCATTCCTTCAACTGCTGGCATTCACCTACATATTTTCAGAATATAATTTCTTTTCAAAAAGAAAACTGTTGAATATGTGCAATGAACTCTCTCAGAATGTTTCACTATTTAGTTGCAATATTTGAAGTTCCAAACGTTTGATTTTTTTGAAAAATTCGGACACAAGTTACTAAGCCAATTGGATTAACGGTATAACAAAACTTTGGATTAACAATAATATTGTCACGTGACGCTTAAGAAATGACCGCGCCTCCGATATCCTGAAGGAGGAGATAAAGAAGATGAAAATAAAGCTCGCGAAAATCAGTACGCGCATACACTATGAATGGTACAGCCAAGACCCTGTCAGCTTGGAGCGATCTCAATCTTCATTTCAGCAACGCCATCGCACGGCATCACATTGAACATATGTCAATTGTATGAGTGCCCAGTGCTGCTGTTTTGGCACACACGAATTTGACATTTCTCTCCCCTACTTCTATGTACGAGATTCGATGCGGACTCACCTGAGGGCACCATGCACGCAAAAAAGGATGTTGCCAATGATTTGTTCGGGAAATGTGAGAGCTGGATATCTTGTTAATATGATGTCTTTGGTCTCTCATGCAATCACTTACGCTACAGTTTTGTAACATTATTAAACCTAATCAATTTTTTTGGTATTTTGTTAATTGTCAAGTCAGTTAACAAACAAGATGTGAGCCACTAAACGCCAATTGAAAATGTTCAAAATTATTTAATTTTATTGATTGATCGATTTATAGAAAATCGATCAAAAATATAAAAAATAACTATCCATTACAGTCAAAGTCCACTTGTCAAATTGAATATCTATTTCGGTATTCGCAGTTTCATAATTTTTTTCACTAGCTAGTGAACGCTAATACTGTTATCAATGTCCTAACAACGGTCAACCGTTGCGAGTATCAGTCACCAAAAGCACCACTCAAAAGCCCTTCCTCTTGCTACGTCAAAACAAAGAATTATGCTTCATATAAACTGAAAAGTTTCAAAAGGAAGCAATTTGTGCAGCCAGAATTTCGTGTAATGTAATGATGCCTTTCTTATACTACAATTTGTTTGCAAAAACTATTTCAATTCGGAAACAGTTTTGAGATAAATTTAGAAAAAAATTAGTGTTTTACCGCTTTAAATGACCTTAGAAAATTTTCGACATTCTTAGACTTATAACTGCGGAAGTCGGATCCGGATTAAATTCAATATTAACCTATGCGGCCTTTTTATTTGAGCCGTATTTGGGAAAATAGGTGCAGTCATGCCTGAGAAATCGAGTGACATTATTTGACACATACAATATACATACATACATACACACGGAGGAATTGCTTAACTTATCTTAGTCGAATGTCAACTTTCACTAGTCGAATTTTCAAGTGATTTCCAAACCTTTTTTAATGACAAAATCAAAATCTATGTATTCACACTACGTACTTTTTATAATTCCACTATAAATTCAGCCCTTAGTTACTTTTATAGTAAGGTTTGTGGCAAACAACGGCATTAAATTAGAAATATCAAAATATACTGAACACAAGTTTCTGCTTGGTGAAAGATACGCTTCAACCGAGCTTTAAATTTTACAATGTAAAGCGACAGTTTCAACGTGTGTAAAAGTCGCAAACTTCTGGTAGTTATTATGAAAATAATATAATAGGTTTTTGCATTGTGACGATTCTGAATTATTGTTCGTTTATTAGTTCATTATCGCCTGTTCCTGTATAAACCGTTTTCGCAAACGAGTTACTGGTTCAACCGTGTATTTGACTATTTTTCGGGTATCGCATTTCTCACCTCGAGGGCCTATTGTGTGATAACACTAAACAATAATCATTCAGTAAAAACCATTCAAGCGAAGAGGTTGTGTTTCGATTATACTGCACGTGAGTTAACAGTTGCAGGTAGTTTAAACTGCTGGTGCTAATAGCCCAGACAATATTCGGGGCGTTTCCCGACTGGAAAGCTAGCAACGAAGGGCATCCTGTTCATACGCACAGAGGTGTGGAGACACAGAGGCGCGAGCGCATAGAAGTGACGAGTTACAGAGGTGCCATCGCATGAAGGTGCGAAGACGAAAGGGTGCAAAAGCACAGAGGTCCTTAAGCAACCCAGTGCTGATCTACCAGGTACCAGAATTTGTACGCTGCGTAGGATCGAAAGAGACGACATATATCGTGAGTGTAGCACTGCAAGGATCACATTTATAGAGATAGCAGAAAACTGGCAATTGGAAACAGCAGAAGACTGCCAATTAAAAATCGTTGGATGAGCATCACGTCGTTCTTTACGATAGAGGAACAGAGACAACAGCAACACGGTAGATTTAATTTAATTCATTTTTTTTATTTCTCTTATAACTGAAATTTTACTATACATAAGTTTTTATTTTCATTTCGTTTTTTTCATTTTGATATTATTAATTTACAAAAAACAGTTTATGTAATGGATGATCTCATGGAAGATTAACATCACATTTCTCAAAAGTTGTAGAAATCTCTAAAGTTAATAGAGATAAAATTCGAGTTGTTGTTGACGATTTGAAACAGGCAAACAATATTGTAACCTGTAAATTATTTGCTGTTGAATATAGAGTTTACATTTCATCGAAGGAGCTTGAAATTGACGGTGTTGTGACTGAAGCAAGTCTTACAGCCGATGATTTACTTAAAAATGGAGTTGGTCGCTTTAAAAACTCCATGTTTGAGAGAGTTAAGATACTCGAGTGCAAGCAATTGTATTCAGCATCTGTTGTTGATGGAATTAAGTCTTATCGGCCCTCAGATTCGTTTCGAGTAACATTTGCCGGATCTGCGTTGCCTAGCCATGTCTATATCGATAAAATGCGTCTTCTTGTTAGGCTTTTCGTACCGCATGTTATGAATTGCACGAACTGTAAAAAAATCGGTCATACAGCTACTTATTGTAGTAATAAATCTAAATGCATAAAATGTCAAGGGCCTCATATGGATGATCTTTGCGATAAAGGTATTGAAAAATGTGTTTATTGTGGGGAGAGTCCTCATGATGATCTTTCAGTATGCGCTGAAATCAGTTGCATAAGGACAAAATGAAGCTTCCTTTAAAAGCACGATCTAAGCGCACATATGCAGAAATACTTACAACGATCATTTATGTCCCACCTTTGGAAACCGAAAATGGTTTTTCAAATCTTGCGGAGCCAGAGGAATCTGACTCTGAGGGAAATAGTGAAGATACCTCATTTGTCACTCCTCAGAGTCTGTTAGGAGGAGATTAACAAACCACAAAATACCAGAAAAGACATCTAAAATTACACCTTCAAAAATATGTTAAATCTAAAAAGCCAAATTTAAAACCAAAAACTGTGCCTCCTGGTTTGTCAAATTCACAAATCAATCCAGGAACTAGCACAAGAAAAGACATTAATCCAGCGGGTTCCGTTTCACAGCCACCATCAGGATTACTGAAGTTTTCGGAAATTGTAGAATGGATTTTCGCAGCATTCAATATTTCTGAACCTCTAAAGACCATCATAACGGCATTCCTTCCAATAGCTAGAACTTTTTTGAAACAGTTATCAGCTCAATGGCCAGTTCTCTCAGGTTTTGTATCATTTGATAGTTTTTCTTCCGCCGCAAATGATCCAATCACTATCATGCAGTGGAATTGTCGAAGCATCATGTCAAAACTTGATTCATTTAAAGTTTTGTTGCATAGTCAAAAATGTGATTTATTTGCTTTGTGCGAAACATGGCTTACATCAAACAGTGAGGAATACTCGAATCGATGGATATTTGATTTTGCGAGGAAAGTTTGTCCAGATTCTGTTCCTACGCATAGCATTATTAGGGAGTCTTCTCCAAATGATGATTCCATTGATAGCCCCTTTTCAATGATGGAATTTTTCATAGCACTCATGTCTTGTAACAATAACGCTCCTGGGTTGGACAGAATTAAATTCAACTTGGTGAAGAATCTGCCCGACCTCGCAAAAAGACGTTTGTTGGAATTGTTCAACAAGTTTCTTGAGCAAAATATTGTTCCATATGACTGAAGGCAAGTGAAAGTTATCGCCATTCAATAGCCGGAGAAACCAGCTTCCAATCACAACCCGTATAGACCCATTGCAATGTTGTCCTGCATCAGAAAATTGTTCGAAAAAATTATTCTACGACGTCTCGACACTTGGATCAGATACTCAGTTTGGTTTGCGTAGAAAAAAGGGACGAATGATTGCCGTTCATTACTTTCGTCTGACATCAAAATTGCCTTCGCTCAAAAACAACAAATGGCATCTCTATTTTTAGATATTAAAGGAGCATTTGATTCAGTTTCCATTGATGTTCTTTCAGACAAGCTCCAGCAACATGGAATTCCACTGGTTATAAATAATTATTTGCACAACCTTTTGTCAGAGAAATGCATGTATTTTTCACATGGCGATTTGGCAACAATCAGATTTAGCTACATGGGTCTTCCGCAAGGTTCATGCCTGAGTCCGCTCCTGTATAATTTCTATGTAAACGACATTGACAGCTGTCTAGTAACCCCATGTGCACTAAGACAATTGGCAGATGATGGTGTGGTTTCAGTTACTGGACCCAAAGCTATTGGTCTGCAAAAACCATTGCAAGATACCTTAGATAACTTGTCTGTTTGGGTTGTTCATGTGGGTATCGAATTCTGTGCGGAGAAAACAGAACTGGTCGTCTTTTCAAGAAAGCATCATTCCGCGCAACTTCAGCTTCATATGATGGGAAGAATGAACCAACAGGTTCGCCATCCAGGTCCCCGATTTCTGGATGCACTGAAAATAATGGTCTAAAATCTTCGGAATGAACTTCGCGACGTCGTATGATTACAAATATCGAAACATTTTTTTAAAACTAAACGCAAAAATTGTTACAGGATCGGATACTTAACGTATCTAGAAGGAAATCGATAACGTCAAATATATTTCTCATATCAAATTCTGAAATAAGCTCCTTCTATAGTTTTTCATTTTTTGAGTTTCACTAAACTTTTGCCTTTAAACAGCAAAATGGTAACACAATGTGATATTAATTGAAAATTTAATGATATCATATTAGGATTTCAATCAGATGTTGCTATCATAATCAAATATCAATTTGTTCTAATTTTGATGTGAGACTTTACTCGGGTAGTTATTAATAACTTCGAAAGGGCTAGTTGAGCTTCAATCTTAAACAAGATTCATGACAGTATATTTGACTTTCAAATACCTCGGAGTGTGATTCGATTTCAAATGCACGTGGGGAGGACACATTAGGTATTTGATAAAATGACAACAAAGAGTAAATTTTCTTCGAACAATAACAGGATCTTGGTGGGGTGCTCATCCGGAAGATCTAATAAAATTGTGTCATACAACGATACTTTTAGTGATAGAATATGGATGCGTTTGCTTTCGTTCCGCTGCAAACTCACATATTATCAAATTTTAGCGAATTCAGTATCGTTGTTTGAGAATTACTTTAGGCTGCATGCACTCGACACACACAATGAGTCTTGAAGTTCTGGTGGGAGTTCTTCCATTGAAGGATCATTTTTTGAGCTTTCGTCGCGACTGCTAATAAGATGTGAGGTACTGAATCCCCTACCCGAGTAGAGCGTGAGATCAAAAAGAAAACTCAATTTGATGTTGTGCTGTTCGTATATATCGATTACTTAATTTGCTATCGTTTTGGTCGTTTTAACGGTTAAAAGATCAAAATTGAAAGCAAAAAAAATGCTGTATACATCAAACTGGAAACTAGTTTTGCTCTCAGTGAAAGCACATTGAAAACTTAATATGATGTAAATTTTCTCGAAATGACACGTCACGAGCATAATCTAAAAATAGAACAGCCAAAAAAGGTCCGGTATAGTATACATTTAGGCGATGTTACTCGTAAGCAAGAAAAAAGATTTTATGCAATCTCCATATTGCAAGCAAGAAAAAAAAAGATTTCATACAGTATTCACACTACCGTGGAGAGAATCCGGCTTCGAACTTAGGTGTTTTGGAATACGAACTTTTTGCGATTGCTATGGACTGTAAGTGCTAGCTATCAGGAGATGGAAAATGTTCGGTTATATGACAAGCAGTGTTGTTTCACAAAGTTGTATGCAGGTAGTTTCTGTCAGTGTACACTCGTTGCGTCGCTTCCATCCTGCATCCACCGTGAGTAGCAGTGTGGCTATTTGAGCACAGTATAAAAATGTTCTCTTTGTCCTTCTCATACCCAAAGATGTAGCATTCAAACATTATAGCATTAAATTGAGTAATCTACTTGATCTCAAACAACTCGCACATGTAATCACTTTGAAATACGAATTTAGAGGCTCTGAAGATCGAACTTTTTAAATTGAAGTCTCCTACAACACAGGGAACGTGAATTAGGAATCCGGCAATAAGGTATCCCAGATTATTTGTTTTTTCGACTAATTGGGACAATGAACGATTATCTCGCTTCTGACCACAGATAGAATAAGAATCTCTTCAGTATTTTTTTAGTTCTTGTGTAGACTTATAATTTACGATCGTTTGATGCAGAATTAGTCCTGTGACTCAAAATTATGAAGATTTAGTTAGACGGTTTCTTTAAAAAAGTGTATTAAAGTTCCAAGATCTATTAGATGATTGATAAAATACTTCTCATAGTATCTAGTGTTAGTGAGAATATGAAGTTCTAAGCATTTCTAACTAGGACTGGGAATTTTTTTTTGAAGAGGTTCTTCGACACAGTTTGTGGACTACTTAGGAATATACAAATTAAACATATATTTTCTTGGTGGCTCCTCTAAGCCACTAAAGTATTATTAAGAATTAGCTCTAGGTTCTGAAATCTGAGACATTCAATATTCGATGTTCGAGCTTCGTGAACAATGAATTTTTCCATACTGTTGGATATAAAGTTATGGATATTTTCAGAACGGGTTTGACGAGTAGATTATTTTCGCCATCCAGGTCCCCGATTTCTGGATGCACTGAAAATAATGGTCTAAAATCTTCGGAATGAACTTCGCGACGTCGTATGATTACAAATATCGAAACATTTTTTTAAAACTAAACGCAAAAATTGTTACAGGATCGGATACTTAACGTATCTAGAAGGAAATCGATAACGTCAAATATATTTCTCATATCAAATTCTGAAATAAGCTCCTTCTATAGTTTTTCATTTTTTTGAGTTTCACTAAACTTTTGCCTTTAAACAGCAAAATGATAACACAATGTGATATTAATTGAAAATTTAATGATATCATATTAGGATTTCAATCAGATGTTGCTATCATAATCAAATATCAATTTGTTCTAATTTTGATGTGAGACTTTACTCGGGTAGTTATTAATAACTTCGAAAGGGCTAGTTGAGCTTCAATCTTAAACAAGATTCATGACAGTATATTTGAATCATATGACACAGCAAATCGAGATATATTCCTATCCGTGACACCCCCCTAAATGTCCCTGACTCAACTCTATTTTTCGACACATCCATGCAGCGCGAAGTGCGTGGAATCCCGTGGAAATTCAACAATAATGTTTCGGCTTCATTTAGGTTTCAAGAACCTGCATCTGTTTATATAGCAGAGTTAGCAGTTCATTATAGTTTGAGTGTAATCGTCACATTATCTCCAAACCATTATTTTCTCTTCACAGATAGTCTGAGTGCAATTGAAGCAATTCGTTCAAACGCTTCTGGCAAAAATGAACCGTTTTTCTTGGGCAAAATAAAACAGTGCTTGAACGGCATATTGAACAATAATTATCAAATCACAATAGTTTGGGTCCCGGCTCATTGCTCCATTCCAGGCAATAAAAGAGCCGATATTTTAGCCAAACGTGGTGCTATTGAGGGTGAAATTTATGAGAGACCGATTGCTTTCAACGAATTCTATAGCGCGTCTCACCAAAGAACACTTGCCAGCTGACAAGCTTTTTGGGATAAAGATGATCTGGGTCGGTGTATGCACTCAATTATTCCTAAAAAATCGACTAAGGCATGGTTCAGGGGACTGGATGTGAGTAGGGACTTCATTCGTGTGATGTCCAGACTCATGTCCAATCACGTTAGATGCACATCTCCTTCGAATTGGACTTTACGAGACTAATCATTGTGCTTGCGGCGAAGGTTATCGCGATATTGATCATGTTGTTTGGACATGCGTGGAGTATCGTGATGGCAGATCTCAACTAATAAATTCCTTGTGTACTCAAGGTAGACTATCCAATGTCCCAGCTCGCGACATTTTTGCTTGTCGTGACCTTAAATACATTAAACTTCATTATCATTTCATTAAATCCATTGGAGTTCCAATTTAAATTTTATTTTATGTTACACTGTTTTCTCTTCCGTGAGTTCAACCAATAGCCAACTATATGATATTGAATAAAAGTGATGAACTGATGCAAACAAACCTGAATCATGTACAAAATAAATGTATTTTATTTAATGTAATTTAAAATAGCAAATCGCTTGATAAAAACAGTGTTTAGAATAACTAATAAATACCAACATACGAATATGATATTCGAAATGTATTAGGTTTAAAGTACTATGTATTGTGGATGCCCCGGCGAAGAAAAACTTATGTATATTGCCTATGAAATAAACGTATTTATGACTCAACAATAATATCTATCGTATTTGCACTGTGCTATCGAAGCGGCTGTTACAATCATGGAAAGGAAGTGTGCCAAATCAGACCCTGTCAGCTTGGAGCGAAATCAATCTTCAGTTCAGCAACGCCATCGCACGGCATCACATTCAGCATATCATATCAATTGTATGGGTGCGCAGTGCTGCTATTCTGGCGCGCACGAGTTTGACATTTCTCTCCCCTGCTTCTATGTACGAGATTCGAT
Organism: Malaya genurostris; assembly: GCF_030247185.1. Taxonomy (NCBI): domain Eukaryota; kingdom Metazoa; phylum Arthropoda; class Insecta; order Diptera; family Culicidae; genus Malaya; species Malaya genurostris. The sequence continues at coordinate 186,985,422 of NC_080571.1, forward strand.
GCGGACTCGCCTGAGGGCACCATGCACGCAAAAAAGGATGTTGCCAATGATTTGTTCAGGAAATATGAGAGCTGGATATCTTGTTAATATGGTGTATTTGGCCAAATGTAGCCAATCTATTGCCGGCATTGAATATATCGCTTGTCGTGTTTACTGCGTAGGTTTTTTCCATATGACTTGCTCTGGTGTCTCGCGCGCTCTTATGGGCTATTTTTCAACCCATCGTAAAAATTTGTTTTGAATGTGTGACAACTGTTAAGACTTATTTGATAATTCGCATCTCCGCTCTATAACAAAAATAGCTGATGAAAAGTCACCTCTAACTATGCTAACGGCTGTTGTAAACAACCTACAATCCAAATTTTGCACTCAAAGTTTTTATTCGATTGATGGTTCAATGTATAACGAAGCCAGGTTTTGTATGTTCGAGACCTGACTTGAAAGGATTCTTAGTGTCCGTAGTATTGCAATAGTCCCGTAGACTTACAAGTCGACTGCATCGTATCGAATACGGAATCTTTGATTTGAATATATCTTTCGCTACGAACATTTATTCACCGTTTACATATAAATCTAAAATCTGATTCAATTGGCTTATACACTCTTGTATTTGCCTTTGCTATCCTGAAGGAAGAGATAAAGAAGATGAAAATAATGCTCCACGCACATCAGTACGCGCATAGACTATGTATGTAACAGCCAACGAACCGAACGTAAACTGCCTGAAACGAGTTAAAATCGAGTGAAGATGAATTTTATAATTTACTCAAAGTTCACAAAATTCATATTGCCATTGTGACAGAAACTTTTCTTAAACCAAATGTCAAATTGAAAAGCAATACACATTATGTGGTTCATCGATTTGATAGGTTTACTGGAATAGGTGGTGGAGTTGCCATTTTGTCCAACGGCAAATTAAACATCGAATTTTACCTTCTTTCAATACTAAAGTTATTGAAAGCTTGGGAATCGAAGTTGAAACCATTCATGGAATTTATTTCATTGCTTGAGCATATTTGCCATTCCAATGCACCGGCGAACAATTAAATTTCCTTAAAGGCGATTTGCAAAAACTCACAAGATATCACAAGACCGAAATTTTTCGTAATAGGACTTAAATGCTAAGCATGTCCAGTGGAATTGTAGGCAAAATAACAGTAATGGTAAATACTTCATAATCAACTCTCAGTTGGATACCTCACATTTCTTCATCCCAGTAATCCGATTTGTTTCTCTTCCGTGAAAAACCCGTCTACAATTCATCTGGTTATAACAGATCAAAGTCACATTTGTAGTGAACCGATTACACATGCTGACTTTATCTCAGATTATCTTCCTGTAACATTCAGACTTTCCAACGAAGCTATAAGTTCTACATTCAACTATCATAGAGCTAATTGGTTGGATTACAGATTTCACATTGAAAATCATGTGGATCATGAAACTATTTTAGAAAATTCTTCGGACATCGACACAGCAATTGATAATTTGAATCATTACATTATCGAAGCTCGAAATCTTTCAGTTCCCAAAGCTCAAACTAAATTAAATTCTCCTATCATCGATGACAATCTTCAACTGCTCATTCGGTTGAAGAATGTTAGTCGACGACAATATCAACGTTCTCGTGATCCTGCTATGAAGAACACAGTTAAGGATTTACAAAAAGAAATTAAGCATAGATTCATTCTTTTGCGAAATGAATATTTCGCTAAAGAAGTTGAACAAATTAAACCATATTCTAGACCTTTCTGGAGACTTTCTAAGGTTCTTAAGAAACCTCAGAAACCAATTCCTGCTCTCAACGAAGGAAATCAAATACTTCTTACAAATGGCGAAAAAGCTCAAAAATTTGCTCAGCAGTTCGAGAGTGTCCACAATTTGAACTTTGTGAGTCTTATTGAAAATGAAGTCTCACTGAAATATGATCATATTTCAACTCAGGTGTTATTACAAGATGACATTATTGAGACGAATTTTGATGAAATTAAGTTAATTATTGCTAAATTTAAAAACATGAAGGCTCCTAGTAGTAATGGAATTTTTAATATTATTATTAAAAATCTTCCCGATGTTGCTTTGAGACTCCTGGTTAAAATTTTCAACAAGTGTTTTTCATTAGCTAATTTCCCAAAAAGATGAAAAACGCTAAAGTAATTCCTATCCTCAAACCTGATAAAAACCCAGCAGAAACATCAAGTTATCGACCAATTAGCTTACTTTCTTCTATCAGTAAACTTTTTGAAAAAAAAAATCAACAAGATGAATAATGTCTCATATAAATGAGAATTCAATTTTTTACCAGAGCAGTTTAGATTTCGTCATGAACATTTAACTACTCATCAATTTGTCGGAGTAACGAACATGATAAAAGCAAATAACTCTTCTAGGTTGTCCACTGGAGTTGCTCTTCTAGACATAGAAAAAGCATTCGACAGTGTATGGCATAAAGGTTTAATAGCAAAAATGTCTGATTTCCAGTTTCCTATTTATTAATCCAAATGATTCAAAATTATTAAACTGATCGTACTCTTCAAGTTAGCTATCAGAATTGTAAATCTGAATTGCTACCCGTACGAGCAGGTGTTTTGCAGGGTTCGAGCGTAGCTCCAATCTTGTATAATATTTTCACTTCTGATCTTCCAAATCTACCCGTTGGTTGTCAGAAATCGCTATTCTGTGACGACACAAGTCTGTCAGCCACATTTAGAAATCTAAGAGTGATCTGCTGATTAATTATCTTTCCTCATAAGCCAAGAGCTTCTTTTCTTAAACCAAATAAGAATCACATTCTCAAATTGAATGGCTTGGAATTGACATGATCTGATCGAGCTTAATACTTAAGTTTAACGTATGACAAAAAAAACTAATTTTCAAGGATCACATTGAAGGAATCCAGGCAAATTGTAATAAATTTATTAAATGTTTTTAGTGTCTTATAAACAGAAATTCTAAGCTCTGTCTAAAAATCAAATTGTAAATTTATAAACAAATTTTCAGATCAGCCATGCTTTATGCAGTACCAATTTGGTCAAGTTGTTGTTCCACCAGGAAGAAAACGCTTCAAAGGATTCAGAATAAAATTATTAAAATTATTTTGAAGCGTCCTCCCTGGTTTAGTTCAAATGAGTTACGATTTTCAAATGATTTTTTTTGTTCGAAAGGTGACGTTTATGCAGAGGGTTTAGGCTATAATACATAAGGAAAATCCTTCGGGAAAGTAGAGAAAAACTAGAAAATTGGTTCGTTAAGAATTGGAAATTTTCTATTCAATGCATGCTAGATCTCCAATGATTGTTTGACGCGTATCGAGTTAAGCAATGCTGCTGCCCGCTGGAGAGCAATATATGAATACTAAATCTATATATATAAAAATGCAGAGATCATTCTTTGTAATCGCATCACGTAAGAACGGATGGACGGATTGAGATGCTTTTTTTTTGTTTGATCAGTTTTTACCCCCACCGGGTTCGTACATCAAAAAAATTAGGAAAACTTACCGGAAAAGTGGGAAAAACCAATAAAGTTATTTTGTATGGACAATGGAATTTTCCACTGAAAAAGTCGCCAATGATTGCTAGATCATTGATAGGTGTTTGGCGCATAACGAGTTGCATAAGTGTTTGGCCGTCGAAGAAAGGAATACTAGATCGTTGGCGCGCAACGAGTTGATTTGTGTGATGTGCATGCTTGATTCATGTGGTTCGTCATTCCGAGCCACGTGCTTAATTGGGTATCAACATTGTTGCCTACTAAATGACTGGTGGAATTCCAGAATGTGTGTAATGGAGTCAGATGAATACTATTGGTCATTGGGAATCAACAAAAAGTTTGTGCTCTAGAAGCGCTGAAGTCAAACTAAGAGATTTTTCTTGCATTTTGCTTTCGAATGATTATTGAATTTTAGATTACACGAAGCGCACATAATAAGTGGCAATTAGATATCAATATTCAAGATGGATTGATACTATTTCTCTAAATTGTATACAACATCGTCAATCTGGTAGATGATGCTACAAGAACTCACTGCCTCTCAATGCTTGAACCGTGAAAGATTTTTTCTACATTTTTTCGCTCCATCTCATACTTTGAGTATTTCACGGCCCTTACCAAAATAGATACAGTTTTGCAATAATCGGCGCTGTGTGGAATTTAACAAGGGATAATCGCAATTTGACAATTATCCCAGAAAATCGAACCGATGAATCAACTTCTGTACACTAAGAATCGGCTGCGAAGTCTGTTGAAACAGAAAGGCCATATTACACAAAAGGAATGTATTGCCAAGACTTTGCTTTTTTTGCTTATGCCGAAGTTATATGTACATAGTTAGAATAGGCGACAATAGTAAAATGATTATATCACAATTATCCACTGCCCGTATAGAATCGGATCGCAAAACGAGAATTGCTTCAGAGCGAATCCCTACCCCAACATGCTAACCCGTGATGTTCAGAAGGGTTGTCGAGAGAAAATCGTTTTCGCACTGGTGTCCATTCTGTGTTAAATGGACCATGCAGGTGTTTTGTTACTGAGATGATATTCGTCTCTCTTTGATGGCACTGATTGAATCGTGTGAAGAGTTGCTAGAGAAATTGGTAAGTTCAATATCAACTTAAAATGTAAGCGTCGTCTCTCCAAGGCACCATAAGTTCCTTCGTATCTAAAAATATCCACTTTATTAGAACTCTAAAGTACGTGTGATACTTTTTGGCAACTTGAACGTACGGAACAAGTTTTTAGAAAACATTATCGATGCTTAAAAGCTGTACACATGTTCACATTAATTTTGGGTGATGTTTTCTTTTTTTGGGTTAAAGCGAATGTGTGTCGAATTCCGTTGATTGTAATCAGCAGTTAAGTAATCAGTAAAATATTGGAGAAAAACGTTAACCACTTAGTCGTTTGACCATTCTGCTCTTCGAACACATAAATGCGAACAAATAGTTTTTGGCCGAAAGTTCGACGGGTCTGCTAGTCTATCTATCTATCTTTATATATATATATATATATATATATATATATATATATATATATATATATATATATATATATATATATATATATATATTATATATATATATATATATATATATATATATATATATATATATATATATATATATATATATATATATATATATATATATATATATATATATATATATATATATATATATATATATATATATATATATATATATATATATATATATATATATATATATATATATATATATATATATATATATATATATATATATATATATATATATATATATATATATATATATATATATATATATATATATATATATATATATATATATATATATATATATATATATATATATATATATAT